>NC_069502.1:755115712-755473212 GCF_027579735.1 Bombina bombina
ATAGTCTAGTTTAGAACATGAATGTATTAGCCACTCTGCTACATATCACATACCTCACAAACCACATCTAAATCCTCTGCTTATTTAGCTTCTTACACTTTAGTGTGTTATGCAAGAAAATTTGCATGCAATTTGTATAAATCATTTGCTAAAATTCAAATAAATATTAAATATATAACAAGAAAATCTGTTTGGGAAAATACATGACAAACTGTCAGAAAAGAGAAAAAAAAGCACTTCCTTGGCTTTTCGCAGGGCAATTTTCATAGGGGTTTCCTTATGCCTACCCATAAGCAAATTCTACACAGTTCTGTATTTTAAATAGGAGAAATACAAAGTGCAATTCAATTTGCAGAAGATACACATAAATATACAAAGTATGACCCTAATTTGTTAAAGTTACTCTAAAACTGTCAAAGCCTAATCAGAATTTGTATATTACAATCTTAAAAAGGACATGAAACCCATTTTTTTTCTTTTATGATTCAGATAGAGCATGCAATATAAACAATGTTACAATTTACTTCTATTACACAATTTGCCTTGTTCTCTTGGTATCATTTGTTAAAAAGTATACATAGGTAGGCTCAGGAGCTGGGTGCTATCTGCTGATTGGTGGCTGCACATTTATGCTTCTTGTCATTGTTTTCCCCAATGTAGTGCATTGGTTTGTTCAGCAAAGGATTACAAGAGAATGAAGCATATTTGATAATAAAAGTAAATTGGAAAGTTTTTTAAAATTGTATGCTCTATCTGAATCATTAAAGAAAAAATGGGTTTCATTTACGTACACTGCTGTATACAGAATCTAAATGCATTAAAATCCAAAATAGAAAGTGCAAAGTTTAAAGGACATCATCTAAATTGTAAAGTAATATAAAATACAAAGCACTACATTTAACAAAACTTTCATGTCATGAAGAGCTATACTGCATTGGGCTTGTCTCTCCTTCACATACAGAAATGCAGAGAACACCCCTTAGAGAAATACAGCAAAATTTGCCTTTTTAGAATCTTGTGAGGGATCTCACAGTACTGGAGGATCATTTTAGACAATCTCATCTGAGCAGAGAGCTTTAAATCATCAGGCCCACCTAGTTCCCTAGCGTCAACAAATTTACAATAACATGAAGTAGGAGTCATGACAGTAACATCATATAATAGACATGGTTATAAGGATATACTGAAGATCTAGATAGAATTCAGAAATGTGTTGTTTCCCATGCCGAGTCCTTTTAACCCAAAATGTCCAGTATTGGGGATATATTTATTATAGTGCGAGCGGACATGATACAATGTAGTGTATCATGTCCGCTGCACATCGATAAATGCAGACAGTGATTTATCATTGCACGACAAGTTCTTGTGAACTGCTGGTGCAATGCTGTCCCCTTCAGATTCGCAGCCAATCGGCCGCTAGCAAGGGGTGTCAATCAACCCGATCGTATTAGATCGGGTTGATTTCTGTCCGCTGCCTCAGAGCAGGCGGACAAGTTATGTAGCAGCGGTCTTTAGGTCCCTTGGTGTCTATCAATACCATCTACATTACAGATAATATAAGCAATATAAAAATTTGCCAAAACTAGAATGTAACAATGTGGTGAAATAAATACTTTCTACATGGATATTGACACATAATCATTAATTGTACTTGAGAAATGTTTATGTTGCTATGTAGTGTTCCTTGTGAAACAGACTCCTACATTACAATACAAGGTATAAAAAAAAAAATCCCAAAGATTTTGTGTGATTTCCCTCCATGCCGGCTAGGTTTTGAATATCAGGCCCAAAAAGAGAGCCCTCAAAGGTAATTTGGTTTACATATCGAAAAAACAATGGCCCCAATTTATCAAGGTCTGTCGGACCTGGTCCGACAGACCTCGCTGAATACGGTGAACAATACGCTCGCCGTATTCAGCATTGCACCAGCAGCACACAAGAGCTGCTGGTGCAACGCCGCCCCCTGCAGACTCACGGCCAATCGACTGCCAGCAGGGGGGTGTTAATCAACCCGATCGTACTTGATCGGGTTGATTTCTGGCGATGTCTGTCCGCCTGCTCAGAGCAGGCGGACAGGTTAGGGAGCAGCGGTCTTTGTGACCGCTGCTTCATAACTGCTGTTTCTGGTGAGCCTGCAGGCTCGCCAGAAACACGGGGCATCAATCTCCATTCAGAGCTTGATACATATGCCCCATTGTCTCATTGTCCACTCAGTTTTATGTCTGTTAACTTGATCTCCAGTGGCTAAAATATTCAATATATTTTTATCTATTTTCTAAAATTTGCTGGAATAGAGTGAAAACTTTACTCTGACCATGGCACAGACATCCATCTTTAAATTCTCTTTGAAATTCTAAAGAATGCAAAATTTAGCAAGAATGGGGAGCACCCACTACTTTTATCATTATTATTTTTTTAAATGCATACAAAACAATTTACGCTATTTTCAGAGCACATTCCCTTTTGGTTTTGAATACATATATATTTATATAAATGCAAGTGCATTGTGTATTTTGGAGGCCCATCGCCTGGAACGATAGTTACAAAAACGACATGACAGTAAACTTAAAAAATAATGTTATATAATTCTACACAGTGTATATGGACAGCTTTCAAAATCAAAGGATTTTAGAGATTTTAGCTGTCAAAGTTGCACTTACCTGTTCTCTCCATGATCTTCTGATTAGGTCTTCTTTTTTCAAAAGCACTTTGTGCGCACTGTCTAATCACGCGGACGATCGCGTTATTGAACTGAATGTACCATGCTCCTGCTCTGGTCTGGTATATATATATATATATGTATAAGCAAGAAGGATCCAGCGACTCTCAAGGTGGGAAAATAAAGATGATTTATTTGGAGAAAAATTTAAAAACACACAGCGTATGCTGTCGGCATTTATCGATGTGGAGCGGACATGATCCGCAATATCGGATCATGTCCGGTCGCACAATGATAATTCGGCCCCAATGTGCTATTGCATTGTGTTTTTATCATGCAAATCTACTGTATTTACTGGTCCTTTAAGGAAATGTAACTGCAATCTTGGTGATTGTAGGTAAATTAAATGATAGATCCTGTAGAGAACAGAAACAGAGAGGCGCCAAATAGGACAATAACGTCTGAAGAGCAGCAACACAGCACAATAGGAGGTCCCCCCTACAAAAAACTACTCACTGGCACAGCGGCAGGTCAATAGTGCCGGACACAGCAGGTCGGATCTATTGAGAGTCGCCGGACAGACACACCATATGGATCAGGAAACCCAGAGCGTCAGATGGTCCACAAGAACCTGTGTTATTGAAAGGTCACCAAAGTCTATATTGGGATTTAGACCCGCAGGATGTAGACTCTTAAAGGGAAAGTAAACCTTAAAAATAATGTTATATAATTCTGCACATAGTGCAGAATTTTATAACATTATATTAGCCAAACTTTATAAAACGTAATATACCCTTTTAATTTAAACCCCCCCCCCCCCCCGCTGTTTTACAGACCCGCTCTCTGTACTCTGCTGAGCGGGTCTGTTATATTCACACAGCGCATCGGGCCAGCTGTATAGTCACAGCCCTGCGAACGCGCCATAGCACTAAGTGCAGCTCGCTCCTGCTGTCAGACAGAGCAGGAGCGAGCTGAACTTAGTCTTATGGCGCGGTCGGGCCGGGCTGTGACTATACAGCTGGCCCGATGCACTGTGTGAATATAACAGACCCGCTCAGCAGAGTACAGAGAGCGGGTCTGTAAAACAGAGTTTGTTTTTTTTTAAATTAAAAGGGTACATTAGGTTTTATAACGATAACACTAATATAATGTTATATAATTCTGCACTATGTGCAGAATTATATAACATTATTTTGAAGGTTTACTGACACTTTAAGTACATGGATCCAGTAGGTCTCTCTCTGCCTAAGTCTAGACAATGTATTATAGAGATGAGACTTAGGAGCAAACTCGACTGGAATGATAAAAAAACATCTGATGTCACCATTATGTTGCAAATTACAGTGTCTGGGGACACTGTTTTTTGTAATTATTTTCCATATTGCGTACATGCTCAGACCATCTGATGCTGAGCCTCCTACATGTACGACCAACGTACTGTATCCCACATACACATGATAATAAATATACAACATAGTGTGAAGCACATGATATATGACCAATAATGGAAAAGATTTGTCAAGTCACATTAGATTTAAATGTCTCTTGTTTGTGTGCAATACAAGCACACAGCTTACACCTACTGACTCCACATCGATAGGACCCTAGAATAACGATCTAGACTTGATGGTGAAAGGGTTCTCAATTCTTCTATGTTTCACTATTTTGCTGGGGGCCAACATGGTCTTTAAATTAGGTGCTCTTTTATACACTATCTTTGGTTTTGAACCTATTAAACTTCCCAAAATAGGATCCTTAGCCAAAATCCCCCAATGTTTCATAAGGATTTGTTTTATCAGACTATGATGACAATTATATTGGGTAATAAATAGGGCATTATACTCTTTACTACTATATTCATTCTCGTTCTTTTTATTTTAAGAAATAGTCATCTCTATTATCCAATTTCGCTCTTCTATAACTACTGTCTACAATATGTGAAGGATAATTTTTCTCCATAAACCTTTCCTTCAATATCAAACTTTGGGTCTCAAAATCCGCAAGCGCACATTTCGTTTCCATGGGTAATAATGATGACTTGTAAAGTCTAAGTAACTATTACAGTCTACTGTCTTAAAATGGGTAGTACTTGTGTCCTTCCCCTTGTCAAATTTAAGTGCAAGGTCTAAAATTACTGTAGTCACATTGTTTATGGCACTAGTGAAGACAAGTCCCCTTTCATTATTATTTAGATGTTCAAAAAATAGATTGGCAGAAACCAAGTCCCCTTTGCAAACAAAAATCAAATTGTCAATGTACTGCCCATAGAATACCAGGTTCGCCCCATATGCAGGGTCATAGATATAATACTGCTCAAATGACCCCATGAACAAATTGGCATAACTGGGGGCGAACCTGGTACCCATGGCGGTACCTTTGACTTGAAGATAAAACTCATCCTGAAACATAAAAAGGAAATTTATGCTTACCTGATAAATTTGTTTCTTTTTAGATACGATAAGTCCACGGATTTCATCCTTACCTGTGGGATTAAGCCTCCTGGTCAGAAGGAGGAGGCAAAGAGCACCACAGCAGAGCTGTATAAATAGCTCCTCCCTTCCCTCCCACTCCAGTCATTCGACCAAAGTTAGGAAGAGAAAGGAAAAGCCAAGGTGCAGAGGTGTCTGAAGTGTAACAAAAATAAAGACCTGTCTTATAAAAACAGGGCGGGCTGTGGACTCATCGTATCTAAAAAGAAACAAATTTATCAGGTAAGCATAAATTTCCTTTTCTTTTTAAAGATAAGATGAGTCCACAGATTTCATCCTTACAATACCAAAGCTATAGTACACGGGTGAAATGGGAGGGACAAGACAGGTAACCTAAACGGAAGGCACCACTGCTTGAAGAACCTTTCTCCCAAAAACAGCCTCAGCTGAGACAAAAGTATCAAATTTGTAAATTTTAGAAAAAGTGTGAAGAGAAGACCAAGTTGCAGCTTTGCAAAGCTGTTCAACAGAAGCATCATTTTTGAATGCCTATGAGGAAGCAACGGCAATTCCCTAGTGGAATGAGTCATAATTCTTTTAGGAGGCTGCTGTCCAGCAATCTCATATGCAAAACGGAAGATACTCTTCAGCCAAAAAGAAAGAGAGGTAGCTGTAGCTTTCTGACCCCTACGTTTCCCTGAAAAAATAACAAACAAAGAAGACTATTGTCGAAAATCTTTAGTCGCTTGTAAGTAGAACTTTAAAGCATGAATTGCATCTAAATTGTGTAACAGACGTTCCTTCTGAGAAGGATTAGGACACAAGGAAGGAACGACAATCTCCTGATTAATATTCCAGTTTGAAACAACCTTAAGAAGAAACCCAGGTTTAGTACGTAACACCACCTTATCCAAATGAAAAATAAGGTAAGGGGAATTATATTGAAATGCAGAAGCTCAGATACTCTTCGAACAGAAGAAATAGTAACCCTAATTGCAGCTTTGCAAACAGAAATAAAACTTTCCGAGATAATAACTTAATATCTTATGGAATGCATAGGTGCAAACGGAAACCCTTGAAGAACTTTAACAACTAAATTCAAACTCCAAGGAGGAGCAATTAGTCTAAACACAGGTCTGATTCTAGTCAGAGCCTGACAAAAAGATTGTACAACTGGAACATCTGCCAAACGCTAATGTAACAAAATAGATAAAGCAGAGATCTATCCCTTTAAGGAACTTGCTGATAACCCTTTCTCCAATTCTTCTTGGAGAAAAGACCAAATCCTGGGAATCCTAACCCTACTCCATGAGTAGCCCTTGGATTTACACCAAGAAAGATATTTACGCCATATCTTATGGTAAATTTTCCTAGTAACAGGCTGACGTGCCTGAATTAAAGTATCTAAGACAAAATCAGAAAAACAATCTCCAAGCAGTCAGCTGCAGAGAAACTAGATTTGGGTGAAGGAAGGAACCCTAAATGAGAAGGACCTTACTCAATGGAATTTTCCAAGATGGCAGAAATGACATGTCCACCTAGTCGGCATATCAAAACCTGCTAGGTCACGCAGGAACAATGAGGATCACTGATGCCCTCTCCTGTTTGACTCGAACAATAACCCGGGGAAGGAGTGCAACGGGGGAAATACATATGCTAGGCTGAAGGACCAAGGAACTGCCAAGGCATCTATCAGCTCGGCCTGGGGGTCCCTGTATCTCGGAAGCTTGGCACTCTGACGAGATGCCATGAGATTCAACTCCGGCCGACCCTATCTGAGAATCAGATTGGAGAATATTTCCGGATGGAGTTCTCACTCTCCTTAATGAAAAGTCTGCCTGCTCAGAAAATCTGCCTCCCAGTCATCTACCCCTAGGATGGAGATCGCTGACAGGTGGCAAGAATGGGCCTCCGTCCACCGGATTATCCTGGTCACTACGGTCATCGCTAAGGAACTCCTTGTTCCTCCCTGATGATTGATGTAAGCCAATGTCGTTATGTTGTCCAACTGGAATCTGATGAATTTGGCCGAATCCAACTGAAGCCAGGTCTGAAGCACATTGAAGAACGCCCTCAGTTCTAGAATGTTGATGGGAAGGAGAGACTCTGAGTCCAGACTCCCTGAGCCTTTAAAGAACTCCAGACTGATCCCCATCCTAAAAAGCTGGCGTCCATTGTCACAATCACCTATGAAGGTCTGTGAAAACATGTCCCCTGGGAGAGATGATCCAGAGACAACCACTATCGAAGAGAGTCCCTCGTCTCCTGAATAGGGTTAATCGAGGAGAAAAATCTGTATAATCACCATTCCACTACCTGAGCATGTTTAGCTGCAGGAGCCTGAGGTGGAACTGAGCAAACGGTATGATGTCCATTGCCACCACCATCAATCTGATTACCTCCATGCACTGCGCCACCGACAGCTGAGGAGTGGACTGAAGTGCTCGACATGTAATCAGAATCTTTGACTTTCTGACCGCCATCAGAAAAATTTTCATGGATATAAAGTCGATTAGATTTCCCAAGAAGGATATCCTTGACTTCGGAACTAAGGAACTCTTTTCCAGATATACCTTCCACCCATGAGTTCTCGGGAAGGATAGCACAATGTCGGTATGAGACCTAGTTTGTTGACAAGATGACGCCTGGTTTGTAAAGAAATGAACACACTGATAAGACCCACACCAAATTGAAATGTACAGCTTTGGGTATGTATTGTGTGCTTATAAAGCGCAGCTAAGCACCCGTTAGGGTCTGAAGGCGCGGCCCTGTTTATCAACCTCAGATGGGTGAAGGCCATTCAGATAAGGCGCCACCGCAATGTCCCGCGATCTCAGGACCGCCAGCAGAGACCCGAGAACCTTTGTGAAAATGTTGGGTGCCGTGGCCAGACCGAAAGGAAGAGCCACAAACTGAAAGTGTTTGTCCAGAAATGGCAAACCTTAAGGAACCTATGAAGAGTTTTGTGGATAGGAACATGAAGATATGTGTCGTTCAGATCCACTGTCGTCATAAATTGACCATCCTGGATCAATGAAAAGATGGTACCAATAGTTTCCACCTTTGAAAGATGAACCCTGAAAAACTTGGTTAGACTCTTTAGGGCTAAGATAGGGCTGAAGGTTCCCTCCTTTTTCGGGAACTACAGATTTTGAATAAAACCCCTGCCCCTGTATTTGAACGGGACAAATTACTCCCATGGAAGAGAGGTCTCTCCCACAATGTTAGAACGCTTCTCTTTTTAACTGGTTTGCAGATAATCTTGAAAGAAGAAATCTTCCTCTTGGAGGAAAATTTCTGAATTCCAGTTTGTATCCCTGACACACTATTTCTATAGCTCAGGGATCCTGGCCCGAATGATAAGGAAGTCTTCCCCCTACAAGATTAGGTCCCGGATCGGGGGCAAACTCTTCATGCTGACTTGTAATCAGCAACAGGTTTCTTGGATTGTTTACCCTTGTACCAAGAATGGTTGGGATTCCCAGTGGGTAATCTCTTATCCCTAGGATCCTCATAGGAACAACTATCCTCTATGGGAATAGTAGGACTCCCGGCTAGCGTGGAATTGTCCCATCCACCTTGGGTACCGACTGACGGAACTCCTGAAAGAGCCCTCTATGGATAAAAATGTCTTGGTACAACCTATTGACAATAACCATGGTGTCGATGTCGTCCTGAGTAGCTAAAACCTCCTTAAGTAACAGACGGAGATGTTCTAGCTTAAACCTGAAAAATACAACTTCAGTATCAGCCGGAGGAAATATACTGACAGAAACTGAGATATTATCCTCAGATGCTACAAAAGTATCCTCTTCCTCACGTCTGGGAGGGGACTTCTGAGATAGCACCAACCGTGACAGGAACCTCGCTTACTGAATATTTAGTTTTCCTCTTGCGCTCTCCCTGCAGCATGGGAAAGGCCGACACGTACTAGAGACCACCTAGTAAAAGAGGAAAGCAATATCCTGCAAGGTAACTCCAGAAGGAGTCGTGGAGGAAGCACAGGGCACTGGTTGAGTGGACGCTAAGATTCGGGACACTTGGGGAGAAGGCTGCGGCATCTATTGCACTTTGTCAGAATGCTCCTTGCACAGCACCCAAGACAATATAGACTCTGAAAAAGGGTCTCTGTACTAGAAAAAAGACCTCTCAATATAAGAACAAGACAAACTTTTCCACCTTAGTATAAAAACATAAGGAATATGTAGCAGCCTTCACATTTAAAATAAATGAGAATGGATATCTTAACTATAGATACCTCACACCCAAAAAAAAAAAAAATTGTTACTGTGTCTTTAAATGAGAAAAGTAACATGTAACTCTGCTATTCCATAAGAATTGGATATGTTAATTAGCACCACATAAGGACACTAGGACCATGTGTATCACCATATGATTAATGTAAAATAATATACATTAACAAACTGATACTGTGACTTTAATTGTTAAAAGAAAGTTTAATTTTGTCCACAAAAAATAATCTGTCATTATAAAACAAACAATCTCCACACCTCAGCCAAGTCTTGCTGAGGTGCCTGTCTGCCACCGTATGGGAGCCAAATATTAGACGTCCGGACATTTAAAGCACCGTAGCACAGAGTGAGAAGGCTCCCTGCTGCGTATTACATAACGCAGCGGAGAATACCTCCCATCACCGGAATTGTATGAAAGCAAAGGTGCGCAAACAATGGCGCGTAGATTAGCTCCGCCCATCGTGGGCGTATTGAATAAAATTCTAGGGTATCTTAGATTTCTATCAGGAGTAGAAAATAATGTGTTTCAAAGAGGAAACCCCCTTCTCAGCTAAACATTACTGTGCAAAGAAAGTCATGTGTCCTATTGTAGCATGCTAAACCTCCCGGTCGGCTGATGTAGAAATGAAAGCCGTTGGGAGCTGAAATAGTGCGCTAAACCTCCCAGTCGACTGATGCAGTAAAAATAAAGCCATTGGGAGCTTGTAATATGGTTGTTAAACCTCCTGGTCGGCTGTTTCAGTAACATTAAAGGCGTTGGGAGCTGTAATATGGTGTTAACCCTCCCGGTCGGCTGATGCAGTAAAATTTAAGCCTTTGGGAGCTTGCAATATGGTGTTAACCCTCCCAGTCGGCTGTGTATCAAATGAAAGCCGTTGGAAGCTGTATGTTAAACCTCCCGGTCGGCTGATACTAAATTGAAAGCCGTTGGGAGCTGTATTATGGTTATAAACCTCCAGGTTGGCTGATCTAAAATGAAAGCCGTTGGGAGCTGTATTATGGTTATAAACCTCCCGGTCGGCTGATCCAAAATGAAAGCCGTTGGGAGCTGTATTATGGTTATAAACCTCCCAGTCGGCTGATCTAAAATGAAAGCCGTTGGGAGCTGAAACATGGTGCTTCAAAAACACCTAACATATGAGTGCCTGCGGTAACTGCCAGTAAATGTATCCTCATCTTAAGGATAATGTTGTCTAGTGTCCAAGTGTGGTAAAAGGTGCCAATATTTCTGTGAAATATCCCCAGAAATTAAACTTAGCACTTACCTTAGATGCCCGGCAGCAAGGCATCTCACTCGGCTTGCGAGGTCCTCTCCCTCACATTGGCCTGTGGAAACAAAAAGTACTGAGTATATCCTCTTCCCTCAGACTTTTAGAAACAGGGCAGCATACAATCTATGGGAGGCGCAGTGAGAATTATGTCCCACAAGTTCCCATTGCTTTAAAGCCACCAAATGCTCTACTGTAGAGAGTGATCTGGTCTAAGCTACACCCCAGAACAAAGTAGCACATTGTGGCACTACTTTAAAAATAATAAACTCTTGATTGAAGAATCTATAACTAACACCTCACTTTGCCTCTTCCTATCACTAACGTAGGCAAAGAGAATGACTGGAGTGGGAGGGAAGGGAGGAGCTATTTTTACAGCTCTGCTGTGGTGCTCTTTGCCTCCTCCTGCTGACCAGGAGGCATAATCCCACAAGTAAGGATGAAATCCGTGCACTCATTGTATCTTTAAAAAGAAATAATTATGCCTAAGTATATAAGATATGAGTTGTATAATAAACTCACTTTGACTTTCAGGAAGGTAAGGATCTTGTTGTAAATAATCAGATACTGTCACAATCCCCAATTGATGAGAAATATTAGAATACAATGCTTGTACATCACAAGTAATCCATAATAAATCAGAAGTAATGGTAAGGGATTCTAATTTATTAATCAGATCTGAAGAGTCACAAATATAAGAATCCAGACCTATCACATATTTTTGTAAAAAAATAGTCGACATAGGAAGGTCATTTGAGCAGCATTACATCTATGACCCTGCATATGGGACGAACCTGGTATTCTATGGGCGGTACATTGAAATTTAAATTTTTGTTTGGAAAGGGGACTTGGTTTCTGCCAATCTAATTGTTGAACATCTAAATAATAATGACATGGGACTTGTCTTCACTAGTGCCATAGACAATGTGACTACAGTATTTTTAGACCTTGCACTTAAATTTGACAAGCGGAAGGTCTCAAGTACTACCCATTTTAAGACAGTAGACTGTAATAGTTACTTAGACTTTACAAGTCATCATTATTACCCGTGGAAGCGAAATTAAGATAGAAGATGCCGTCTGGATGAAGACTTCTGCCCGTCTGGAGGACCACTTTGCCCGGCTTGGATGAAGACTTCTCCCGGCTTTGTTGAGGATTTCGGCCCGGTTGGAAGAAGACTTCTGCCGCTTCCTTGAGGATTGATGTCCAGTCTTCAGAACAGTAAGTCGATCTTCAGGGGGTTAGTGTTAGGTTTTTTTAACGGTGTATTGGTTGGGTTTATTTTTTAGGTTAGGGCTTTGGGCTGCAATAGAGCTAAATGCCCTTTTAAGGGCAATGTCCATCCAAATGCCCTTTTCAGGGCAATGGGGAGCTTAGGTTTTTTTAGTTAGTATTTTATTTGGGGGGTTGGTTGTGTGGGTGGTGGGTTTTACTGTTGGGGGGTTGTTTGTATTTTATTTTTACAGGTAAAAGAGCTGATTACTTTGGGGCAATGCCCTGCAAAAGGCCCTTTTAAGGGCTATTGATAGTTTAGTTTAGGCTAGGGTTTTTTTTTATTTTGGGGGGGCTTTTTTATTTAGATAGGGCTATTAGATTAGGTGTAATTAGTTTAAAGATCTGTACTTTGTTTTTTATTTTCTGTAATTTAGTGTGCTTTTTTGTGATTTAATTTAATTTATTTAATTGTTTTTAATTTAGTTAATTTATTTAATTGTAGTGTAGTGTTAGGTGTTAGTGTAACTTACGTTAGGTTTTATTTTACAGGTACTTTTGCATTTATTTTAGCTAGGTAGTTATTAATATTCTACCTAGTTAAAATAAATACAAACTTGCCTGTAAAATAAAAATAAACCCTAAGCTAGATACAATGTAACTATTTTAGCTAGTTTAGGGTTTATTTTATAGGTAAGTATTTAGTTTTAAATAGGAATAATTTAGATAATGATAGTAATTTTATTTATATTTATTTAAATTATATTTAAGTTAGGGGGTGTTAGGGTTAGGGCTAGACTTAGATTTAGGGGTTAATACAGTTAACAAACGCTACGGAATTTGGGGGCGCTATACAAATAAATGATAATAATAATAATAATAATATAGTGGAGGCGACGTTGGGGACGGCAGATTAGGGGTTAATAAATATAATGTAGGTTGTGGCGATATTAGGGGTGGCAGATTAGGGGTTAATAAATATAATGTAGGTTGCGGCGATGTTAGGGGCGGCAGATTAGGGGTTAATAAATATAATGTAGGTTGCGGCGATGTTAGGGGCGGCAGATTAGGGGTTAATAAATATAATGTAGGTGGCGGCAATGTTAGGGACGGCAGATTAGGGGTTAATAATATTTAACTAGCGTTTGTGAGGCGGGAGTGTGGCGGTTTAGGGGTTAATATGTTTATTATAGTGGCAGCGATGTCCAAAGCGGCAGATTAGGGGTTAAAAATTTTATTTTAGTGTTTGCGATGTGGGAGGGCCTCGGTTTAGGGGTTAATAGGTAGTTTATGGGTGTTAGTGTACTTTTTAGCACTTTAGATATGAGTTTTATGCTACAGTGTTGTACCATAAAACTCTTAACTACTGACTTTAGAATACGTTAGGGATCTTGGAGGTAGAGGGTGTACCGCTCACTTTTTGGCCTCCCAGGACAGACTCATAATACCGGCGCTATGGAAGTCCCATAGAAAAAAGGGTTTACAAAGTTTACGTAAGTTGTTTTGCGGTAAGGCCAAGAAAGTGTGCGGTGCCCCTAAACCTGCAAGACTCGTAATAGCAGCAGTAGTAAAAAAGCAGCGTTAGGACCTGTTAACGCTGCTTTTTTACCTTAACGCACGACTCGTAATCCAGCCGATTGTGTCCCCAGACACTGTAATTTGCAACATAATGGTGACATCAGATGTTTTTCTATCATTCCAATCGAGTTTGTTCCTAAGTCTCATCTCTATAATAGATTGTCTAGACTTAGGCAGAGAGAGACCTACTGGATCCATGTACTTAAGAGTCTACATCCTGCGGGTCTAAATCTCAATATAGACTTGGCGGCCTTTCAATAACACAGGTTTAGATGTATATGTATATTTATATATATATTTTCATCATTAACTATTTAGGGGTGCTCATTTAGAGCTGAGAATATTTCTTACAATCAGAATATTTCTTACATTCCGAATGGGTCACTATTTAGAAGCTGTAGGTCTGTATTGATGGCCCACTCTCTTTTCTCCTCCATTCCGTATCCCCATGCCTATCTGGCCTAGGAGTTAGTTATGGAAGACAGATTAGAATTACACACTGTTCTATGATTGGCCATATTAGTCTGGTGGATATAATATGAGATTGGATCATTATTATTGTAATGTCATGTTTAGATTATGAATTGTATCTTATTATCATGATGTTTTAATGCACTGAATACAGTTATATGTGTATTAGTTGTATTATTATATCTGTATATTTTCATATATAGATTTTTATCGTTTGTAACATTGGTCTATTATTGATAGTATGTTGTTTTTAGATTTTAGATTAATATTCTTATTAGTATTTGTATTGTATGTTTCTGAATATATAGAATCAGTTTATGTTATGTCATGTAGGTATTGTATACATATACATCATGCGGTATTATGGCTGTTTGTGATATTTATAATGTGACAGGTCAGTATCAATTGGCGAGACTGTTACACGCCCCCTTTTTTTAGGGTTGGTTATTCCCACATATGATAGGATGGGTTATTTTTACTCATAACCGCACCTTTAGGGGGGCGTGTGTGGTTTGCCGTGCTTTGATTGGACCTTGTAGTAGTTATATTGTGCATGAGGAGTAAGGTATTTTATACAGCCTGATGAAACGGCTAGTTTTTAGCTGAGAAACGCGTTGCTGGTTTTAACTGACTATCAATAAACAGTCTTTTAAATTATTTACTGCCTGCTCCTCTTTCTGGCACTATCCTGTATGCCCTGTGTGGGTTAAGCTCTAACAACCTATCCGGAATCACCACACCTCCTTGGTTTGCCGACTGCTATCACCGGATTGGATCTTGTGGACCGTCTGATGCTCTGGGTTTCCTGATCCGTATGGTGTGTCTGTCGGGTGACTCTCAACAGATCCGACCTGCTGTGTCTGGCACTATTGACGTGCCGCTGCTCCTGTGAGTAGTTTTTTGTAGGGGGGACCTCCTATTGTGCTGTATTGCTGCTCTTCAGACGTTAATTGTCCTATTTGGCGCCTCTCTGTTTCTGTTCTCTACAGGATCTATCACTTCGAGTGCTGCCGTCATCAGGGAAATCTTATTGGCCTTTATCCAGCGCACCTCTCTGGGGCTTTCTGGCTCCGGTTATTTCTTAGGTAAATTAAAAACTTTAAAGGGACATGAAACACAAACATTTTTCTTTCATGATATAGATAAAGCATTCAATTGTAAAAAAAAATCTAATTTATTTCTATTACCAATTTTGCTTTATCCTCTTGGTATCCTTTTTTGAAGGAGCAGCGATGCACTACTGGGAACTTGTGAAAACACATCGGTAAGCCAATCAAGAGGTATATGTTGTGCAGCCACCAATCAGCAGCAAGTTCTCAGCTCCTAAGCCTATGCTTTTCAACAAAGGATACCAAGAGAATGAAGCAAATTATATAAAAGAAGTAAATTGGAAAGTTGTTTAAAAATTAAAGCTCTATCTAAATCATGAAATAAAACTTTTGGGTTTCATGTCCCTTTAAAATAAAATTATTAAAAATATTTAATTATTTTTTTTTTTCTGTACACAACTTTTTTTCCCCCTGTCCAATAAAGTACGATAATAAGATACAAAAGTGTCTAGAAGGATTTGTGGAAGATGCCAACTACCCTGAGGGAGCTATAATTAGAAGATTGAGGATTAAGGGTAGAGGAGAACTACATACTTAAAGGGACAGTAATTAATTGGATAGAACATGACAATTTAAACAACTTCCAGTTTACTTTTGATATCAATTTTGCTTAGTTCTCTTGGAATCCTTTGTTAAAAAGTAATCCTAAGTGAGCTCAGGAGCGTGCACGTTTCTTAAGGCATCTGGCAGCAGTGTCTGCAACATTGTTTATAGTAATTTTATACATAGATACAAACACTGCTGCCATAGACTGTTAAGGACACATGTACACTCCTAATCTCCTATCAGCCTACCTAGGTTTAACCTTTAACTAAGGATACAAAGAGAACAACGCAAATTTGGTTATAGAAGTCAACAGGAAAGTTGCATGCACGCTTCCTATGATAGACCAACAGCATTTGTACATGTTTATACATACGTCTCAATAAAGTAACTGCCAAAAAGTCCTGTGATGAGGATAAAAGTTATAGACTTTATTTACATAAGACTAAAAGCATCCAGTGATCTTTTGCTTTTCTATAAAATAAGGTTATTTTTTTTTAGTCATCCACTTTAAAAATGAATTAATGCTGCTATTGCATTACATTTTCTTAAAGGGACACATACCCACATTTCTTCTTTCATGATTCAGATAGAGCATGCAATTTTAAGCAACTTTCTCATTTACTCCTATTATCAATGTTTCTTCATTCTCTTGCTATCTTTATTTGAAAAAGCAGGAATGTAAGCTTAAGAGCCGGACCATTTTTGGTTCAGCACCTGGGTAGCGCTTGCTGATTAGTGGCTACAGTTAGCCACCAATCAGCAGGCGCTACCCAGGTGCTGAACTAAAAATGGGCCGGCTCCTCTATCTGAATAATTAAAGAAGAAAAAAATGTTTTTTGGGTCCTTTTAAATGTAATACTAAATAAAAAATCTTTCTGTCATTGTATTTCTATTCAAATTTTAAGTAAAAAAATGTAGGCTTATTTTGAAACAAAAATAATAAACACTAACAAGAACAAGAACATTCTAAAATAAGGTGTTTCATTTTTAAGTCTCAATTTTTTGGAAAACAGGACTGAAACCTAAAGCACTTCCAAACTAATATACAATTTAGATTCAAAACATTACATTTTAATCTGAAGGTTTAATTTAGTTTCTTGAATACACAGACCAATCTGATCTGTAATCCTGACCCATGGGTGCATCCTATAAAGCACGCACACTAAACTCATTGCAGCCATCTTGTATCTTGGGAAGAACGGAGGAAACAAAACACCTGATGTGGAGAATTTAATTAGCATTATATGGAGATGCCAGAATCTATATTCTTCTAATGTTCATTACACAGAAGCATCAAATAAAATACAACTCCCATGTTTGCTATATTTTAATGAAGCTTGTTGATATGATTTCTTGTGTACAAAACATTTTTCATTTTATTAAAATATTGAGATATATTTTTTTTTTAATGGAGATAAAAGTGTATTTTAAAAGGGACATTAAACACTTTGTAATTGTAAAATGTTTAATTATAGGTGGTTTAAAGTTTAATTTATTTTGCCCCCTTTTCCTGCAATTGTGACCTCTTCAATCCCCCCTGTAATTCTATGAGGTAATGGATGCTGCCATATTCTAACATAGCTATCCTAGATTCTGAGGCCAATTATTAAAGGGACATGCAACCCAAAAAAAATATTTGCTTCTATTATCGACTTTTTTTTCTCTGTGAATCTTTTTTTGAAAAGCAGAGGCATACGCTTTGGAGCATGCACGTGTCTAGAGAACTATATGGCAGCAGATTTGCAAGAATGTTATCCATTTGGGAGAACACTATATGGCAGCACTATTTCCTGACATGTAGCGCTTTAGATGCCTACCTTGGTATCTCTTCAACAAAGAATTCCATGGGAATTAAGCAAATTTGATAATAGAAGTAAATTGGAAACTTTTTTTAAAATTGTACCCTCTGTCTGAATCACATTTTTTTTATATCCCTGTAACTGATAAATTAACACTGCTATATGCATATGACAGAACAACCTAACCTATCACATGGAGTTTGATTAGGCAGATGTCCAACTCTTCCTTGATGTAGGTGTGAGGGGGGGGGGAATCAAATAATTTGTTTCTCAGTTTAAATGTCTTAAATGGCTTTAATACAAGTGTTTATATTACTTCATGAATCAAGTGGATAGTAAATCCTAGCAAAGGGGACTTTCAGTCATGAAATATAAAATACTTTGGGCTGAAAGTTTCTTTATTTGTCTGAAGCGTGCGCCGCGCTGAGCACCTCAGGCCGCCCGCAGCAGAAAGCTATTTTACAATGAAGTGACATTTCCACCTCTTAGCCAATAGCCGTGTGGACCAGTTGGCATTATGCCAGTTAGCTAAAACGCTATTGGCGAAGATCACCTCACAGCAAAATAGCGTTCTGCCTTGGGCTGCCTGAGGCGCTCAGCGCAGCAAACGCTGCAGACAAATAAAGGAACTTTCAGCATGAAGTATTTTATACTTCAAGACTAAAAGTCCCCTTTATTTGTTCCACTGGTAAATCCTAGCGTTTCACAAACGCTTTACCATCACTTTAAAGAAGCTAAAAATCTGAAATAATTCTGGTCAGATTGTCTTATCTTAAAACCCTCTAAGCACAAAAGTAATTTCAAATTAGCAAGACAGAAGAGTGTCATTATCAGTATGAGTTCATTTTTACTGTGATTTTTTTAAACCATAAAACATTCACTTTTCTCATTGATTAGATATCATACCCTGTAGTACAATAAATGATGTCCAAGTAAAAAATATAAATATGGATATTTCACTTATCCACCCAAGTATGTAACTAAATCCTCTCACAGAGCTGATACTCTAAATGATTATTTTAAATATACGTAACAGCAGAACAGCCACAAGGTAAAAATTACTCAAACTTTCTTTCAAATCCCCAGGCTAGGATACCACATCACATTATAATATGTCACAATATCCACAAGCCTGGAATCCCTCTGAGGAAACTGAAAAAAAAAGACAGACAGAAAGACATGAGCTCTATGTCTTAGGGATGTTAATGGAAACAACAAATAGGAAAGAACTCTTTGAAGAAACCTGATCAGATAACAAAAAAAGCAGCCGCCTTAAGCATCAACCGATCACATATTAACAAGTATGCGGTGTGACAGCGTAATGGAAGCGAGAGGAAAAAAAGCATGTGGTGTTTTTAGTGCCCACTTGTGTTTAATTTTCAGATGGATTAACAATTATTAACAGTCTAAGTGTTCCATTTAAGAAGACCCCGAAGGGATGGATCACATTCCATTTAAGTCAGTAAGAATTCTTGTCCAGTCGCAGTAATGGCTGCAGCTTTGTCCCAATCAGTATTATTATGCCTGGAGTTGAGAAACCCCAATTTTGATAATTGTATTAATTAATTGTGTTTAATTAGTTAAAACATTGCCTTACTACTTAAATAAATACATGTGTTGTACATTATTTTTATTTTTAAGAATGAAGATTATTATTTTAAAATGAAATGAAATCAATTATTCAGACATTTGTCTTTTGTTATTCAGATAAAGAATACAATTTTTAAAAAGTTTCCAATTTATTTCTATTATCACATTTGCTTTGTTCTAATGTTATTCTTTGTTGAAGCGATACCTAGGTGGGTGGCATGCACATTTCTGAAGCACTACATGACAGGAAATAGTGCTGCCATCTAGTACTCTTGCACAACTGCTGACTTTGTGCTGCAGACACGTGCACACTCGTGAACGTACATCACTGCTTTTTTTTTTTTTTTTTTAAATAATTTTTTATTGAGATTATAAAGAGCAAAAAAGTGTTACAAACAAGAATCACCAATGGACATAAATAACATTGCGATGAGACAGACATTCTTAACATTTAAACATACTGAAGACGTAAAGTGATATAAACTCTGAGTGTCCATTCTGGAAGTCTCTGATAACATAGGACTAGCAAGTGGGAGGAATAGTCTTGAATAAAGTAAGCTAGAATGTCTGTAGGATTCCTGTGTAGGAGAGAAAACAGTAAACTCAAAAGAACCTCTATTTTGTATTATATGAGGAGTAAAATTAGACCCCACAATGCAGTAGAAAATATATATTAGTTTATCTGTTTGGCACAGAATAGCAAAATTAAGGCAAAGGGGGGGTGAGCTTCACAATGTTTGGGGAAGGGGAATGCAGCGGGCGAGAGCCGCTCGAAATGAGGGATGGGGGAGGGTGGGTGGGGTGGCGAAGCGAGCGAGTCTGTACACTAAACTAATGAATACTCCTGGGCTTCTAAACTTTAAATACGAAACAATTACAGGTTTAATCTTAGGTAATAAAAGGTATAATCACTTATGGATCATAGAAAATAAGAATGCATAAGCCTGAATCCTGACTGAACATGGAGTGAAAGGATGCAATCCATGGGTGTTGGGCTGACTTCGTATTTAAAGGGTGTATTGTGAAAAACATAATTTATGTAAGAACTTACCTGATAAATTCATTTCTTTCATATTAGCAAGAGTTCATGAGCTAGTGACGTATGGGATATACATTCCTACCAGGAGGGGCAAAGTTTCCCAAAACTTCAAAATGCCTATGAATACACCCATCACCACACCCACAAATCAGTTTAAAGCATAGCCAAGAAGTGGGGTGATAAGAAAAAAGTGCGAAAGCATAAAAAATAAGGAATTGGAATAATTGTGCTTTATACAAAAAAATCATAACCACCACAAAAAAAGGGTGGGCCTCATGGACTCTTGCTAATATGAAAGAAATTAATTTATCAGGTAAGTTCTTACATAAATTATGTTTTCTTTCATGTAATTAGCAAGAGTCCATGAGCTAGTGACGTATGGGATAATGACTACCCAAGATGTGGATCTTCCACGCAAGAGTCACTAGAGAGGGAGGGATAAAATAAAGACAGCCAATTCCGCTGAAAATAATCCACACCCAAAACAAAGTTAAAATCTTATAATGAAAAAAACTGAAAATATAAGCAGAAGAATCAAACTGAAACAGCTGCCTGAAGTACTTTTCTACCAAAAACTGCTTCAGAAGAAGAAAACACATCAAAATGGTAGAATTTAGTAAAAGTATGCAAAGAAGACCAAGTTGCTGTTTTGCAAATCTGATCAACCGAAGCTTCATTCCTAAACGCCCAGGAAGTAGAAACTGACCTAGTAGAATGAGCTGTAATCCTTTGAGGCGGAGTTTTACCCGACTCGACATAAGCATGATGAATCAAAGACTTTAACCAAGATGCCAAAGAAATGTCAGAGGCCTTCTGACCTTTCCTAGAACCGGAAAAGATAACAAATAGACTAGAAGTCTTTCGGAAATTTTTAGTAGCTTCAACATAATATTTCAAAGCTCTAACTACATCCAAAGAATGCAACAATCTTTCCTTAGAATTCTTAGGATTAGGACACAATGAAGGAACCACAATTTCTCTACTAATGTTGTTAGAATTCACAACCTTAGGTAAAAATTTAAAAGAAGTTCGCAACACCGCCTTATCCTGATGAAAAATCAGAAAAGGAGACTCACAAGAAAGAGCAGATAATTCAGAAACTCTTCTAGCAGAAGAGATGGCCAAAAGAAACAAAACTTTCCAAGAAAGTAATTTAATGTCCAGCGAATGCATAGGTTCAAACGGAGGAGCTTGAAGGGCCCCCAGAACCAAATTCAAACTCCAAGGAGGAGAAATTGACTTAATAACAGGTTTTATACGAACCAAAGCCTGTACAAAACAATGAATATCAGGAAGACTAGCAATCTTTCTGTGAAAAAGAACAGAAAGAGCAGAGATTTGTCCTTTCAAGGAACTTGCAGACAAACCTTTATCCAAACCATTCTGAAGAAACTGTAAAATTCTAGGAATTCTAAAAGAATGCCAAGAAAAATGATGAGAAAGACACCAAGAAATGTAAATCTTCCAGACTCGATAATATATCTTCCTAGATACAGATTTACGAGTCTGTAACATAGTATTAATTACTGAGTCAGAGAAACCTCTATGACTGAGAATCAAGCGTTCAATCTCCATACCTTCAAATTTAAGGATTTGAGATCCTGATGGAAAAAAGGACCTTGCGATAGAAGGTCTGGTCTTAATGGAAGAGTCCACGGTTGGCAAGTGGCCATCCGGACAAGATCCGCATACCAAAACCTGTGAGGCCATGCTGGAGCCACCAGCAGAACAAACGAAAGATATAGGCAGGATGATACTTCCAAGGAAGTGACAATGCATCCACTGCCTCCGCCTGAGGATCCCTGGATCTGGACAGATACCTGGGAAGTTTCTTGTTTAGATGAGAAGCCATCAGATCTATTTCTGGAAGTCCCCACATTTGAACAATCTGAAGAAATACCTCTGGGTGAAGAGACCATTCGCCCGGATGTAACGTTTGGCGACTGAGATAATCCGCTTCCCAATTGTCTATACCTGGGATATGAACCGCAGAAATTAGACAGGAGCTGGATTCCGCCCATACCAGTATTCGAGATACTTCTTTCATAGCCAGAGGACTGTGAGTCCCTCCTTGATGATTGACATATGCCACGGTTGTGACATTGTCCGTCTGAAAACAAATGAACGACTCTCTCTTTAGAAGAGGCCATGACTGAAGAGCTCTGAAAATTGCACGGAGTTCCAAAATGTTGATTGGTAATCTCACCTCCTGAGATTCCCAAACCCCTTGTGCTGTCAGAGACCCCCAAACAGCTCCCCAACCTGTCAGACTTGCATCTGTTGAAATCACAGTCCAGGTTGGAAGAACAAAAGAAGCCCCCTGAACTAAACGATGGTGGTCTGTCCACCACGTCAGAGAGTGTCGTACAATCGGTTTTAAAGATATTAATTGAGATATCTTTGTATAATCCCTGCACCACTGGTTCAGCATACAGAGCTGAAGAGGTCGCATGTGAAAACGAGCAAAGGGGATCGCGTCCGATGCAGCAGTCATAAGACCTAGAATTTCCATGCATAAGGCTACCGAAGGGAATGATTGAGACTGAAGGTTTCGACAAGCTGAAACCAATTTTAGACGTCTCTTGTCTGTCAGAGACAGAGTTATGGACACTGAATCTATCTGGAAACCTAAAAAGGTTACCCTTGTCTGAGGAATCAATTAACTTTTTAGTAAATTGATCCTCCAACCATGTTTTTGAAGAAACAAATACAAGTCGATTCGTATGAGATTCTGCTAAATTTGAAGACTGAGCAAGTACCAAGATATCATCCAAATAAGGAAATACCACAATACCCTGTTCTCTGATTACAGACAGAAGGGCACCGAGAACCTTTGTAAAAATCCTTGGAGCTGTTGCTAGGCCAAACGGCAGAGCCACAAACTGGTAATGCTTGTCTAGGAAAGAGAATCTCAGAAACTGATAGTGATCTGGATGAATCGGAATATGCAGATATGCATCCTGTAAATCTATTGTGGACATATAATGCCCTTGCTGAACAAAAGGCAGAATAGTCCTTATAGTTACCATTTTGAATGTTGGTATCCTTACATAATGATTCAATATTTTTAAATCCAGAACTGGTCTGAAGGAATTCTCCTTCTTTGGTACAATGAAGAGATTTGAGTAAAACCCCAGCCCCTGTTCCAAAACTGGAACTGGCACAATTACTCCAGCTAACTCTAGATCTGAAACACATTTCAGAAATGCTTGAGCCTTCACTGGATTTACTGGGACACGGGAAAAAAAAAATCTTTTTGCAGGAGGCCTTATCTTGAAGCCTATTCTGTACCCTTGTGAAACAATGTTCTGAATCCAAAGATTGTGAATCGAATTGATCCAAATTTCTTTGAAAAATCGTAATCTGCCCCCTACCAGCTGGGCTGGAATGAGGGCCGCACCTTCATGTTGACTTGGGAGCTGGCTTTGGCTTTCTAAAAGGCTTGGATTTATTCCAGACTGGAGATGGTTTCCAAACTGATACCGCTCCAGTAGGGGAAGGATCAGGCTTTTGTTCCTTATTGTGACGAAAGGAACGAAAAAGATTAGTAGACCTAAATTTACCTTTAGATTTTTTATCCTGTGGTAAAAAAGTTCCTTTCCCCCCAGTAACAGTTGAAATAATGGAATCCAACTGTGAACCAAATAATTTATTACCCTGGAAAGAAAGGGAAAGCAAAGTTGACTTGGAAGACATATCAGCATTCCTAGTTTTAAGCCATAAAGCTCTTCTAGCTAAAATAGCTAGAGACATATACCTGACATCAACCCTAATGATATCAACGATGGCATCACAAATAAAATTATTAGCATGTTGAAGAAGATTAACAATGCTATGAGAATTATGATCTGTTACTTGCTGCGCTAAAGCTTCCAACCAAAAAGTTGAAGCTGCAGCAACATCCGCTAAAGATATAGCAGGTCTAAGAAGATTACCTGAACATAAGTAAGCTTTTCTTAGAAAGGATTCAATTTTCCTATCTAAAGGATCCTTAAAGGAAGTACTATCTGCCGTAGGAATAGTAGTACGTTTAGCAAGAGTAGAGATAGCCCCATCAACCTTAGGGATTTTGTCCCAAAACTCTAATCTGTCCGATGGCACAGGATATAATTGCTTAAAACGTTTAGAAGGAGTAAAAGAATTACCCAAATTATTCCATTCCCTGGAAATTACTTCAGAAATAGCATCAGGGACAGGAAAAACTTCTGGAATAACTACAGGAGATTTAAAAACCTTATTTAAACGTTTAGATTTAGTATCAAGAGGACCAGAATCCTCTATTTCTAATGCAATTAAGACTTCTTAAGTAAAGAACGAATAAATTCCATTTTGAATAAATATGAAGATTTATCAGCATCATCCTCTGAAACAGAATCCTCTGAACCAGAGGAATCATTATCAGAATCAGAATGATGATGTTCATTTAAAAATTCATCTGAAAAATTAGAAGTTTTAAAAGACCTTTTACGTTTACTAGAAGGAGGAATAACAGACATAGCCTTCTTAATGGATTTAGAAACAAAATCTCTTATGTTAACAGGAACACTCTGAGTATTAGATGTTGATGGAACAACAACAGGTAATGTAACATTACTAAAGGAAATATTATCTGCATTAACAAGTTTGTCATGACATTCATTACAAACAACAGCTGGAGGAACAGATACCACAAGTTTACAGCAAATACACTTAACTTTGGTAGATCCAGCATCAGGCAGCGATTTTCCAGAAGTATCTTCTGATTCAGGATCAATCTGAGACATCTTGCAATATGTAAAAGAAAAAACAACATATAAAGCAAAATTAATCAAATTCCTTAAATGACAGTTTCAGGAATGGGAAAAAATGCCAGTGAACAAGCTTCTAGCAACCAGAAGCAAATAAACAATGAGACTTAAATAATGTGGAGACAAAAATAACGCCCATATTTTTTGGCGCCAGACGCCCACATTATTTGGCGCCTAAATGCTCTAAGCGCCAAAAATGACGCCATTTCCGGTAACGCCAACATTTTTGGCGCAAAAACGTCAAAAATGACGCAACCTGAAGCATTTTCAGCCCCCGCGAGCCTAACAGCCCACAGGGAAAAAGTCAAATTTTAAGGTAAGAAAAATTGAGTATTCAAATGCATTATCCCAAATAATGAAACTGACTGTCTGAAATAAGGAATATTGAACATCCTGAATCAAGGCAAATAAATGTTTAAACACAAATATTTAGAACTTTATATAAAAGTGCCCAACCATAGCTTAGAGTGTCACAAAAATAAGACTTACTTACCCTAGGACACTCATCTACATGTAGTAGAAAGCCAAACCAGTACTGAAACGAGAATCATTAGAGGTAATGGTATATATAAGAGTATATCGTCGATATGAAAAGGGAGGTAAGAGATGAATCTCTACGACCGATAACAGAGAACCTATGAAATAGACCCCGTAGAAGGAGATCATTGAATTCAAATAGGCAATACTCTCCTCACATCCCTCTGACATTCACTGCACGCTGAGAGGAAAACCGGGCTCCAACCTGCTGCGGAGCGCATATCAACGTAGAATCTAGCACAAACTTACTTCACCACCTCCACAGGAGGCAAAGTTTGTAAAACTGATTTGTGGGTGTGGTGAGGGGTGTATTTATAGGCATTTTGAGGTTTGGGAAACTTTGCCCCTCCTGGTAGAAATGTATATCCCATACGTCACTAGCTCATGACATGGACTCTTGCTAATTACATGAAAGAAATATATATAATCACCCTAGACTCTATGCCTACCCTCTGCTACAATGTGAGATGATAAAAAACAAATGAACATCAGTCAGGTATTCTGAACACAGTGTAATATAAGAAACAGTAGAAGCTTATGTGGAGCTTACAAGTTAATCATGAGAGATAACAACATTACAAATAAGCCATAATAAACAGCAGGTAGATGACATAAGTTATTTTCCAAGGACTGATCCAACATATAAGGAAAATAAACCAGTTTTCATGAAGCTGTACAACTTATAGACAGAATGACACGATTGGTTACAGACATCCATGAACTGAATCAGACTGCTTAATATTAATAAGGGGTGAACTGGGTTAAAAACAGGGTTATCCACCTAACCACTATCCGGGAGGAGTGGTATGGCAATGGTTGTTAATAATCCTCTAGGAGGAGAATAGCCCCTATTGCTGATCAGTGAGGTATTTATTTATAGCTGCCATATGTAAAGCAGAGCCTTAATAGTTTTGACTATTGGGGAGTAATGTATAAGATCTCTTCTTTTAACAGAGGTGAATAGTAGCCAATTACTAAGCAACATAGGGAGAGTATGCAGGGCAAATGACAGTAGCATATATTCCCTAATCTGCGCCCTACTAGATTGCCCTAGGAGCTCTATTTGGGCTTCTGCTCTTATGGTATAACTAGAAGATGTAGAATAGGGGTGTTCCAAGGGAGGGTAAATTCACTAGGCCAAGAAGGCTTAGCCTGGGACACAAGTGCTGCTAATCTTATAATAGCTTGGCAATTGGGAGATGGGTTTCATACCTTAGATACGTTTATAGTAGCATGGAGAGTGTAAATCAGAAGATGAGCACATACACAAAACAAACAATAAAAGCATTAAGGTGAACATAGCTATTGTACAGGTAATCCCCATAATAAAAAGAATATGAAACTAAAGCAAGAAGAGATTTTAACTTAGGGATGTTGCATCTAACAAGACACATCTCTAGCTCAGTGTATAAACAATAACTAGCTTTAACATTAACAGGTATAGCAGCTAATACTGTTAGTCTGTATGGAACAGAACAGTGTAGGGAGATAGTAAACTGGAAGTGCTATTTCAAGTTAAGGCTATTTTTAAATTGAGGCCTTATCCTGCTACTTTGGCTGTGAAAATCTTTCATAACTCTATCCGATTCCCCTGGCGCAAGACACCTGGGAAGGGCCTGTCATACAATATATGCAAACCGGAGCTTTATAATATGTTAAAGAGGCTATTATATGGCATAACAAAACATCTTTATAAAACATTGCAACAAGAGAAAATAACAGAAGAGTCCACTATACCGTTGTAATAAAATGGAAAAAGAAAAACAAGTTAAGCTAGCATAAAAGCATAAAATGACCTCAAATAAAGGGTTAAACAAGTTCAGTTCTGGGTGATATAATAATAGGCTGATGGTTATGTTGTCGGCCCAATCCAGCCTCTTGGAGAACTAGGAATTGTAGGGTAACAGGATGTCTGAGTCGGTATTGGCGGGGGAAAGGCCTAAGCGAGGCACACATTAGCCTACCCCAGCTCTGAGAAGAGGCCTTGGTGGATTCTCAGCGTAGGTAAAAAAAAGTGAAGTAAGTGATCCTGTCGGGAGACATATTCTTGAGAAAAAGAGGCCATTCCAGCTTTGAAGGACTGCAGGTATGGGCTTGTGGTGAATTGTGCCTTAGTTCCAACCCGGTGCAACTTAATTTGATTTATTCTCTGCAGCGCGGTATGTCTCAGGTGTTTTGTGTAGCGCTCGGTTCTCGGATTAATCTTCCAGTCCCACTTAGGTCTAACATCTTCAGGAGGACCTCCAGACAAGTTAGCCCCCGCAGTACTAGAGAAAGAATCAGCTGCCAGCGGCACGTAATACGCTCTAGCCAAATCGAACCCCTGAATCTGCGACGTCTCGGGGTATGGTGCATTCTGCTGCGTCGGTCTTGTGAGAGCGGAGGGACTAAGCTGTTCCGCCCACTCAGGGCTAATGTCCCCATTATCTATCACATGTGCCTCCAATGTGTCGCGGAGTGAATCTATGTCCCAATTAGGTGGATCAAGTTCATACCAGTCGGTCTCTCCCGCGGCTTCCCCTGTCTGTGTTGCAGTCTGTGGTGAATCCATAGCTGCTCTCAACTCTGCTATAAGGGCTTGTCGATGGGAGTCCATGGAGCAGATTAAATATTGTAATGCCGCGAGGATTTGCTTCTCCATTATAAAGCTGAGAGGGTAGTGATAATGTAGAAGTTAAGCCTCTATCAGCTGAAATAATGAGTAGAAAACTTCTAGTGCAGTGGTCTCAGTTAGATAGTAGGCCTCTGAGCTGTTTCTTCATCAGTTATGTTAGATCTTAGTCCCAGGTTACATAGCCCAAGGTATAGTATATGTTTAGAGCCAGTTATTAAAATGTATATATCCTTAGAGTGCCATAAATTAATAATTTAGCGATCGAATTTCAGAAGCTCTAAGATGGCACGTCTTTCTGCCTCGGCAGTTAGCTCCGCCCCCCCACATCACTGCTTTTTAACAAATGATAAAAAGAAAATTTGATTATAGAAGTAAATTGGAAAGTTGTTTAAAATTTTATGCTCTATCTGAGTAAAAAAAGAAAAATTTGAGTTTTGGCGCTGTTTAAGGGTGAGGTACATCAATCTGTATAAAAGGAGTGAAATGTCTAAATACAAAAAAAGTCATTATTTGTAAGTAAAAGTGGTCAGTTCTTAATTAAACTTTTAGTTCAGTGTTTGTCAATTCCATGGGGTCAATTTATTAATGTGCGAGCGGACATGATACGATGTACGCTGTCGGCATTTATCATTGCACCAGCAGTTCTTGTGAACTGCTGGTGCAATACCGCACATTGCAGATTTGCGGCCAAGCGGGTGTCAATCAACCCGATCGCATTCGATCGGGTTGATTTCTGTCCGCTGCCTCAAAGCAGGCGGACAGGTTATGGAGCAGCGGTCTGCTTCATAACTTCTGTTTCAGGCTCGCCGGAAACATGGGGCATCAAGCTCCATACGGAGTTTGATAAATTGACCCCCATGATGCAAATTGGGTATGTTTTAGCATATCCTGTAACTGACTCAGTGGTCAGGTTGGGAAATACCATGTGACCTATTAGGGGTATTTAATTACTAGATTTTAAAAACATTGGTCATTAAAGGTATCAGACATGATTGTAATTCAACAAAACAAGAGAAATAGATTTACCATGGGTCATATCCACCTAGGAAGACATTGGGCTAAATATACATAAAGCTTGTCTGTGTAATCATCAGTTCAGATTACGACCCAGAAGTAAAATAATAAAGATAGTACATTTACAAAGAAGCTTGTGGTCAAGCACACAGGGTTGGAGGCCAGGCTTGGATCAGAAACAGTTCTGTCAGCAGAGGTACCAAGGGAAATCCAGAAGCAACACCAAATGGGCAAGGGTCATTTATCATAAAAGGACACTAAATTCAAAATTAAACTTTCAAGATTCAGATAGAGCATGCAGTTTTAAGAGACTTTCCAATTTACTTCTATCACCAAATTTTGTACATTTTTTTTAAACACACTTTCTGAGGCACCAACTCTTTCTGAGCATGTGCAGAAGTTCATAGGGTATACATATACTAGTCTGTGATTGGCTGATGGCTGTCACATGATACAGGGGGCTGGCATATGGAGGGAAAAATACAACATCACTTTTTTACTGCTTATTTTAAGTGTTATTGCATTGTCTTTTTATGATGTGATTGTTTATTATGCAATTCTACTGCATTTAGTGGTCCTTTAAAGGGACAGTCTACACCAGAATTTTTATTGTTTTAAAAGATAGATAATCCCTTTATTACCCATTCTCCAGTTCTGCATAACCAACACAGTTATATTTATATACTTTTTACCTCTGTGATTATCTTGTATCTAAGCCTCTGCAAACTGCCCTTTATTTAAGTTCTTTTGACAGACTTACAGTTTAGCCAATCAGTGCTGACTCCTAGATAACTTAACGTGCACGAGCACAGTGATATCTATATGAAATACATGAACTAGCACCCTCTAGTGGTGAACAACTGTTAAAATGCATTCTGAAAAGAGGTGGCCTTCAAGGTCTAAGAAATTAGCATATGAACCTCCTAGGTTAAGCTTTCAACTAAGAATACCAAGAGAACAAAGCAAAATTGGTGATAAAAGTACATTGGAAAATTGTTTAAAATTACATGCCCTATCTGAATCATGTGCAAGCATTTTGGACTAGACTGTCCCTTTAAGCAACAAGTCCAAATTAAAAAGCTTGTGAATTGTCAAGGACAACAAGAGGAATCCAAATGTAAATCACATACGTAGAAAGAGTCTAACAATTGGCAAATATTGCAGCTACAAGAATTAACAAAGCACAACACACAAAATGGCAGTGAAAAAAAACATGTTAGCCCCCACAAAAAATGAATGGCAAAATTGCAAACAAAACTGTTGCCCGGTACCTCTGCAGACATGACACCTTGTCCTGCAAATTGCTACGGTGACATCTGTCAGTTCTGAAAGCTTCTTTTCAGACTCCACAATGCAGTCATTTTAAATTGAAAGGTCATAAATTCAATGATGTTGGATTTCTAACAAAGAACAGACAAATGCTGTCAAATATAATAATCAATGAAATGCTACTTTTGTTCACTGTAGCCTATTTTGTATTATTTGTAGAACATTGCACTTAGGAATACAACTTGTAACAAGTGATCAATGTGGAGTTATCTCATAAGTCTTCATAGAAAGTCTTCTTGCCCTTTAAGCAAAACACAGTTTTTGGAAAGGTTGGATCAAATATACATATTTTTTTTTTAAAAAAATGTCTAAACACGAACAACACCATATAGTTAAAAAAAGTATTACAACAGCCTGTGAGCTTTAGTCTAGCAGTCTGAAGCAGCAATAGTGAATGTGGACAGCTGAAAGTACTGTTGATGTTTTCAGCCCAGTACACTTTTTTTTCTCTTTCCTGTTCCTTTCTTCATAATATAATGATCAGCATCATTACTGCTGACTTTATATAATATTTCATTGTAAGCTTCCTTAATGGGACAGTCTACACAAAAATTGTTATTGTTTAAAAAAGATAGATAAGGCCTTTACTACCCATTTCTCAGCTTTGTGCAACCAACATTGTTAGATTAATATACTTTATAACATTAAAACCTCTAAATTTCTGCCCGTTTCAAAGGCTCTATAGAAAGTATCTTAATCACATGGTTTTGTATGTGCTTTTCACAACAGGAGACTGCTAGCTCATGTGGGCCATATAGATAACAATGTGTTCACGCTCGGAGAGTTATTTAAAAGTTAGCGCAACTCAGCACTAAAATGCTGTCAATAGATAATAAATAAAAAGTCATGTGATCAGGGGGCTGTCAGAAGAGGTAAAAAAGTATATTAATATAAATGTGTTGGTTGTGTAAAACTGGGGAACGGGTAATAAAGGGATTATATATCATTTAAAACAATAAGAATTCTATTGTAAACTGTCCACTCAAACGGAGGAGAGAAATAGAGTGACTATGCCTGCACATGCCAGATTCACGTTCTTTGCAGGTCCTGGGACAAGCATCCTGATTGGATGTCCCTTTACAATGTGATGTGGCTATCTTTTTTACATAGAGATGTTTATGTTATATAGTCAGCTTTTAGACAGTGATTAAAGGGACAGTCTAGCAGTTTAGTCAAAATAAAATGGTAATGATTCAGATAGGGCATACAATTTTAACCAACTTTCCAATTTACTTTTATTATCAAATTTGCTTTGTTCTCTTGGTATTCATTGTTAAAAGCTAAACCTAGGTAGGTTAATTTCTAAGCCCATGAAGGCCGCTTCATATCTCAGCGCATTTTAACATTTTTTCACAGCTTGTTGATGTGTGCCATATAGATAGCATTGTGCTCACTCCTGTGGAGTTATTTATGATTTTGCACTGATTGGCTAAAATGCAAGTCTGACAAAATAACTGAAATAGGTAAGGTTTTATCTATCTTTCTAAACAATAACATTTCTGTAGTAGACTGTCCCTTTAAGCATTTGGATAACATGCCCCTTTAAGAGCAAATTGGTGTTCTGTATATTCCTTTTTAGTAACACATGCTGGGTATACTCCCCAATACAGCAAAAAAAAAAAAAAGCTCATCATGTTTCCATTTTTTTTATCACCAATTTTGCTTTGTTCTCTTGGTATTATTAGTTAAAAGCTAAACCTGGGAGGTTCATATGCTAATTTCTTAGACCTTGAAGGCCGCCTCTAATCTGAATGCATTTTAATAGTTTTTCACCAATAGGGGGCGCTAGTTCATGCGTGTCATATAGATAACATTGAGCTCGCGCACGTGAAGTTACCTAGGAGTCCGCACGGATTAGCTCAAATGCAAGCCTGTCAAAAGAACTTAAATAAAGGGGCAGTTTGCAGAGGCTAAAACACAAGGTAATTACAGAGGTAAAACTTTATTATTAGAACTGTGTTGGTTATGCAAAACTGGGGAATGGGTAATAAAGGGATTATCTAGCTTTTTAAACAACAAAAATTCTGGTGTTGACTGTCCCTTTCATGATTCAGATAGGGCATGCAAATTTAAATAATTTTCTAATTTACTTTTATCACCAAATTTGCTTTGTTCTCTTGGTATTCTTAGTTGAAAGCTAAACCTAGGAGGTTCATATGCTAATTTCTGAGCCCTTGAAAGCCGCCTCTTCTCTCAGGGCAGTTTGACAGTTTTTCACCACTAGAGGGTGTTAGTTCATGTGTGTCATATAGATAACACTGTGCTCACGCACGTGGAGTTCAAGTGAGCCAGCTCTGATTGGCTAAAATCGATGTCTGTCAAAAGAACTGAAATATGGGGGCAGTTTTCAGAGGCTTAGATACAAGGTAATCACATAGGTAAAAAGTATATATATATATATATATATATATATATATATATATATAAACAAAAGAGAGAGTGCACTCGCCAGGACTTTTCAGAAATTTATTCCAAATGTGTGAACGTGGTTAGCCCCTTCGTCAGACATACAAAAATACAATGTGTATGTCTGAGGAAGGGGCTAATCCCCTGAAAACGTTCACACATTTGGAATAAATTTCTGAAAAGTCCTGGCGAGTGCACTCTCTCTTTTGTTTCTATTTGCCTATCTGTTGCACCCTGGGCACTTGTGACTTGATTTCTGGCGTGCTTTTCTACTTTGAACTTATATATATATATTTTATAACTGTGTTGTGTGCAAAACTAGGGAATGGGTAATAAAGGGATTATCTATCTTGTTAAACAATAAAAATTCTGGTGTAGACTGTCCCTTTAAGCAAATTTGATAATAGTAGTAATGTATGATCTACTTAAATCTTGAAAGAAAATTTTTGGGTTTCATTTCCCTTTAAGGTCCCTTTAAAGGACCAGTAAACACAGTAGATTTGCATAATCAACAAATGCAAGATAACAAGACAATACAATAGAATTTACTCTGAATTTCAAATGAGTAGTAGATTCTTTTCTAACACATTTCAAAGTTCCACTCCCTCTGTACCATGTGATAGCAATCAGCCAATCACAAATGCATATACGTATAGTCTGTGAGTTCTTACACATGCTCAGTAGGAGCTGGTGACTCAAAAAGTGTAAATATAAAAGACTGTGCACATTTTTTTTAATGGAAGTAAATTGGAAAGTTGTTTAAAATTACATGCTGTATCTGAATCATGAAAATTTAATAAAACCTGAGTGTCCCTTTAAATTGGCCAACTGCAAAACTTTAGAGGTTAAAGTTGCGGTTCTAGTCCTAGCAGAAAACACTGTACTTTTCATTCTTTCAGTGGTTGATAAAATAAGACTATGAAGTGATCATTAAAGACCAATGTTGAGCAATAAAGTGTAATTATACTTGTAAATTCCATTATAAAACCAAACTACAGTTAATTTTGTTCTACAATAAACACTAAACAACAAAAGTGATTTCCATGATAAAAAGAGAACTGTCAATAGATTGTTAAAAAAAAAATGTTAAACGCGTCAAAAATGTGCATTACCCTGGTGGTAATTTGAAAGATATGTCCTATATAATGTTTTTTTTTTTTTAAATTTGGTCTTCGCTAATATAACATCAACAAGAGTATGTAATGGCATAATCCATCAAATGGTTATGTATCATAAAATTGCATGCATTTGATAAAATATATAATTTATAAGGGAAATTAAATGGTGGGGAAAAGATAAAAAGGAAATAAATGGAATTCACACTGAGAAAAGTGAATGGCAATACGGCACAGAAATTGATGACAACAAAAGAATGACAAATAAATCATTCAATTGTTATGATCTTTCATGTTAATATACAGCCCTTCTTTTGTAGCTAGTCTTCCGTAAGTGTCTTCAACAGCCAGCAGTATTTATACAAAAATGTGTGTTATTAATTCCGATGCCATCATAATTATTAGACTTTTTATAAGGCATTTATCCAGTAACAGAATATTGACCTTCACTCAGGAGTACACACATACAGACACATGTACACCCCCCCACCCATACAAGCACAAACAAATACACACATCTATCCACACATGCTTACACATAAAGATCCACAGACATCTATAAATATATGCATGCACATACAAGCTCACACATATCTCTAAACATATGCATGTACATACAAGCTCACACATATCTCTAAACATATGCATGCACATATAAGCGCACAAACATCTATTAATATATGCATGCACATACAAGCGCACATACATCTATAAATATATGCATGCATATACAAGTGCTCTCACATGTATAAATATATGCATGCACATACAAGCACTCTCACATGTATAAATATATGCATGCATATACAAGCGCTCTCACATGTATAAATATATGCATGCACATACAAGCGCTCTCACATGTATAAATATATGCATGCACATACAAGCACTCTCACATCTATAAATATATGCATGCATATACAAGCGCTCTCACATCTACAAATATATGCATTTACATACAAACGCACAAACATCTATAAATATATGCATGCACATACAAGCGCACAAACATCTATAAATATATGCATGCATATACAAGCGCTCTCACATCTATAAATATATGCATGCACATACAAGCGGTCTCACATCTATAAATATATGCATGCATATAAAAGCGCTCTCACATCTATAAATATAGGCATGCATATACAAGCGCTCTCACATCTATAAATATATGCATGCACATACAAGCGCACAAACATCTATAAATATATGCATGCACATACAAGCGCACATACATCTATAAATATATGCATGCATATACAAGCGCTCTCACATCTATAAATATATGCATGCACATAATAGCGCTCTCACATCTATAAATATATGCATGCACATACAAATGCATATACATCTATAAATATATGCATGCACATACAAACGCACATACATCTATAAATATATGCATGCATATACAAGCGCTCTCATATCTATAAATATATGCACGTACATACAAGCACACAAACATCTATAAATATATGCATGCACATACAAGTGCACATACATCTATAAATATATGCATGCATAAACAAGCGCTAATACATCTATAAATATATGCATGCACATACAAGCGCTCTCACATCTATAAATACAGTATATGCATGCACATACAAGTGCACACACATCTCTTAACATATGCATGCACATACAAGCACACACACATCTACAGACGGGTGAAATTATGAAGTAGGCTGGTAGCTGGTAAGGGTAGTGTAATGCTTTGCAATATTATAACATTTGATGTTATTTATAAATGTTACTAAATCTATCAAAAGTACACATTAATTGCATAATTTAACATACATTTCTTTAATGAAAATATGCACAAAAACATTGAAAAAAAATGTAATAGTAGCTAAATTTATCATGCATATGCAAATACAATTCTAGATATATTCATATGAGCTATAGCCATCATTAGAAGCTATGTAATAGGTGAATAGTGGGACATATGCCAGTTTGGTTCATAGCCAATGGGTTTGTTAGAATATAATACAGCTATGTGCTTTATATAAATAAGCATTTAATACCCATAAAGTTGGGACATTGTTGGTGCCACATTGTAAACCCAAGTCTGTATGTTGTAGAATTTTGCTTTTTAACAAAAATAAATATAAATAATGTGAGAAAGTTGCACACAGACATGTTATGCAAGGTGTATCTTAAATAATAGTCTGCCTTAAGACATGTAATTTTCAGCAAATGTCATGAGATTGTCCGCTTTGTTGCATACAGTGACAGAGACGGATGTCATTTCTCGAAATAATAAGCCAGGATCAAATATTCCCTGCGTCTAACTCACATGAGAAAGCTGGCGCATATCTTTAACATATTCTGTTAGAAGTGCAACAACACAAGGCCGCAGAGCTTCCACTGGTTTCATGTAACCTATTTTAAATTCCCTCAGTTGAGTTCATTTACATTTGAGAGCAATGTTAAAAAGCTGACAGACAGCAGCTGAAACAAAAAAGGACCAAGCTTGGTTATAGATAAGTGGTGATATAAACAATGGCTAGACATACAGTTAAGCATTGTTATATGTATCCAACCATTCTGAACAGAATAGCGGAAAATTGCAGTATATAGTTGTATTGTTTATGATTACACTAATACTTCACGGACAGAGTGAAGCGCCAAATAGAAATGACAGAACAGACCTTAAAGGGACACTCAGGTTTTATTAAATTTTCATGATTCAGATACAGCATGTAATTTTAAACAACTTTCCAATTTACTTCCATTAAAAAAAAATGTGCATAGTCTTTTATATTTACACTTTTTTTGAGTCACCAGCTCCTACTGAGCATGTGCAAGAACTCAGACTATACGTATATGCATTTGTGATTGGCTGATTGCTATCACATGGTACAGGGGGAGTGGAAATATACATAACTTTGAAATGTGTTAGAAAAGAATCTACTACTCATTTGAAATTCAGAGTAAATGTTATTGTATTGTCTTGTTATCTTGCATTTGTTGATTATGCAAATCTGCTGTGTTTACTGGTCCTTTAAAGGGACAGTACACTGTAAAATTGTTTTTATATGAATGTATTTTCAATGACTTGTTATACCAGCTGCAGAGTATAAAATGTATGAGAAATTGCATTTTCGGGTTTATTTGTGTATATGAAGTAGCTGGTTTTGTGCTTTTAAACCACAGCCTATTACAATGGGTTGAGCTTCAGGTAATATCAGATCTCATTATGTTATCACTTTGTGTACACACATTTGCTTCCTTATCTTATATTTGTCTAGAAAACTAAAGAACAATAGAAAATTATCATTTTATTACTTAAAGTGAAGGTCAATTTTCATCAATGAGTGCCCGGTTTTTAAAAATACTTTTTAAAACAGGGGCACTTTCATTGATGAAAATTAACATTGCACTGGATTTTAAGAAATACTTACCTTTTTCTCCTGCAAAACCGGATCGCCTATCTCAGCCTCAGTTCCTCTGTAGTGACGTCAGAAATGCCAAAAACCGGCTTCCTCCAATCATGGCTTGCACCCCAGAGCGTCCAGCTCGTGATGCCTGGCTGTGATTGGAGGAAGCCAGTTTCGTCATTGCTGTTGTCTACAGCAGGAAGAAGAAGGAGGGAGATCGTCGATCCGGCTTTGCAGAAGTAAAAGGTAAGTATTTCTTAAAATCCAGTGCAATGTTAATTTTCATCAATGAAAGTGCCCCTGATTTTAAAAGTATTTTTAAAAACCGGGCACTCATTGATGAAAATTGACCTTCACTTTAACTATCATGCCCCCCACTGAGAGAGTAATCGCTTCAGCTGGCTGTGTTTACTTAGGCTTGTCAATAGCGTATACTCCAGTATAGAAACTTTCAGTATAGGTTGGGAAACCACAAGCTAAATTAGCTATTTCAAATGCCAAAATAGGGGTAAAGGAGCTACTTGTAAACAATTTAAAACACCCCAGCAGGTAAAATGAATAATTGGGAACGATTTAAAGGGGAGACATTTTTTGGGTGAACTGTCCCTTTAAGCAAGATGAATAAATTAGAATAAAAAAACAAGATACAAACCAGTGTGTTTTCTGAATTGGATTTTTGTTCTCACCGTATCTTTATTTTAAAGGGATATTAAACCCAAACATTTTATTTTGTGATTCAGACAGAGAAAACAATTTAAAAAAAAAAAGTTTCCAATTTACTTCTATTAACAAAGTTGCTTCGTTCTCATGTTAATCTTTTTTGAAGAGATACATAGGAAGGTGATTGGAGCACAATATGGCAGTAAATTGATACGATTCTTGCAAAACTGATGCCATAGATTGCTCCAGACATGTGCGCTCTACCGAGTTTGCATCCCGGCTTTTAAACAAAAGATATCAAGATTTATTATATGATAATAAAAATAAATTAGAAAGTTGTTTAAAATTGCATGAGAGAGAGAGAGAAATAGGCGAAGACCAGGATCCGGTGTATATCCTAATGTGTCAACAACAATTGAGCCAGCACGAAAAGATTCAAATAATCACCTTTAATGTATCAAAAAACATAACGTTTTGGCCTCACACGTAGGGCTTGGTCACATGTAAATATCCCACAACAAAGACATACAATATATCTCCAGAACAGTGCTTAATATACCCCAACCCCATATCCTGATACGCTGAAAAAAACGCAGAAATTAGCACAGAAACAGCTGAACATGATCTAAGCGATCCCTACGTCATCCCCATGTGATCATAGTCATAACAACCATAGCATAGCAAATCCACGTTAACCAAAACAAACTACAGACCGCATGGTCGTATAGCGTGATGACATCATAAAGATGGCGTCGGTTGTCATGGAGACACGTATACAAACACAATATGTAGAATGCACTAGTTTACCCTATTACTATCTACTCACTGAAAGCGGAAATCCCGCCCCCAGGCAGCCATGGCGATGTGTGTTGTTGCCTGGAGGCGGGATTTCCGCTTTCAATGAGTAGATAGTAATAGGGTAAACTAGTGCATTCTACACATTGTGTTTGTATACGTGTCTCCATGACAACAGACGCCATCTTTATGGCGTCATCATGCCATACGACCATGCGGTCTGTTTGTTTTGGTTAACATGGATTTGCTATGCTATTGGTTGTTATGATGACTACAATCACATGGGGATGACGTATGAATCGCTAACATCATGCTCAGCTGTTTCTGTGCTAATTTCTGCGTTTTTTTCAGCATATCAGGATATGGGGTTGAGGTATATAAAGCACTGTTCTGGAGATATATTGTATGCCTGTGTTGTGGGATATTTACATGTGACCAAGGCCTACGTGCGAGGCCAAAACGTTATGTTTTCAGATACATTAAAGGTGATTATTTGAATCTTTTCATGCTGGCTCAATTGTTGTTGACACATTAGGATATACACCGGATCCTGGTCTTCAGCTATTTCTCTCTCTGGATATCTAAGGGCCGTGCACAGAGTGGTTGTCTATGCTGGTGAGTGCTGATTTTTGTACATATATATATATATATATATATATATACACACACACACAATGTATATTTATATATATATATATGTATATATATATACACAGTATATATATACACACACATATAAAAATATTTTTGTGAGTTTAAACATAAATAAATGTAAATATACTTAATATATCATAGGAGATCACTGCAGTTTAAAAGCAATAGGTAAAATGTTCTTACATAGTGAGTTCACAGTATATGTGAAGGATTACCCATAATGGGACACTATACTTTATTAAAGGGATATAAAATTACAAAACTGCTCTAATACGTTAGAGGATTATACTATCACACTACTGTTTGCATATAACTATGTGTTTCATCCCTGCAAAATTATTATACATATAGTTAAAGACAGCTCCTGAGCAGTAATACACTAGCTGAACACATATGGCAAGCCAATGACAAGGGACAAATGCGTTTAGCCAGCAATCCTCAAATAGCTCCCAGTCGTGCAATGCTGCTGCTGATGATATGCACTTAGGCTTTTCAACAAAGGATAGCAAGAGAACAGAGTAAATGTGATAATATAAGAAAGTCACAATAACCCCCTGTAAAAGTAAAAAAAATTAAATAACTTTACAATTTACTTCTTTTTTTTCTAATTTGTGTTGTTTTCTTAATATCCATTGTTGAAAAGCATGCATTGGTAGCCTCAGAAGAACAGTAAACTACTGGGAGCTAACTTCTGATTGGTGGCTTCAAATATAAGCCTCTTGTCATTGGCTGCACCAGATGTGTTGAACTAGCTCCCAGTAGTGCATTTCTGCTCCTTCAATAAAGGATACAAAGAGAATGAAGCAGAACTTATAATAGAAATAAATTGGTAAGTATTTAAAAATGATATGCTCTATCTAATTCATTTTGGTATTACGTCCCTTTAATGTTACCTGCAAAAGTTCCTCCCTGTAAACAGCTTTTATTGCATTTAAATAAGCCATTTATAGTTCTGCCAATCCTATCCAATTGTGTCACAGTCTAAGAGACGTTATCACCCATGCGTTAGTATATATATGCATGCGCAGAGCGTCTCTGAAACGGAAAGCGGTTGGATTCAAAAGCTGTGGAGCACTTTTGGACGTTTCAATACTTTTTCAGGGGATATTGTGAACTACTATTAGTAAAGTTTTTGTTATTGCATTTTGTAAATAACATTTACTGTCCCTTTAAGAATTAACACAGGTAAAGTGAAAGTAAATCCTAACATTTTACAAACTCTAGAATTGACTATTGAAACAAATAAAGGGGACTTTCATTCATGAAGTATAAGATACTTCATGTAGAAAGCTTCTTTATTTGATTCAACCAAACGCCGCTCTTAGCTCCTACAGCAGCGCATGGCTAAAAAGAATTTTGGCTAAGAGGGAAAGTTTTCACCTCTTAGCCAATAGCCATGCGGTAAATCCGGCTCCCATGGGTGCCAAGCCGGATTTTTTAGCCGTGGGCTGCTGTAGGAGCTAATAGCGGCGATCGATTGAATCAAATAAAGGAGCTTTTTTTCTACATGAATTAAGAGGTAGAGAGGTTTAAGAAACACATTGATGGTTACAGGAAGCGACTGATTTCAGTTATTTTTTCCATGGGGTGTGCTACCAAATATTAAATTGAGGGTGCCAATAATTTTGTCCAGTCCATTTTTGGAGTTTTGCGTGGAATGTGTCAGATTTGCCTTTTTTTTTTCTCCACTTTTTTGTATCATACCAATACAAACAAAATAAATAAACATGAGAATGCCTAAACATTTGTAATTGCAACAATTTTTTGGGCGAAGTGGTGCATTATCTGACAAAAAAAAAAGGCCATGACTGTATGTGTGTACCATTTGGCTATAAATTATTAAGCAATTTTAAAACAATTTATTTCATAAGGATTTATAATATAATACTTTATGAAATTCTGCAACTTGTTTTTGGACATTTATCAAATTAGTAAATCAATTAAATGTAAAATAGATCAACTATTGCTACCTCAGTTCATAACCCACATTAGTTCAGATTCTTCAAATTGTATTAAACAAAATGGAATTACCCTCCTTTCTCCAACATAGGTGTGTCCGGTCCACGGCGTCATCCTTACTTGTGGGATATTCTCTTCCCCAACAGGAAATGGCAAAGAGCCCAGCAAAGCTGGTCACATGATCCCTCCTAGGCTCCGCCTACCCCAGTCATTCTCTTTGCCGTTGTACAGGCAACATCTCCACGGAGATGGCTTAGAGTTTTTTAGTGTTTAACTGTAGTTTTTATTATTCAATCAAGAGTTTGTTATTTTGAAATAGTGCTGGTATGTACTATTTACTCAGAAACAGAAAAGAGATGAAGATTTCTGTTTGTATGAGGAAAATGATTTTAGCAACCGTCACTAAAATCCATGGCTGTTCCACACAGGACTGTTGAGAGCAATTAACTTCAGTTGGGGGAACAGTGAGCAGTCTCTTGCTGCTTGAGGTATGACACATTCTAACAAGACGATGTAATGCTGGAAGCTGTCATTTTCCCTATGGGATCCGGTAAGCCATGTTTATTACGATCGTAAATAAGGGCTTCAAAAAGGGCTTATTAAGACTGTAGACTTTTTCTGGGCTAAATCGATTCATTATTAACACATATTTAGCCTTGAGGAATCATTTTATCTGGGTATTTTGATATAATCATATCGGCAGGCACTGTTTTAGACACCTTATTCTTTAGGGGCTTTCCCAAAGCATAGGCAGAGCCTCATTTTCGCGCCGGTGTTGCGCACTTGTTTTTGAGAGGCATGGCATGCAGTCGCATGTGAGAGGAGCTCTGATACTTAGAAAAGACTTTCTGAAGGCGTCATTTGGTATCGTATTCCCCTTGGGGCTTGGTTGGGTCTCAGCAAAGCAGATACCAGGGACTGTAAAGGGGTTAAAGTTCAAAACGGCTCCGGTTCCGTTATTTTAAGGGTTAAAGCTTCCAAATTTGGTGTGCAATACTTTTAAGGCTTTAAGACACTGTGGTGAAAATTTGGTGAATTTTGAACAATTCCTTCATGTTTTTTCGCAATTGCAGTAATAAAGTGTGTTCAGTTTAAAATTTAAAGTGACAGTAACGGTTTTATTTTAAAACGTTTTTTGTACTTTGTTATCAAGTTTATGCCTGTTTAACATGTCTGAACTACCAGATAGACTGTGTTCTGAATGTGGGGAAGCCAGAATTCCTATTCATTTAAATAAATGTGATTTATGTGACAATGATGCCCAAGATGATTCCTCAAGTGAAGGGAGTAAGCATGGTACTGCATCATTCCCTCCTTCGTCTACACGAGTCTTGCCCACTCAGGAGGCCCCTAGTACATCTAGCGCGCCAATACTCCTTACTATGCAACAATTAACGGCTGTAATGGATAATTCTGTCAAAAACATTTTAGCCAAAATGAACACTTATCAGCGTAAGCGCGACTGCTCTGTTTTAGATACTGAAGAGCATGACGACGCTGATAATAATATTTCTGAAGGGCCCCTAACCCAGTCTGATGGGGCCAGGGAGGTTTTGTCTGAGGGAGAAATTACTGATTCAGGGAACATTTCTCAACAAGCTGAACCTGATGTGATTGCATTTAAATTTAAGTTGGAACATCTCCGCATTCTGCTTAAGGAGGTATTATCCACTCTGGATGATTGTGACAAGTTGGTCATCCCAGAGAAACTATGTAAAATGGACAAGTTCCTAGAGGTGCCGGGGCCCCCAGAAGCTTTTCCTATACCCAAGCGGGTGGCGGACATTGTTAATAAAGAATGGGAAAGGCCCGGTATTCCTTTCGTCCCTCCCCCCATATTTAAAAAATTGTTTCCTATGGTCGACCCTAGAAAGGACTTATGGCAGACAGTCCCCAAGGTCGAGGGAGCGGTTTCCACTTTAAATAAACGCACCACTATACCCATAGAGGATAGTTGTGCTTTCAAAGATCCTATGGATAAAAAATTAGAAGGTTTGCTTAAAAAGATGTTTGTTCAGCAGGGTTACCTTCTACAACCAATTTCATGCATTGTCCCCGTCGCTACAGCCGCATGTTTCTGGTTCGATGAGCTGATAAAGGCGGTCGGTAGTGATTCTCCTCCTTATGAGGAGATTATGGACAGAATCAATGCTCTCAAATTGGCTAATTCTTTCACCCTAGACTCCACTTTGCAATTGGCTAGGTTAGCGGCTAAGAATTCTGGGTTTGCTATTGTGGCGCGCAGAGCGCTTTGGTTGAAATCTTGGTCGGCTGATGCGTCTTCCAAGAACAAGCTACTTAACATTCCTTTCAAGGGGAAAACGCTGTTTGGCCCTGACTTGAAAGAGATTATCTCTGATATCACTGGGGGTAAGGGCCACGCCCTTCCTCAGGATCGGCCTTTCAAGGCAAAAAATAAACCTAATTTTCGTCCCTTTCGTAGAAACGGACCAGCCCAAAGTGCTACGTCCTCTAAGCAAGAGGGTAATACTTCTCAAGCCAAGCCAGCTTGGAGACCAATGCAAGGCTGGAACAAGGGAAAGCAGGCCAAGAAACCTGCCACTGCTACCAAGACAGCATGAAATGTTGGCCCCCGATCCGGGACCGGATCTGGTGGGGGGCAGACTCTCTCTCTTCGCTCAGGCTTGGGCAAGAGATGTTCTGGATCCTTGGGCGCTAGAAATAGTCTCCCAAGGTTATCTTCTGGAATTCAAGGGACTTCCCCCAAGGGGGAGGTTCCACAGGTCTCAGTTGTCTTCAGACCACATAAAAAGACAGGCATTCTTACATTGTGTAGAAGACCTGTTAAAAATGGGAGTGATTCATCCTGTTCCATTAAGAGAACAAGGGATGGGGTTCTACTCCAATCTGTTTATAGTTCCCAAAAAAGAGGGAACGTTCAGACCAATCTTAGATCTCAAGATTTTAAACAAGTTTCTCAAGGTTCCATCGTTCAAGATGGAAACCATTCGAACTATTCTTCCTTCCATCCAGGACGGTCAATTCATGACCACGGTGGATTTAAAGGATGCGTATCTACATATTCCTATCCACAAGGAACATCATCGGTTCCTGAGGTTCGCATTCCTGGACAAACATTACCAGTTCGTGGCGCTTCCTTTCGGATTAGCCACTGCTCCAAGGATTTTCACAAAGGTACTAGGGTCCCTTCTAGCTGTGCTAAGACCAAGGGGCATTGCTGTAGTACCTTACTTGGACGACATTCTGATTCAAGCGTCGTCCCTTCCTCAAGCAAAGGCTCACACGGACATTGTCCTGGCCTTTCTCAGATCTCACGGATGGAAAGTGAACGTGGAAAAGAGTTCTCTATCTCCGTCAACAAGGGTTCCCTTCTTGGGAACAATAATAGACTCCTTAGAAATGAGGATTTTTCTGACAGAGGCCAGAAAAACAAAACTTCTAGACTCTTGTCGGATACTTCATTCCGTTCCTCTTCCTTCCATAGCTCAGTGCATGGAAGTGATCGGGTTGATGGTAGCGGCAATGGACATAGTTCCTTTTGCACGCATTCATCTAAGACCATTACAACTGTGCATGCTCAGTCAGTGGAATGGGGACTATACAGACTTGTCTCCGAAGATACAAGTAAATCAGAGGACCAGAGACTCACTCCGTTGGTGGCTGTCCCTGGACAACCTGTCACGAGGGATGACATTCCGCAGACCAGAGTGGGTCATTGTCACGACCGACGCCAGTCTGATGGGCTGGGGCGCGGTCTGGGGATCCCTGAAAGCTCAGGGTCTTTGGTCTCGGGAAGAATCTCTTCTACCGATAAATATTCTGGAACTGAGAGCGATATTCAATGCTCTCAAGGCTTGGCCTCAGCTAGCGAGGGCCAAGTTCATACGGTTTCAATCAGACAACATGACAACTGTTGCGTACATCAACCATCAGGGGGGAACAAGGAGTTCCCTGGCGATGGAAGAAGTGACCAAAATCATTCTATGGGCGGAGTCTCACTCCTGCCACCTGTCTGCTATCCACATCCCAGGAGTGGAAAATTGGGAAGCGGATTTTCTGAGTCGTCAGACATTGCATCCGGGGGAGTGGGAACTCCATCCGGAAATCTTTGCCCAAGTCACTCAGCTGTGGGGCATTCCAGACATGGATCTGATGGCCTCTCGTCAGAACTTCAAAGTTCCTTGCTACGGGTCCAGATCCAGGGATCCCAAGGCGGCTCTAGTGGATGCACTAGTAGCACCTTGGACCTTCAAACTAGCTTATGTGTTCCCGCCGTTTCCTCTCATCCCCAGGCTGGTAGCCAGGATCAATCAGGAGAGGGCGTCGGTGATCTTGATAGCTCCTGCGTGGCCACGCAGGACTTGGTATGCAGATCTGGTGAATATGTCATCGGCTCCACCTTGGAAGCTACCTTTGAGACGAGACCTTCTTGTTCAGGGTCCGTTCGAACATCCGAATCTGGTTTCGCTCCAGCTGACTGCTTGGAGATTGAACGCTTGATCTTATCGAAGCGAGGGTTCTCAGATTCTGTTATCGATACTCTTGTTCAGGCCAGAAAGCCTGTAACTAGAAAGATTTACCACAAAATTTGGAAAAAATATATCTGTTGGTGTGAATCTAAAGGATTCCCTTGGGACAAGGTTAAGATTCCTAGGGTTCTATCCTTCCTTCAAGAAGGACTGGAAAAAGGATTATCTGCAAGTTCCCTGAAGGGACAGATTTCTGCCTTGTCTGTGTTACTTCACAAAAAGCTGGCCGCTGTGCCAGATGTTCAAGCCTTTGTTCAGGCTCTGGTTAGAATTAAGCCTGTTTACAAACCTTTGACTCCTCCTTGGAGTCTCAATTTAGTTCTTTCAGTTCTTCAGGGGGTTCCGTTTGAACCCTTGCATTCCGTTGATATTAAGTTATTATCTTGGAAAGTTTTGTTTTTAGTTGCAATTTCTTCTGCTAGAAGAGTTTCAGAATTATCTGCTCTGCAGTGTTCTCCTCCTTATCTGGTGTTCCATGCAGATAAGGTGGTTTTACGTACTAAACCTGGTTTTCTTCCAAAAGTTGTTTCCAACAAAAACATTAACCAGGAGATTATCGTACCTTCTCTGTGTCCGAAACCAGTTTCAAAGAAGGAACGTTTGTTGCACAATTTGGATGTTGTTCGCGCTCTGAAATTCTATTTAGATGCTACAAAGGATTTTAGACAAACATCTTCCTTGTTTGTTGTTTATTCCGGTAAAAGGAGAGGTCAAAAAGCAACTTCTACCTCTCTCTCTTTTTGGATTAAAAGCATCATCAGATTGGCTTACGAGACTGCCGGACGGCAGCCTCCCGAAAGAATCACAGCTCATTCCACTAGGGCTGTGGCTTCCACATGGGCCTTCAAGAACGAGGCTTCTGTTGATCAGATATGTAGGGCAGCGACTTGGTCTTCACTGCACACTTTTACCAAATTTTACAAGTTTGATACTTTTGCTTCTTCTGAGGCTATTTTTGGGAGAAAGGTTTTGCAAGCCGTGGTGCCTTCCATTTAGGTGACCTGATTTGCTCCCTCCCTTCATCCGTGTCCTAAAGCTTTGGTATTGGTTCCCACAAGTAAGGATGACGCCGTGGACCGGACACACCTATGTTGGAGAAAACAGAATTTATGTTTACCTGATAAATTACTTTCTCCAACGGTGTGTCCGGTCCACGGCCCGCCCTGGTTTTTTTTTTTAATCAGGTCTGATGATTTATTTTCTTTAACTACAGTCACCACGGTACCATATGGTTTCTCCTATGCAAATATTCCTCCTTAACGTCGGTCGAATGACTGGGGTAGGCGGAGCCTAGGAGGGATCATGTGACCAGCTTTGCTGGGCTCTTTGCCATTTCCTGTTGGGGAAGAGAATATCCCACAAGTAAGGATGACGCCGTGGACCGGACACACCGTTGGAGAAAGTAATTTATCAGGTAAACATAAATTCTGTTTTTTCAAGCTAAACATAGGTTAAAAATACAAGATTTGAAATGCTGATTTCTCTCCCGCCAGCATCTGTTCTGTATTGCTGCATAAGCTGACAGGTAACCATAGAAACCACAGACAGACACTGATATTGTCGAAAAACTTATAGTTCATTTTTTTTATGGATTCTTTTATTTGTCTGGATTTACAATAATTAGTGATGAAATAACCACAAACATATTTTACTAGATACCAATGGAGAGACAGTAAATTAATGACGTATTTATATTTTATGTGTAAGTGAAAATGTGCAGAAATATGTAAAAGAAATTTTAAATTGAGACACTGTGTTCCCCTTAGACTACACCTCCTTAATCCAGGACTTTGTAATTTAATCAAACCAGGTTCAGAATAAAAAAAATGCAAATGACAGTTATATCAAGTCCCCAGATTAACTCTGTAAAATGTATTGGAAATGTCCATTTCACAGCTCAAAGATCTTATACCCAGATTCAAGATGCTGGTAAACACAGCATCCAAAATGAAATTTAACGTTATATACTATAAGCAAACCATGGATCAACAACTTTACATTACACACCATGGATTGACAAATTCATCTCAAATTTACAAGCCTGTAGACATTACTGAGATAGAAAAACAAACACCAAGAGTATTTGTATAATGAAAAACATCAAGGAGCCGTAGGATATGTCAAGCTCTGATTGAATCTATCTATCTATATCTGTCTATCTATATATCTATATCTTTATCTATCTATCTTTCTACATCTCTATCTATCAGTCTCTATTTGAACTTTTATTGTTATTAATAGAGTCACTGACATAAAAATATAAGCTCAGAAGCATGGATGTATCTATAGCCATCTGGCTGCATTGATTGCAGCAATGTTTATAGCAATGTTATACATAATTGCAAACACTGCTGCCATAGACTGCTAAAGAGATGTCCATACTCCTGAGCACTAGCAGCCTACAAAGTTTAGTCTTTAACAAAGGATACCAAGAGAAAAAAAGCAAATCATGAAAGTTACATTTTAAATGTACTGTTCCTTTAAGAAGAAGAACAACATCTATGAGTACAATACATGACTCATTGGGCTTCCATTGACTATCTTACAACATGCACATTGCATTTATTTATGACTGTTCACCAGCTATTTCAGATTCTCAGTATGTGTCCCCCTTTATATTTCTCACATTAATTTTCATACCACTTCACTTTTTCTCTTTCACATTTTCTACTTTCTTAGATCTTTTTCTTTTTTCATTGTATTTTTTATATTAACTTTTTTTTCCTCAGTATTTTTTTTCATCACAATCATCACATTTGATCATTTTTCACACATTACAAAATTTACACAACTTATCACATTCAAATTTTAACATAATTTCCCTTTTTCCCCTATCTTTTTCCATTTGTTATTATTTAGATCCGATAGTGCAGAATTATATTTAGTTGATTCTAACATATGTCAGATATTATAATTCCTTTATTGCCATTTCCCTATGTTATCTTATGTTATTTGTGTTAATATTATTACGTATGCTTTACTATATACAAACATATACAGAGTTAGATAAATACAGCTTGATTGCACGTTTGATAGCCCTGACAAAGTGCCAAGTTGCAACACAAAATGCGTAGCCTTTTGGTCTCTTCTGGACCTGCTGCCTTCCTTTGACTGCACATTGATGGACATTTTTTTTACTTTATGATTTGAATAAAAGCTAAGATTGATCCTTCCTCTTTTGACGTCTTCTGGATTTTGTATTTCTTCCATAATGTGTCTATATTAAATATTAAGAATATCAAGTCAGACACTGAGGATTTTTTTCTTTTTTCATTCACCAGGTTTAGAAGGGCTTCTTTAGCAATCAAAGCTTACATGATTAAATCATGTCTGACAAATAGAAGAGATCAGTCTTGGATTGAATTACAAATATGGACTATTTACTAAGCAATGCTGCTTTAAATTCTGCATTAAGACTTAAAATGCAAAGTGAAGCTGAAATGTGTCATAAGAGAACCAAACTAAGCCTCCAAACGAAGACTTGATACAGTATGACAAGAGGGAACATTACACAGAGACATTCCAATTTACAGTAACTTCTCTAGACGCTCCCCCCCCTTTTTTTCTACTTTTGCTCGTATCTGACCACGAATACCATGTATCATAGTGTTGCTAAACTCTTTATTCTGTTTTATTTTTATTTAGCATTGATTTTATAGTTATGTAGACTCCTACTTCCGCCTGTGGTGACGTCATTAAAGCTAGATTAAATATTATATAGGCATAGTATTGAGATTATTCCTGCTCTACTCATGGGTGCTGCCATGTTGAAATCTAGCTTTCACCACATTCCATTGCTGATGTGTGTGCACATGTGCAGCAGCTCTGCTTCAGATACCTGCAGTGTAACCTTGGTTCCATTATGGCGGAATCCATGATTAGAGGGAGGTACATAAAATGTATTTAGTGTTTAGTTTCACTTTAAACTAATCACACTAATGTGCACTTCGATTTTTTAAAAAGTACAACTTATTACTACAAGAGGGCTTTGATAATGGAGCTATAGACATTAAAGAAAGGAATTTTATTAACTTTTCAGTCACCCAAAACTGCAACGCTTTACCTATTGCCAAAAATTCCCAGAAAATAGTGTTACCACACGAAAGACCGATTATATCAGGCAATGAATCTCTCACAGAGAGAGACAGTAAATATATTGATGCCAGACTGTATAAATTAGTATTAGAAATGCCTTTATATACTAGAGATACTGCACACATAATTTCTAAATTAAAAATTGTACATATCCCAGAAACAGCAATACTAGTGTCATGTGACGTTGAATCCCTGTACATTAGTATACAAACTGAAAAGAGAATTAGAGCAGTACAACACTACCTCCTGAAGATGGACGGGATATCAGATATGACCAAGGAATTTCTAATATAACTGCTCACCTTTGTATTGGAACATAATTATTTTATGTACGATGATAGATTTTATCTACAAAGATGTGGGACGGCAATGGGGACTTGCGCTCCAACATATGCAAATTTATATCTGGGGTGGTGGGAGAACTCTGTGGTTGCCAGAGATTAATACAAACAATACAGATATAAGATTCTTCATTGTTACAGATATATAGATGTCATGTATATTCAATTCTCCTAACTCTCTCTCTATCCTTTGTGCTCCCAGTTCTTGCACATACTTTCACTACTCCGCCTACTAGCTTTTACATAAATCATGTAGACGCCTATGGCTAATTGCTTGGTAATCCAATGCAGTTACTGAATAGTAATCTGAAACCCAGCGTCTCAAACAGACAACCTCACACAGTCTCTTCGGATCGCTTCTACTCTGCTCAAGTGCGGTGACGTCACTCGCCTACGTTGAAGCCGTACGCACAACCGGAACACGGATCTCCTGCAAATCCCTGTCTTGGTCTTGTCACACAGACAAACTTTCCTTGCGGTCCGTAGCCATCAGAGCCTCTCCAGACTCACCTCAAACTCTGTGAATAGGGCGCCTCTCAAACAACTGGTAAGTGCTGACCGGACTTCTCACGCAAAAGTATAATAAGCACATAACAGTTCTGCTCCATCCGTTCTGATACAAAACTTACAAACCGCTTGTAACAATTGTTGTGATTTCCTCTCATGAGACCTCTCCCATTTATCCACAGTAGTAATTGATTTAGTCACATAATTAGGAGTTTCTCATTCCTTGTTTAAACTTTCAACGTTGTCTATACCAACAATTTTTTCCCTAAAATGAAGTTGTAAGCTTTTCCTCAATTGCTGCAATTGTTAAACTAACATAGGTGCAGTAGAACTATACTGGGTAAGAGTAAACAACTCACTTCTCCCAGTGGCAGTTCAACTTAAACCTTATATTATTTGTGTGGTCAGTCTGCTGATACAGAATATACCAACTGTTGCAAACCATTTAATACCAGTATCTTGGACTGACCTATCTACACCAATATCAATTTGCACACAGTCCTGCAGTTGTGGTCCAATAACACAATCCTTTTCCTTTCCAGGCAGATTATCAAACAGTTCCTGACAATAGATGACCTATTTATCTTCTGAAATGGCACCATAACAGTGTTGGAGGCAAACCGATATACAATGCCTAGATTTGGTTATAAAAAGAATAGGGGACAATAGTCTAACTACTGAATCCTACCGTAAACCAACAGCAACTAACAACATATTACATGCATAAAGTGTTCATCATCCAATGACATTTAATAACCTTTCGGTAGGAGAATATTTAAAATTAAGAAGGAACCATTCAACCATAGAATCTTTTAAGAAAGGTGCTGATGAATTAAGAGTTAGATTAAGAGCCAGAGGTTATTCCATTAAATGTCTAGCCAGAGCCTATCATAGAGCCCTAGGATATAATCAAGATGATTTGTTACACCCCAAACATAGGAATAATGGATCAGAAAAAGACATACGATTCATTTCAACATATTATTCCGCAAGCCCTGAGATTTATAAGATCTTTTAAAAACACTGGCATGTTTTAATGTCAGATGAGGATTTAAAATCACTATTACCAAGATTTCCAAGCTTCACGTATAGAAGAACTTCTAATTTAAATGATGTACTAGTTTCCAGTCACTTTGATAGAAATGCTAAAAAGCAACCAATATATAAGGGTTCAATTCCATGTAGAGGGTGCAATGTATGTTCATACATGCAGAAAACAACTGAAATCCTCTGGTGACGTCACGGGACTTATTTTCCCGCCTCCTTTCCTTAATCTGTTATCGGGTGAACTCCCGCCTCCTCCATTACCTCACTCGGTACCTCCCTGACACATCTTTGACAGTTCTCAGCAAAATAATAGTTTTTTGACTTGCAACATTTGTTTCTTATTTGTTCCTTCTAAAACAGAATGGTTATTTTGTCCATACAGTTTATTTAAAGTGTTTCAAATCAGTTTTACCAGCATAAATAATAGTTTATTGAATATATTTTAATATATAGTTTTTTGGGAATTATTATTATAGTATAATTTTATTATAGTATTATTTTATTATTTGAAGTTATTGTTAACTCTTTTACAATGTCTCAAGATACTACTCAATCTTTGACTGAACCTAATTTAACTAATATAATTCAGTCTATGGAGAAATTTAAACAACAAATGTCTGAACAGATGCAAACTGTCATAGCTTCAGTTAATAACCCTCAAGTTTCTGTTAATAAAAAAGCATTAAAGAAAACAAAACATTTAACAAAATCTCAAATTAAAAGACATTTTAAGTCTGTTATACGTCTGCCTAGTTCAGACAATAGAGATTCTGCGTTACAAAAACAGGCTGATATTTCTGATTCAGATTCTGATTCTAAAAATATATTTAATTTTAAAAGGATTGCTGATCGCAGAAAATATGTAGACCTAGTTTCTACAAGTGAGTCAAATGACTCCTATGATTTTTCTTTTTTTTTATATATATTCGTTTTTATTAAAGTTTTTCACAACAATAAATAAATTCACAAAAGAAAACAAAAAGGCACTTATTAGATTGTCTCTTTAAGAATGATTGCAGCGTTTATATGACCTTAACTGAGAGTTACAGAGACTCTCAGCTCTCCAGAAAGCAGTCCATGTGAATTTCTCTTTCCATCTGAGCTAAAGTCTTTGGCTATCCATTCTGATTACAGATTCTAGTAACACATTCAGTATTGGATGCCTGGGCTCACCATGTATACATACAGCCTTTAACAGCAATGCCGATATTACACGTCTCAACTTTACAATGTTAATGAGATACAATATAATAGAAACAATTACAGAATTATAAGTCATAAATAAAAATAAAATAAAACAAAACAGAATTATAAGTCATAAATAAAAATAAAGCAGTGAACGAAATAAAGGAAATAAACTAAATTATTTGAAAGTTCAGAAGAAGCTATTTCTCAAGATTCTCAAGTGGATCCTTACATTTTGATAGAATGGATCCAGAGGGTTGTGTATTTACTGGGTGACACTAACACTTCTATGACTTCTCAACGCAGACGTAGTGTCCTAAGACGTATAGACCCAAAAATTTCTGACTTTGCTCTTACCGAAATGGGCCCTAAACCTAATGGCTTACTTTTTGGTGACGCTGGACTTAAAGAGTTAGGTCATTATGTAAATAATGTTAATTCTCTTAAGATTAAAATGAATACTAGAAAAAAATTTCTACCCTCAACAAAATATTTTTTTTGACAGGGCTGGGAAAGGCAGGGTCGCTTTCCCAGCCGTACCCCATCCATTTCAAGGTCCTATTTTCAAAACATGCCTAGTCCCGCAACATCCCACTCCAATTTCTTCCCATCAAGTAACAGACAATGGACAGGTTGGAACTTCAGGTACAGACCATCCCGCAGACCTTTCTCAGGTAAGTTCTCTCATGTTTCATTCCACTCTTTCTTCCCAAATAAGAATAGGAGGAAGATTAGCTCTTTTCATTCGAAATTGGCATCTTATTACTTCAGATCCTTGAATTCTTCAGACTGTTACAGGTCTTCATTTAAATTTCATCTCCCCTCTTGTTCAAGAATCTCTTCCGGTTCAAATAAAATTTTCCCAATCAGATATGTCCCTCTTAGACAAAGAAATTTTAGATCTTTTAGAAAAAGAAGCTATAAAAAAGGTGTCTCTCCCTTCAAATTCTTTCATCAGCAACATGTTTTTGGTGAAAAAGAAAGAAGGGTCTTTTCACCCTGTAATACATTTAAGAAATTTAAATTGTTTTCTAGACTTCAATCATTTAAAAATGGAAGGTATTCATCTCCTCAGAGACTGTCTTATAGATTTTGATTGGCTTGAAATAGATGCAAATTTATTGAAGTTTATTGAAATTTATTGGTTCTAAAGATTTTAATTTCAGGAAAGGTCCTGACCGATATTTGAAAGCATGCCAAGATAAATTACTTGACGTCTTGGGGCCTGTAACTAAATTATTTGCAATTTCAGAAGAAGCTATTTCTCAAGATTCTCAAGTGGATCCTTACATTTTGAGAGAATGAATGAAAAGGTGTCTCTCCCTTCAAATTCTTTCATCAGCAACATGTTTTTGGGGAAAAAGAAAGAAGGGTCTTTTCGCCCTGTAATAAATTTAAGAAATTTAAATTGTTTTCTAGAATACAATCATTTCAAAATAGAAGGTATTCATCACCTCAGAGATTGTCTTCTAGATTTCGATTGGCTTGTTCACCTAGATTTAAAAGACGCTTACTTAACTATTCCTATTCACCAAGATTTCAGGAATGTTCTTCGTTTTCTTTGGAAAGACTCAGTTTGGCAATTTTCGTGTCTCCCTTTTGGTCTTTCTTCAGCTCCTTGGGCTTTTATGAAAGTTTTAAAACCTGTGGTGGCTTGGTTGAGGAAAAGAGGTATTCGTCTAATCATTTATTTAGACAATATTCTTTTACTTCACCAAGATTATCATCAACTTCTAGATAATTTACATCTCACTATTTCTCTCCTTCAGAATTTAGGATTTATTATAAATTTAAAAAAATCTATCCTCATTCCTTCTCAGGATCTTATTTTCTTAGGTTTTCTTATAAATACTCAATCAGCTACATTGAGCCTTCCTTCGGACAAGATAAAGAAGATAAAGAAAGAAATTATCTACATTCTCGAAAAAGATCTCTTTCCTATTCGATCTCTTGCTAGAATCATTGGCCATTTATCAGCTTCTATTCAAGCTATTTTTCCAGCTCCTCTTCATTATAGAGCTTTGCAAAGATTGAAGATTCATTATCTTCGGCAAGGTTTTTCTTATTTTCACAAAATCTCCTTATCAGATAAAGCAAGAATCGAATTACACTGGTGGCTTGCCAACATAGAAGCTTGGAACGGCAAAGCTATTTTTGGGAAATCTCCAGATATTATTTTGGAGTTGGATGCAAGCAAATCAAGTTGGGGTGCAAGATGTGGCCCTCATATTACTGGAGGAAAACGGTCTTTTCCAGAGAAGTATCTTCATATCAATTGTTTAGAACTCATGGCAGGTTCCTTTACAGTTCAGAGTTTCTTCTTCGGATGGACAATGTTTCAGCGGTCACATATGTGAACCGTTTAGGAGGCACGACTTCAAAAATTGTATCCAATCTTACCAAGGACTTTATTCATCAATGTGTTTCTCAGAATATTTTCCTACAAGCAGAATATTTACCTGGTCTAAACAACCAAGTTGCAGATTGGGGTTCTCGTTTTCTGTCGGATGCCAGAGACTGGAAATTGAACAAAAATATTTTTCTTCTTTTACAAGATCTGAGAGGTCCTTTTTCTATAGATCTTTTTGCCTCTCATCTAAATTTTCAGATTCTCCCCTTTTTCAGTTGGAGACCAGATCCAAAAGCACTAGCGACAGACGCTTTTCTAGAACAGTGGCCAATAAAAGGAGCTTATGCTTTTCCACCTTTTTCGATTATTCCTCGAACAATTTCTTTTGTGAAAAGGAACCTATTATCTCTTCTTCTGATAACCCCTTGGTGGCCAACTCAATCCTGGTTCCCTTCTCTTCTGGAGATGTCTTTCCTTCCTCCAGTATTAATTCCTCTTCCACAAGATCTTCTAACACAAACTCCATAGGAGAGTTTCACAAACTAGTTCTTTAAGGTTCCCTTCAACTTATTGCTTGGAAAATTTCAGGGGATCCTGGTCCTCCGATGGCCTTTTGTCAGGAGCTAAATTCCTCCTTCAAGACTCTTGGGCACCAGGAACCAGAAAATGTTATCTTTCCTCCTGGTCTAAATGGTCTTGCTGGTGCAACAACAGGAATCTGGATCCCTTTTCAACCCCTCTAAATTAAGTTATTATCTCACTTCCTTATTTGAGGCTGGTTTGGCCTACTGATCAATTAATGTTGCTCGTTCTGCTATTTCAGCTGGTCATGAACTGCTTCATAATATGCCTATAGGTCAACATGTTACCATATGTAAACTTCTTAAAGCTATTAGAGTTAAAGGGACACTAAACCCAATTTTTTTCTTTCATGATTCAAATGAGCATGCAATTTTAAGCAACTTTCTAATTTACTCCTATTATACATTTTTCTTTGTTCTCTTGCTATTTCTATTAAAAAAGCAGGAATGTAAAGCTTAAGAGCCGGCCCATTTTTGGTTGAGAACCTAGGTTATGCTTGCTTATTGATTTGCTAAATGTAGCCACCAATAAGTGCTATCCAGGCTTCTGAACCTAAAATGGGCTGGCTCCTAAGCTTTAAATTCCTGTTTTTTAAATAAAGATATCAACAGAACGAAGAAAAATTGATAAAAGGAGTAAATTAGAAATTTGCTTAAAATTGCATGCTCTGTGTGAATAATTAAAGAAAAAATGTGGGTTTAGTGTCCCTTTAAGAAACCTCCAGTACTCAGATATAAATATTTTTGGGATGTAGATTTGGTTATTAATCTTTTTAAATCTTGGCCTGATTTTATCGTTAAAACAACTTACATGCAAACTAGCTACATTATTATGTCTTTTATCATGTAAAAGAATTAACTATATCTTCTTCTACATTGTATCCTTATTTCTATGGACAGCCTAAACTTTGTGTTGTATCTTATCTTAAAATCTATGAATCTAGAACTATTTATTTTCAAAATTCTTCTTCTAATCAACTTTTGATTTCTTTTTCTCTTCCTCATTTACCTGTTTCTTCTACTACAATTAGTAAGTGGGTTAAATGGATTATGATGCAAGCTGGCGTGGATACATGTTTTACTTCCCATTCAATTAGAGGAGCCTCTGCTTCTAAAGCCTTTTCAAAATCTGCTTCTTTACAAGATATTTTGAATTCAGCAAATTGGTCCTCTGACTCTGCTTTTCGTCAATTTTATTTTAAACCTATTTCGTCTATTCCACACCATCTGGTATCTTGATTATTTGTAGAAAGAAAAAGACAGAGAGCGCAACCCACTCTAAGAGTAATACAGCTTTAATAGTCCAATATAAAACATTGAAGTGAATACACGTACAATGTTTAAAATATAAAAAAGCACAATCACCACTCCTCCATTTCAGTCACCGGCATCTGTTGTGTCAAGATGGTAGCAAACTTCCACGATCCTTCATCCGGCTTCCGGAAAGTCTCAGGACGTCGTGTTAGAAAGAAAAGTCCTCTGCAGTATGTCCGGTGTCGTCGGGCTTTTGGTGTGCAAAAGTATGGCAGCCTCTATGCGTTTCGTCAGGCACCGGCCTGACTTTCTCAAGAGTCAGTATAAAGTTCTTACAACAAAGCGTTCTTTTTAAATCCCAGAGCTGGCTGACTGTATTCTCAGTCTCTGATTGGGTGGCGCGCTCCCTGGTTCTCAAGTTGTGATTGGCTTGTTAACCGGAAATGTTCCCATTTAGAGATGGGCCGGTATGAAGAGTTTATCGTCACTAATGTCAAATACACAAATAAATAAAACATATTACAATTGGGTTTAAAAATAACATAAAAACAAAGCTAAAATAGATAACGTTAGAACAAAACCTATAGAAGTTGAAAAAGAGGATTAGAATACGGACAGCTATCTCACGCTACGTGTATTATCTGTGCAATTGAGGTTTCTGCAAAGATACACCTGTGTCCCCAAAAATACGATATTGAGGGATGATGCTGTGTGTTAAAATACACATACAATTGAAGTCTCCTTTTTTGCCTTTAAAGGTATTTGAATATTTTTTAAGTATAAAGCGCAAAATCTTCAGGAAATATTTGAAATGTGCCTTATAGTATGTAATTATGTTTAGATTAGAATTCTCCATTAATTTTATACCTAGTTGTTTATGGAACTGACCTTCTATTTACATGAAGGCCTGCAGGTCTAAATCTATATTAAGTCCTTTTTCATTAATTGTGCCTAAAGTTTGAAGTTCGTGAATCCAGAAGGTTTCACGTTGCCTCAAACTTCTAAGTCTATTTTTAGAACTATTAGGGGGTATCCAATCGAGCACCATAATTTTAAGTCCAGATGGGTCAGCCCTATGATGGTTTAAAAAATGGAAAGGGACACTATGATTTTCTACTTTATTTTTTATATTATTGAGATGTTCATTAAATCTATTCCTATTAAGTCTTTTGGTGCGCCCTATATAGAAAGTCTGAAAATCACATATTAGTAAGTAGACAACAAAAGTTGATTTACACGAATACTGATGTTTAACTTTATCTGTCTTAGAATTGGTAATATTATTAAAGGATTCTCCCTTTATAATTCTACTGCACATATTGCAGTTCTTAATTCCACAAGGCCACGTTCCGTTTGATCTGCTTAACCAATGTTTTGTTTCAGTTTGGGAGGGCCTCTTGGTACCCTTAAGTTTTGAGGGTGCCAAAATGTTTTTCAAATCTTGATTTTTCTTAAAGGTTATGGTTAGTTTGTCTGGCAATGTTTTACCCAGTATAGGATCGGAAGTAAGTATGCCCCAATGTTTTTTGAGAATATGTTCAATCTCCCTACTACCCTGATTATAAGTTGTGATAAATCTGATGTTATTATCTAGTATATCATTTTTGTTATTATTTCTAATTTTATTCTTATCTCGGGGAATTAACATTGTCTCTCCGTCCATATGAGTCAATTTCTGGAAACCTTCTGGATTCACGAACTTCAAACTTTAGGCACAATTAATGAAAAAGGACTTAATATAGATTTAGATCTGCAGGCCTTCATGTAAATAGAAGGTCAGTTCCATAAACAACTAGGTATAAAATTAATGGAGAATTCTAATCTAAACATAATTACATACTATAAGGCACATTTCAAATATTTCCTGAAGATTTCGCGCTTTATACTTAAAAAATATCCAAATACCTTTAAAGGCAAAAAAGGAGACTTCAATTGTATGTGTATTTTAACACACAGCATCATCCCTCGATATCGTATTTTTGGGAACACAGGTGTATCTTTGCAGGTCGGTCATTTTTAAAGTAATTACGCATTTTAATACACTTTGCGATCTCTGTATGTGTAGACATGAATTAGTAGGATCAACTCTTAGAAACCTCAATTGCACAGATAATACACGTAGTCCGTATTCTAATCCTTTTTTTCAATCTCTATAGGTTTTGTTCTAACGTTATTGTCACACTGGTTTAGGAAGTCTAAAATAAAGACACAGTATTTTGAACAGGTCAGGTGAATCACAACTGCTGAGATGGAAGGTGGCAACAATAGAGAGTGTATGTAGCAAGAAGATACTAAAAACCACAATAGTCACAGGATGTGTGAAGGCGGCTTTCCTGTATCAGCAGGCTGTAATTAATGTAAAGGAGGAGATTAGCTATGTTAACCCTATTGCAGGCTGAAAAGAGTGGCTACACTCTAGTCTGCAGTGAAAACATGAAACACACTTCCTCCGGTAAGATGTTAAATCAGATTACCCAAATTTATAAGACATAAATGGTCAGAATGAACGATGAGTAATGATATGAAGTTTCAGCAGGCTTTTGTAAGTAAAACATGGAGAATAACATATGAGAGTAGATATATGCGAAGGTTGGAACTATGTTAAATAAACAAAAGAACACTGACAAGAAGTCATATGCATTTTGAGGATATTATAATGGTAAGCGTTATAGTGCTGGCAGATATCAAGGCTGAGAGTCAGAAGTAGTAACACTTACAGCGTAGTCGGAAGAGCAGGCTAGAGCTGAGTAGCGAGAGAGAGAGCAGCTGGCGTGTGACGTCACCGCGGTAGTTGCGGAGCTCCGTGGAAGTGCTGAGACAGGAGACAGGAGCGTCCAAGGTAATTGTAAGAAAAACAATTCAAGTGGAGGTTAGTAAATCACAGGAGTTTCAGAGGAAACTGAAGGTTGCAAGTAAAAAGCAACAGCAGCAAAGTTCGTGACAAAACTTGAATCCAAAGAAAAAAGTTGCTGGTAGCAAATTTGAGTGAGCAGAGTTCAGACAAAACTGGCTAGGCAATTGAAGTGTATATCAATACTAAGCAAAGAATGATTGAAACAGGTGTGCCTTAAATAGGGTGGAGACAGGTATGAGAAGCAGTGATCCTTAAAGGAACAGTACAACCAAGGATAGTGTATATGGCAGAGATGTATATCCTGACAGGATCCCCCCTTCTAAGAGCGACTCCGGAGCTCAGGGTCCAGGAGAGTCGGGATGCCGTTGATGAAAACGAGACACCAACCTGGGTGCGGAGATGTTAACAGAGGGTTCCCAGGAATCCTCATCAGGTGGGTAACCCTTCCAGCTTACGAGGTACTGTAAAACCCCATTCATCATGCGGGAATCTTTGATGGATTGAACCTCATATTCGATATCAGGGTCGACAGAAACCAGAGGAAGAGAAGAAGATGAGGCGGAACCCCTCACTGCCCGGTAAGGTTTCAGAAGGGAGACATGAAATGTCGGGTGGATTTTCATAGTAGGAGGTAGGGTGAGACGAACAGCATTGGCATTGACGATATGAGCTATGGGATAAGGACCAACAAAGAGTGGAGATAACTTCCTGCATGGAGTGTTCATACGTAAATGTTTTGTAGAAAGCCATACCAAGTCACCTACTTCATATTTTGGAGGAGCTGTCCTGCGTCTGTCGTAGTACCGTTTATAGAGCCTTTTTGCGTTTTCAATGGAGGATTCAATACGAGTGAAATTCGAGGAAATGCTTTGGGAAAGCTCAGCGATTGAAGGAGAAGAAGAATCTTGAGTGGGATACAATTGGAATGTTGGATGAAATCCGTAATTCGAGTAGAATGGAGTTTGATTAGTGGTGGCATGTAAGGTGTTGTTATAGCAAAATTCAGCGTATGGTAGTAAGCCCGCCCAAAGATGTTGTTCAGAGGAACAAAAAGACCTTAGGAATTGTTCCAGCCATTGGTTACAGCGTTCGGTCTGTCCATTTGACTGGGGATGGTATGCGGTTGTAAGCCGCCTGTCAATATGGAAGAGTTTGCAGAACTCTGACCAGAGTTTACTGGAGAATTGAGTGCCTCTGTCACTTAAAACGGTCTTTGGGAGGCCATGCAGCTTGATGACATTAGAAATAAGAAGCTGAACAGTTTCTATTGAGGTAGGTAGTTTATGGTACGGGATAAAATGACACATTTTTGTGAAAAGATCCACTACAACCATGATGGTGTTGTTCCTTGAGGAAAGAGGTAGGTCGACTATAAAATCGAGAGCAATTTCGGACCACGGTGTCTTAGGAGTAGGTAAAGGCAGTAAAAGTCCATATGGTGGTTGTTTATTCCTTTTTGATATGGTACAAATGCTGCAGGAGTGGACATGTTGGAATACATCGGCAGTCATATTTGGCCACCAATAACTCCTTTTCGCTAATTCCAGGGTCTTTTTTATACCAGGGTGACCAGCGAGTGGAGAGTCATGTAATGATTCCAGCAGAGGTAGACGGAGTATGGGAGGAATGTATAAACGGGAGCCATGATAATAACATCCATCGGACTTCAACTGCAGTTCCTGTAGTGGTTTTAAAGAATCCTTCTGTTGTTCAGTATGAATAATAGGCCTGGTGTCGTATGTGAAACAGAGGAAATTTTCCGAAGGAATTATACTTTGTTGAGATGGTTGTGAGATGGACTCAGGTGGTATGCGAGAAAGTGCATCAGCTTTCTGATTTTTTGTTGAAGGTCGATAGGTAATAAGGAAATTAAAACGTGAGAAAAACAAATTCCATCTAACTTGACGGGAGGTGAGTGTTCGGGAGGTTTTTAAATATTGAAGGTTACGGTGATCAGTATAGATGAGAGTAGGGTAGGTAGTACCCTCTAAAAGATGTCGCCAATGTTCCAGGGATAGTTTAATTGCAAGTAGTTCTTTATCCCCGATAGGATAGTTTTGTTCAGAGATGTTTAAGGTCCTGGAATAAAAACCGACAGGATGGAGAGGTTTATCTAGATTCTCCCGTTGTGATAGTACTGCTCCAATTGCGAAGTTGGATGCATCAACCTCTAAAATGAACTGAAGTTTTGGGTCAGGAAAACGTAGAATGGGTGCACTGGTGAATTTCTGTTTGAGTGTATCAAAAGCTGATTGACAGTCTTGAGTCCACTTGAATGGAATCTTGACTTTTGTGAGTGTGGTTAGAGGAGTTGCGAGTTTAGAAAAATCTTTGATAAACTTACGGTAGAAGTTTGCGAATCCCATAAAGGATTGAACCTGGCGTCTGGTCTTTGGGGTAGGCCAGTTCAGTACTGCTTCAATTTTTTTTTTCTCCATAAAAATTCCTGAAGGGGATATCTGTGCGAGACAACTCGTCTTTTATTCCCTCAGAGAGGCCGAGTCTGAACTGGTTCCTAAGGGACAGATTGTTCCATTGAGAGTCCTTTGCCCATTTTTTAAATTCTATGATGTAGTCTTCGACTACCCTCTTCTTTTGTTTAAGGCCACGCATGGCGTTTTCAGCTGTAAGCTGTTTGTATGGATCCTCATACAATTGATCCATTGAGACAAAAAAATTATCCAAAGAATTCAATATCTCTTCATTATTCTCAAAGTAAGTGTTTGCCCATGTACGGGGTTCACCTCTAAGGTAAGATATGGTCGTGAGTACTCTAATCCTATCATTTGGGTAGGTATGAGGTCTTAAAGCAAACAATAACAGGCATGCATTTTTAAACTCTCTGTAGAGAGTCCTGTCTCCATGGAAACAATCTGGAGGACTAACCTGGGGTTCATATATATGTGTTCTTTTGTCTACTACATCCCTAATGTATGCTTTAAGGTTATCATTCTCCACTTTTAATGCGTTTAAACCATTTGTTAACAAATCTACTCTTTGTGTTAATGCCTGCATGTGAGTGTTAATCTCAGCTGGATCCATAGGTTTTAAAAGGCTTAGTATTCTGTCACACTGGTTTAGGAAGTCTAAAATAAAGACACAGTATTTTGAACAGGTCAGGTGAATCACAACTGCTGAGATGGAAGGTGGCAACAATAGAGAGTGTATGTAGCAAGAAGATACTAAAAACCACAATAGTCACAGGATGTGTGAAGGCGGCTTTCCTGTATCAGCAGGCTGTAATTAATGTAAAGGAGGAGATTAGCTATGTTAACCCTATTGCAGGCTGAAAAGAGTGGCTACACTCTAGTCTGCAGTGAAAACATGAAACACACTTCCTCCGGTAAGATGTTAAATCAGATTACCCAAATTTATAAGACATAAATGGTCAGAATGAACGATGAGTAATGATATGAAGTTTCAGCAGGCTTTTGTAAGTAAAACATGGAGAATAACATATGAGAGTAGATATATGCGAAGGTTGGAACTATGTTAAATAAACAAAAGAACACTGACAAGAAGTCATATGCATTTTGAGGATATTATAATGGTAAGCGTTATAGTGCTGGCAGATATCAAGGCTGAGAGTCAGAAGTAGTAACACTTACAGCGTAGTCGGAAGAGCAGGCTAGAGCTGAGTAGCGAGAGAGAGAGCAGCTGGCGTGTGACGTCACCGCGGTAGTTGCGGAGCTCCGTGGAAGTGCTGAGACAGGAGACAGGAGCGTCCAAGGTAATTGTAAGAAAAACAATTCAAGTGGAGGTTAGTAAATCACAGGAGTTTCAGAGGAAACTGAAGGTTGCAAGTAAAAAGCAACAGCAGCAAAGTTCGTGACAAAACTTGAATCCAAAGAAAAAAGTTGCTGGTAGCAAATTTGAGTGAGCAGAGTTCAGACAAAACTGGCTAGGCAATTGAAGTGTATATCAATACTAAGCAAAGAATGATTGAAACAGGTGTGCCTTAAATAGGGTGGAGACAGGTATGAGAAGCAGTGATCCTTAAAGGAACAGTACAACCAAGGATAGTGTATATGGCAGAGATGTATATCCTGACAGTTATCTATTTTAGCTTTGTTTTTATGTTATTTTTAAACCCAATTGTAATATGTTTTATTTATTTGTGTATTTGACATTAGTGACGATAAACTCTTCATACCGGCCCATCTCTAAATGGGAACATTTCCGGTTAACAAGCCAATCACAACTTGAGAACCAGGGAGCGCGCCACCCAATCAGAGACTGAGAATACAGAGGCGCGCCAGCTCTGGGATTTAAAAAGAACGCTTTGTTGTAAGAACTTTATACTGACTCTTGAGAAAATCAGGCCGGTGCCTGATGAAACGCGTAGAGGCTGCCATACTTTTGCACACCAAAAGCCCGACAACACCGGACATACTGCAGAGGACTTTTCTTTCTAACACGACGTCCTGAGGCTTTCCGGAAGCCGGATGAAGGAGCGTGGAAGTTTGCTACCATCTTGACACAACAGATGCAGGTGACTGAAACGGAGGAGTGGTGATTGTGCTTTTTTATATTTTAAACATTGTACATTTATTCACTTCAACGTTTTATGTTGGACTATTAAACCTGTATTACTCTTAGAGTGGGTTGCGCTCTCTGTCTTTTTCTACAGTGTTTTTGAACGTCACATGAGAGCAGCACCCTCAGATCCCAACATTATTTGGGAAGTATAGCACTTAGTAGTATTTTATACACACTCTTGCACTTTGGGGTGATAAATAGCACAAGTGGTTGTATTTAGTATCATATATATGTACATGGCATATTTGGCGTTTATACCACATTCACATTTGATCCACTGAGTATGTACATATGATCAATTGAGTTAAATGTTTACAACCCTTGACGATACTCGGCTATATGAATTGATTCATTTATACAGAACTACTTTTTATTCATATTAATTTACTGTATTTCTGTTATGTCACTCATACATAAGGTAAGAAGCACAGCTTGAGTAATTGTTTTTTGTTTATCTTGATTATTTCTTTGCTTTAAAATAGCAAAATATGAAGTCTCTGTCCTTGTAATAAAATTCTGATTATCCTAATATTATGACGGAATAATCTAGATTTTATTAAAGAGACAGAGACGAATATTTTCCCACCTCTTTCATGGTTCATTGTTCCCTCCCTATATTTTATATTTTATTATATGTAATAATTTTTTATATATATTTTCAGCTCCACCTTCTTATACTCCAGGAATTTAAAAGAGAAGATTCTCTAGATTTCTCTTCGGATTTTCTAAATTCATCTACTTCCAAGTTTTCTTCGAGATCAAGCTTGACTAATGTGTTCATTCCATGAGGGATTCGTTTGGCCTTGTTATTGTTGTACTTCTTCAGCATGTGTTGCATTTTTTCAGAATTTTGTTTCTTCCTTCTTCCAATAATTTTCTTCTTCATTTCATCAAACAGAAAAGAGGATGTTTAACTGTCTACCTGGACTATTTATACCTATTAACTGTCTTACTGGACATTCAAATACTGACCTATGTTATCCTAATCTCATTGGATGTTATATTTATGTTTTTTCTTTTAATTTATGGCAGTTTATATGTTATACTTTAAAAAGCTGTTGAGCAGTAAAGAAACGTTATAAGCAAAATATTCGTCTCTGTCTCTTTAATAATAAAATCTAGATTATTCCGTCATAATATTAGGATAATCGGAATTTACTGCATAAGCTGCAGCTGTAACATATTTTATATTGGTATGACGACTAGAAGTCTGGGTACTAGAATTATTGAACATCTATCAAACATACATAATGATAAAAAGGATATTGGCAAAGATAAAAAGATCACATCAGTTGCTAAACATTTCTTAAAGAAACATAATGTTAATGTTAAAGCAGTGAAATGCTGTGGAGTAGAACAGGTTAAATGCGGAATTAGGGGAGGTGACATTGAGAAAATACTAGTGCAAAAATAAACAAAATGGGTATTTCTGCTTGATACTACATTCCCTTATGGAATGAATGAGTATAATAATTACTGGGTATACAAATAATAAGTATTCAGAAAAACATGCATTGATCGCTAATTTCATTACCCATCAAAATGAATCCAAAATAACATCTTGAAAAATATTAGTGATGTTATATACATAAAGTGTATACTTTCAAGGCAATAAATGTATTGCTATGGCCTAATACACGTTTGTTATAATTAAATATTGCAAATGTCAATATGAATGGAATCATGGGTATGAAATAATAATTGAATGAAAACCTTTTGCAGTATGAACATAATACTGTAAAAGGATATAGGCACATGTTAAAATGGAGAGATAAAAGGGATCTTTAATAATAATAGATGTTCCGATCCTATAACGCTGTAAAAACAGTGTTTATAATCGTACCCTGCAATAATATTCATGTAGATGATCATGACACACATGTTTCTAAATGTAAACACTAGCCATGTGTTTTATGTTTACCAGGATGACACTACTTATTATTAATAACACCCTCTAATGTCTAATTGGTGGGCAGCCTTTCTCGGGAACCAATAACCAAGGAGCATAGTGGATTTTCATTGGCCTCTTCCATGACGTTGTATGAGGCGTGGCTAACCCGATATGCTTAAATACCTGGGTGTAATGATAGCACTCAGGTATTGCTATTCATTCAAGTCACATAGAAAAAGGCCCGTATACGGGCTGAAATGCGTTTGTTTGCTTTCCGCTTGGTGTCACCTGAAACACATCCCCCAGAAAGATGCCGAGGTTCCTGTATTTCGGCCGTGAATACTTGGGGGATGAGTCTCTGTGACGCACCAGCAGGTTCTGTGTGAATGTATGTATTTAGTGCTGCAGTCAAGTAGTTACCTTTAATGGATCCCTATTCCACATGTAACCGCAGTTATAGTTATTTTGACCATCTTTGCATCTCCTTACATTATTATAGCCATTAATAAACCAGTGGATTTTTAACCAAAATTACTCATATTGTACCTTTTAAATTGATTAACAATTAAGTATTAAATTTAAAAATTTAGGAGATTTTGCACTTATAATCTCTCCTTAGCCCCTCGTTTTCTTAAAATGTATGTCTCCTTTATTTTATTTTATTCATTTAATTAAAATATGTCACATTTAAATAGAAAGCAGCACTGTGGGAGGATACTTTTGTATCCACATAGTTTCTATCTAATCGTTTACTCCTGAACACCAACACAGTGCCAGTTACTAAACTCTATTTTGCTCACTTTCCTACATCATCAGAATTCCCACATACCTTATTGACATTAATACCAAATGACGACTATCCTTAAAAATACTTGTTACCTCAACTTGCAGACATGCTGACAGTCCTCTGCTTTATTACAAAAAAAATAAAGAAATACCATCTACAATTTAATAAATGATCAATGAATTCCAAGGGACATAAATTGAAAAAATAAATGCTCTAACATGTTTGAGCAATGTATTATTGCACTATTGTTTGTATATAACTGTGAGGTTGATCACACTGCTGTGTTAAATATCATCAGATAACATTTTCTAAACTTTGGCCGATACTAGGGTCAATATCAGTCCAAAATAAACTTTCATGATTCAGATAGGGCATGTAATTTTAAACAACTTTCCAATTTACTTTTATCACCAATTTTGCTTTGTTCGCTTGGTATTCTTAGCTGAAAGCTAAACCTAGGAAGGCTCATATGCTAATTTCTTAGACCTGAAGACCACCTCTAATCTGAATGCATTTTGACAGTTTTTCACCACTAGAGGGCATTAGTTCAAGAGTGTCAAATAGATAACATTGAGCTCACGCACGCAAAGTTACCTAGGGGCCAGCACTGATTGGCTAAAATGCAAGTCTGTCAAAAGACCTGAAATAAGGGGGCAGTTTGCAGAGGCTTAGATACAAGGTAATTACAGAGGTAAAAAGTATACAAATATAACAGTGTTGGTTATGCAAAACTGGGAAATGGGTAATAAAGGGATTATCTATCTTTTAAAACAATAACAATTCTGGTGTAGACTGTCCCTTTAAGATAGGATTATTATTTTTTTACTTGTCCGCACCAATTTATTAACCCTGTATGCTCAACAGCACTCACAGTCAATGGTATTTTGATCACAATGACTCATCAGTTTAACCTCAGACAAGACAAGCTTGGGTGAAAAGCTCCAGTTTGAGAGTGTCTAGGTAAATGACAAAAGCCTGTGTATCTTTGTTGTATCCCAGTTTGTTTGGTTGAAAGCAGCATGTGTGGCGGAAGAGACCTTGACACCGTTCTGACTAAACCTATCACCATTTGCCTAAATGCTGTAACTAACTTTTCCAATTTACTTTTAGTATAAATGTATACACACACACACACTTGAGAGTTTAAAACAAAATTATCACATTACAATTAAAGGTGCGGACAAGGGCGGAGCAATTGTCGTTATGGATTCATCAAAATACAAAGGTGAAATTTTAAGACAATTGAGTGATCAAGGGGTATATAAGGAACTTGATTGTGATACTTTGTTTGGGTTTATGACTAGAGTTAGGGAGATACTTAAAACTGCTGTTGATGATGAAATAATCAGTGAAAAAATGTTTGAATATTTGTTTAACCAGAATCCTAAAACCCCTAATTTCTATGTATTACCTAAAATACATAAGGATCTTTATGATCCACCGGGTAGGCCCATAGTGGCCTCCATTGACTCCTTGTTCAGTCCAATTGCTAAATTTTTGGAAAAGGTTTTGACTCCTCTAGTAAGACAGGGACGATCTTTTTTGAAAGACACTAGTGATTTTCTAAGTAAAATCAGAAGTTTGGCTGACCTTTCAGAGGATATAATTTTGGCTACTTGGGATGTAAGTAGTCTGTATACTATAATCCCCCATGCTGATGGTTTAAACAGTGTCTGGTCTTCTCTGATGCGGTCAGCCAGGTATTCTGATAGACAAATCAACTTCTTTATGGAGTTATTAGAACTAGTGCTAACCCACAATTACTTTTCTTTTGATGACAGATTTTTTCTGCAGTTACGGGGTACCTCAATGGGTTCAAATGTTGCTCCTGCCTACGCCTGCCTCTATATGGATCAATTGGAGGAACAAGTGATATATATTGATCCTGAATTTCATAAATGTTTGGCTTGGTGGCGCTATATAGATGATCTGTTTATCATTTGGCAGGGCGACATTGAATCCATTGAGGCACTCCGTTTAAGAATAGAAAATAAGGTGCCAGCAGTAAAATTTACTGCTAATTATCATACTGAGAGTGTGGCTTTCCTAGACACTGTTGTCATGCGTTCTGGCAACCATTTTGAGACAGACATTTTTAGAAAGCCTACTGACAAGAATACCTTGTTGTCCCGTCAAAGCTATCATCCGCCAAGAGTTTTCAAGAGTGTACCAAAATCTCAATTGCTTAGAGTGAAGAGGATAGTCTCAGACCCCTTAACCTGTTCATTGCGCTTAGATGAGATGCGTATGAGGTTTCAAGAAAGAGGTTATTCTTGTGGGGAATTAGAGTCTATCAATCTTCAACCTAAGCAAAATGGAGATGAGTCTAAGAAATTGGCCTTTGTTTCTAATTTTAGCAATATGAGTGTCAAATTGCATAGAGTGATTTGTAAAAATTGGTTCATGTTAAGGGATTCTATGCCTGAAATTAGGGAGTTTAAATTACCACCTTTTTCTTCTTTTAGAAAGGGTAATTCTATTGGTAAGCAATTAGTTAGGGCTAAGGTAAAATCCATGAAAAAACATAATTTATGCTTACCTGATAAATTCCTTTCTTCTGTTGTGTGATCAGTCCACGGGTCATCATTACTTCTGGGATATAACTCCTCCCCAACAGGAAATGCAAGAGGATTCACCCAGCAGAGCTGCATATAGCTCCTCCCCTCTACGTCAGTCCCAGTCATTCGACCAAGAATCAACGAGAAAGGAGTAACCAAGGGTGAAGTGGTGACTGGAGTATAATTTAAAAGATATTTACCTGCCTTAAAACAGGGCGGGCCGTGGACTGATCACACAACAGAAGAAAGGAATTTATCAGGTAAGCATAAATTATGTTTTCTTCTGTTATGTGTGATCAGTCCACGGGTCATCATTACTTCTGGGATACCAATACCAAAGCAAAAGTACACGGATGACGGGAGGGATAGGCAGGCTCATTATATAGAAGGAACCACTGCCTGAAGAACCTTTCTCCCAAAAATAGCCTCCGAAGAAGCAAAAGTGTCAAATTTGTAAAATTTGGAAAAAGTATGAAGCGAAGACCAAGTTGCAGCCTTGCAAATCTGTTCAACAGAGGCCTCATTCTTAAAGGCCCAAGTGGAAGCCACAGCTCTAGTGGAGTGAGCTGTAATTCTTTCAGGAGGCTGCTGTCCAGCAGTCTCATAGGCTAAACGTATTATGCTACGAAGCCAAAAAGAGAGAGAGGTAGCAGAAGCTTTTTGACCTCTCCTCTGTCCAGAGTAAACGACAAACAAGGAAGAAGTTTGGCGAAAATCTTTAGTTGCCTGCAAGTAGAACTTGAGGGCACGAACTACATCCAGATTGTGTAGAAGACGTTCCTTCTTTGAAGAAGGATTTGGACACAAGGATGGTACAACAATCTCTTGATTGATGTTCCTGTTAGTGACTACCTTAGGTAAGAACCCAGGTTTAGTACGCAGAACTACCTTGTCTGAGTGAAAAATCAGATAAGGGGAATCACAATGTAAGGCTGATAACTCAGAGACTCTTCGAGCCGAGGAAATAGCCATTAAAAACAGGACTTTCCAAGATAACATTTTTATATCAATGGAATGAAGGGGTTCAAACGGAACACCCTGTAAAACGTTAAGAACTAAGTTTAAACTCCATGGTGGAGCAACAGCTTTAAATACAGGCTTGATCCTAGCTAAAGCCTGACAAAAGGACTGGACATCTGGATTTTCTGACAGACGTCTGTGTAACAAGATGGACAGAGCTGAAATCTGTCCCTTTAATGAACTAGCTGATAAACCCTTTTCTAAACCTTCTTGTAGAAAAGACAATATCCTAGCGATCCTAACCTTACTCCAGGAGTAACCTTTGGATTCGCACCAGTATAGGTATTTCCGCCATATTTTATGGTAAATCCTTCTGGTAACAGGCTTCCTAGCCTGAATCAGGGTATCAATAACCGACTCAGAAAAACCACGTTTTGATAAAATCAAGCGTTCAATTTCCAAACAGTCAGCTTCAGAGAAGTTAGATTTTGATGTTTGAATGGACCCTGTATCAGAAGGTCCTGTCTTAGAGGTAGAGACCAAGGCGGACAGGATGACATGTCCACCAGATCTGCATACCAAGTCCTGCGTGGCCATGCAGGTGCTATTAGAATTACTGATGCTCTCTCCTGTTTGATTTTGGCAATCAATCGAGGAAGCAGCGGGAAAGGTGGAAACACATAAGCCATCCTGAAGTTCCAAGGTGCTGTCAAAGCATCTATCAGAACTGCTCCCGGATCCCTGGATCTGGACCCGTAGCGAGGAAGTTTGGCGTTCTGGCGAGACGCCATGAGATCTATCTCTGGTTTGCCCCAACGTCGAAGTATTTGGGCAAAGACCTCCGGATGAAGTTCCCACTCCCCCGGATGAAAAGTCTGGCGACTCAAGAAATCCGCCTCCCAGTTCTCCACTCCCGGGATGTGGATTGCTGACAGGTGGCAAGAGTGAGACTCTGCCCAGCGAATTATCTTTGATACTTCCATCATTGCTAGGGAGCTTCTTGTCCCTCCCTGATGGTTGATGTAAGCTACAGTCGTGATGTTGTCCGACTGAAACCTGATGAACCCCCGAGTTGTTAACTGGGGCCAAGCCAGAAGGGCATTGAGAACCGCTCTCAATTCCAGAATGTTTATTGGAAGGAGACTCTCCTCCTGATTCCATAGTCCCTGAGCCTTCAGAGAATTCCAGACAGCGCCCCAACCTAGTAGGCTGGCGTCTGTTGTTACAATTGTCCAGTCTGGCCTGCTGAATGGCATCCCCCTGGACAGGTGTGGCCGATAAAGCCACCATAGAAGAGAATTTCTGGTCTCTTGATTCAGATTCAGAGTAGGGGACAAATCTGAGTAATCCCCATTCCACTGACTTAGCATGCATAATTGCAGCGGTCTGAGGTGTAGGCGTGCAAAAGGTACTATGTCCATTGCCGCTACCATTAAGCCGATCACCTCCATGCATTGAGCTACTGACGGGTGTTGAATGGAATGAAGGACGCGGCATGCATTTTGAAGCTTTGTTAACCTGTCTTCTGTCAGGTAAATCTTCATTTCTACAGAATCTATAAGAGTCCCCAAGAATGGAACTCTTGTGAGAGGAAAAAGAGAACTCTTCTTTTCGTTCACTTTCCATCCATGCGACCTTAGAAATGCCAGAACCAACTCTGTATGAGACTTGGCAGTTTGAAAGCTTGAAGCTTGTATTAGAATGTCGTCTAGGTACGGAGCTACCGAAATCCCTCGCGGTCTTAGTACCGCTAGAAGGGCACCCAGAACCTTTGTGAAGATTCTTGGAGCCGTAGCCAGTCCGAATGGAAGAGCTACAAACTGGTAGTGCCTGTCTAAGAAGGCAAACCTTAGGTACCGGTGATGATCTTTGTGGATCGGTATGTGAAGGTAAGCATCCTTTAAATCCACTGTGGTCATGTACTGACCCTCTTGGATCATGGGTAAGATTGTCCGAATAGTTTCCATTTTGAACGATGGAACTCTTAGGAATTTGTTTAGAATCTTTAAATCTAAGATTGGCCTGAAAGTTCCCTCTTTTTTGGGAACCACAAACAGGTTTGAGTAGAACCCTTGTCCTTGTTCCGACCGCGGAACCGGATGGATCACTCCCATTAATAACAGATCTTGTACGCAGCGTAGAAACGCTTCCTTCTTTATCTGGTTTGTTGACAGCCTTGACAGATGAAATCTCCCTCTTGGGGGAGATAGTTTGAAGTCTAGAAGGTATCCCTGAGATATGATCTCTAGAGCCCAGGGATCCTGAACATCTCTTGCCCAGGCCTGGGCAAAGAGAGAGAGTCTGCCCCCCACTAGATCCGGTCCCGGATCGGGGGCTCTCGGTTCATGCTGTCTTTGGGGCAGCAGCAGGTTTCCTGGCCTGCTTGCTCTTGTTCCAGGACTGGTTAGGCTTCCAGCCTTGCCTGTAACGAGCAACAGCTCCTTCCTGTTTTGGTGCAGTGGAGGTTGATGCTGCTCCTGTTTTGAAATTCCGAAAGGGACGAAAATTAGACTGTCTAGCCTTAGCTTTGGCTTTGTCTTGAGGTAGGGCGTGGCCCTTACCACCTGTAATGTCAGCGATAATTTCTTTCAAACCGGGCCCAAATAAAGACTGCCCCTTGAAAGGTATATTAAGTAATTTGGACTTAGAAGTCACATCAGCTGACCAGGATTTTAGCCACAGAGCCCTACGTGCCTGTATGGCGAATCCTGAGTTCTTAGCCGTAAGTTTAGTTAAATGTACTACGGCCTCCGAAATGAAAGAATTAGCTAGTTTAAGGACTCTAAGCCTGTCCGTAATGTCGTCTAGCGTAGATGAACTAAGGTTCTCTTCCAGCGACTCAATCCAAAATGCTGCCGCAGCCGTAATCGGCGCGATACATGCAAGGGGTTGTAATATAAAACCTTGTTGAACAAACATTTTCTTAAGGTAACCCTCTAACTTTTTATCCATTGGATCTGAAAAAGCACAGCTATCCTCCACCGGGATAGTGGTACGCTTAGCTAAAGTAGAAACTGCTCCCTCCACCTTGGGGACCGTCTGCCATAAGTCCCTAGTGGTGGCGTCTATTGGGAACATCTTTCTAAATATTGGAGGGGGTGAGAACGGCACACCGGGTCTATCCCACTCCTTAGTAACAATTTCAGTTAGTCTCTTAGGTATAGGAAAAACGTCAGTACTCGCCGGTACCGCAAAGTATTTATCCAACCTACACAGTTTCTCTGGTATTGCAACGGTGTTACAATCGTTAAGAGCTGCTAAGACCTCCCCTAGTAATACACGGAGTAATTTAGACAAAACTTCAGTCATAACAGTAGCCATATCTTGTAATGTTATCTGTAATGGCCGCCCAGATGTACTAGGCGCCATAATATCACGCACCTCCCGGGCGGGAGATGCAGGTACTGCCGCGTGAGGCGAGTTAGTCGGCATAACTCTCCCCTCGCTGTTTGGTGAAATTTGTTCACATTGTACAGATTGACTTTTATTTAAAGTAGCATCAATACAGTTAGTACATAAATTTCTATTGGGCTCCACCTTGGCATTGGAACAAATGACACAGATATCTTCCTCTGAGTCAGACATGTTTAACACACTAGCAAAAAACTTACAACTTGGTTATAATCTTTTTTAGCAAAAAAATACTGTGCCTCAAAGAGGTACTAAACGATTAAATAACAGTTGAAATAATGAACTGAAAAGCAGTTATAGCATCAAACTTTAAAACAACACAACTCTTAGCAAAGGTTTGTTCCCATTAGTAAAATAACAATAATTAAATTTGACATAAAAAGTACAAAGCAACGTTTTTATGCACAGTCACTATAAGAAGAAGTTTGAAGACCCCTGAGATCTGTCAGAGATGAACCGGATCATGCAGGAAAAATAAAAGTGGCTGACTGGAATTTTTTGATGCGTAGTAAAGAGCGCCAAAAACGGCCCCTCCCTCTCCCACACAGCAGTGAAGAGAAACGAAACTGTCACAATTACAAGCAAAAAACTGCCAAGTGGAAAATAATGCCCAAATATCTATTCACACAGTACCTCAGCAATGTAAACGATTCTACATTCCAGCAAAAACGTTTAACATGATAAATAGTTATTAAAAGTATTAGTGACCTTTAGCAGAGTAGTTCCGGTGAAATACCATCCCCAGAATACTGAAGTGTATACATACATGTCATTTTAACGGTATGGCAGGATTTTCTCATCAATTCCATTCAGAAAATAAAAACTGCTACATACCTCAATGCAGATTCATCTGCCCGCTGTCCCCTGATCTGAAGCCTTTACCTCCCTCAGATGGCCGAGAACAGCAATATGATCTTAACTACTCCGGTTAAAATCATAGTAAAAAACTCTGGCAGATTCTTCCTCAAACTCTGCCAGAGAAGTAATAACACGCTCCGGTGCTATTGTAAAATAACAAACTTTTGATTGAAGTCATAAAAACTAAGTATAATCACCATAGTCCTCTCACACATCCTATCTAGTCGTTGGGTGCAAGAGAATGACTGGGACTGACGTAGAGGGGAGGAGCTATATGCAGCTCTGCTGGGTGAATCCTCTTGCATTTCCTGTTGGGGAGGAGTTATATCCCAGAAGTAATGATGACCCGTGGACTGATCACACATAACAGAAGAAATGTACAAAGGGTTTTTCGACCAATTGAAAATGGGACTTTTCCCTGCCTTAACTGCTCTCATTGTAACAGCATTATTAAGGGTAATACAATAAGTCATCCCCATTCAGGAAAAATCTTTCATATTAAAGGCCATTTCACTTGTAAATCATCTTATGTGGTGTATGCTCTTAAGTGTCCGTGTGGACTATTATATGTCGGTGAGACGACACAGAGTGTCAAGGAGCGACTCACCCAACATAAGTCTACTATTAGGAACTCCAAAATGAGACACCTTCCAGTCCCCTTTCAATTTTTTGAGAGGGGACATCAGGTGAATCAGTTGAGATTTATGATACTTGACTCGGTTTCAAAAGGTTCTATTGGCTTTGACAGGGAAAGGATGTTGCTAAAAAAGGAAGCTATGTGGATACATAGACTTAGCACATTACATCATAGGGGGCTTAATAGAGAACAGAGAGTGAGGCATGAGAAGTGGTGATTTGTCATGCTTAAATATCAGATTATATGAGATTGGTTGTATAGTGTTATTAATTGAATGTTATAAAAAAGGTGTGTATTTTCTTTGTATTTTTTCTTTTGATGATGTCATAATTGACAATTGTTAATTGGGGGTGGGTCTATTTGGCTATATAAGATGTACATTTGGCATTTGTTTGTATTGAGCCTGAGGAGGGGGTAACTTACCCCGAAACGTTGCTCTGTATGTGCTGCTGCCTATAGTAAAGAAACTTTGATTCAAATTGATTCCTGAGTGTCTGCCTAATTTCTTTGACATACACACACACACACATATATATATATATATATATATATATATATATTATATATACATATATTAAAAATTCCTCCTGCGGGCTCTGAACTCACTTACGATCAACAACTGCCCAGGGTGCATTCAAAACGTATTGATAAAAAAGACCATGGTCTGAGGACGGAGTTAATAGCTCAGAAACGTCACTAATTTAATAAATTTGATTGTTATAATTACAAGACCTGGCGAGTGCTTCCCTTATACTTTTTTTGTAAATATATATATATATATATATATATATATACATACAATTTCGAGGTGGAGGGTCCAGCACAGGTACCAAGTAAAAATACCTGGTAGATGGAGATAGTTTCTTTGTTTTCTATGTAGGGTGCACGTACGTCTGAGGGTCCTGCACGCCTCAAATATAGAGCAAAAAACCAAGGAGGAAGACGTCAGCACCCACAGTTTATCAGAATATTTTCTTTATTTCACAGTAATATGGAAGACAAAACAGCAATGTTTCGGATCCATCTGATCCTTAATCATGCTCATCAATCATGATTAAGGATCAGATAGATTCAAAACTTTGCTGTTTTGTCTTCCATGTTACTATGAAATAAAGAAAATATTCTGATGAACTGTGGGTGCTGACGCCTTCCTCCTTGGTTTTTGATATATATATATATATATATATATATATATATATATATATATATATATACATACATACATACATACATACACACACACATATATATGTAATCCAATTAGAATGTGCACTCTTACCAACTGCCAGGGTGCTGTAGCTAGAAGATATATACATCCACAATAATCACTCACTGGACTTTAATCATCTTCAATCCTTTATTATAACAGTAATGTTTTGATACAGCACAGTGTCTCTTCCTCAGACCAGTCCAGGAAGTGCTTATTGTGCATGTGTGTATGTGTATATATATATATATATATATATATATATATATATATATATACACATACATACACACACACACACACACATATATATATATATACATATAGAAATATATATATATATGTATGTATATATATATATATATATACACACATATATACACAAACATACACATATAGACAGATAGATATATTTAATGCTTGTCTGTACCTCTGCATGCACAAATGTTCGCATCAGTTAACGAAGGCTACCCCTGTTGTACATAATAATAATAAATGTTCTATAAAATGCAATTAAAAATAGAACATTTGTTATGCCCATAACCTCGTGTCTATGTTTTTTCACTCTAACAAAACAGTTATCACCTACATTACCTATTATCAACATTACGTTGCTTTTTTTTTACTTTTTATAATGCTTACAAAACACCTATTCATAATTGCTTTTTTTGTATACAAAACATATGACATTTAGCATTCAGCAGCGTATGCACAAATAAATACTCTGATTTACACTTCACAAAGAGCTCTCGTTTCCTAGTACAATTATTACTGCAATAGCATTTTCTTGTGTGCAAGTCAGACAACGCAACCAGAAGCTTGCAGACTGCCTGTACTAATAACAACATACACACACCGCTGAATTGCTTTTCATCTATACAGTAGCTTAATTGGGGCTGGAAAAAAAAAAAAAAAAAAAGATATAAGCTTCTCCAATAGTCTCATGATACTTGACATTTACTTTCCTGACTTGGATACTAGAAAATGACCTTGAAGATAATGATTCTTGTATAGTTCAGAACTCAGTGATGTTTGACATATGGATTTATATAGTTTTTTTTTATGAAAAATTATCTAAAAGGCATCATTTCAGTTTGCTTTCATCCTTTCAATGTTCTGTTTTATAAGAAATAAAAAAAAATAAAAAAAAATTATGCTTACACACTAGGCCTCTTCAAAATAGGATCCGAGCCCGGAGTCCATATCCATAGGCCAAGTGACATTCAGAATCCGACAGGATTAAATCAGCACCACGAGGGTGACATGACCAGGTAACAGCAGAACAGCGTCCGACCAGTACCTGCCTGGTATAAGGACACTCCAGAACTGACCAGGGTCCAAGAAAATTCGACCCGAAGGATCGATAAATGAACTAGAAAACATAATTCTATTATTCAACAAGTGCGCAACTTCCATGGAAATGCGCACATGACCACAAAATCGCAAGTATCGGTTCCAGAGAAGAACGTTTTCAAAAACGGAAATCTAACAGACATGAGCTTAAGAAACACAAAATAAACACATCTGGATCAAAAATAAAAGGAAGGCAGCACCCATCGGGTGAATGCCCAAGGTGAATGAGAACGCCAACCGGACCAGCCGATCAGAGGCCCCATTCACCCAAGCTCAGAACTGGAACCGAAACATAAAGAAAAAATAAAAAAGAGACGTTAAGGAGATTGGCTTCATCCCCAAACGTTGCATCCAATTTGCCATCCAGCATCTAAGGCCTCGGATCCCTCAGCCCACTAGGACTGGGATCCTCTAACATTGCCAAAACATGCCTTAAAAGAACACTAAGACGTGCCAGCCTATAACGGAAGACAAAATCATCTCTTGTCAGATCAACGAAGGACCCTGACCCTGATGTTGGGGCCCCTGAAGCCTCAGAGGCCAATGCTTCCCCAGGAGGCCCAACTGAATCAGGTGATCCCACGTCCGGCGGGCCCTGGTTAACGGAACACGGACAGTATTTTAGAAATATTTCCCTTGGGAGATATAAATGAGACAGCGCCATAGAAATGGCCATGTGGAACCGTGCGGTAACCTGTGAAGGAAACAAGCCACTTCCTGGAGAGGGAGTAAAGGCCATAGGGACACTTGCTTGCGTAGCCGAGAAAGGGTCTGGGGCACAAGCCTCACGGGACATGGAAACCTTGGAGGCGGATGGCTCAATGCACTCTAAGCTCCCTGATTCGGGAGAAGAGAGTACTCTAGAATTGCAATCGAAACATAACTTATGGGCATTGATTACCCGGGCCATTTAATTTTCATCACAAGACGCATTCTCCGTATCCGTGTCTAAAATATCAGAATCCTCCATATTCTTGGGATTACAAAAATGACCAGAACCAACTAGCACCCTTTTTACACCCGCAATGGCAGGGGCACTCACCACCTCCTGTAAACCAGACAACCCATGAGCTAGACTCTCTTTGTCGCACACAGTCAGCATACGGAAGTGAGAAACAAACGTAACCGCACCCGTCACAAGGTGCACCGTGCCATTTAGAAAAAGGGCGTGCAATCTCGAGAGATCGCGTCATTAAGATAAGGCCGTTATGTTCCGTAAAAGCTGTGAGCCTAGGTATTGCTATACATTAGCAGATAGAACCATATGAACAAACATGATTAAAGTCCTCCCTGAGATATTAACCCATGATTCATTATTAAGATAAAAGGAATACCACTGGGACCCTACCTTATTTCGTTAACATTACATTCACATATCGAAAATAAAATGAAACGATCTTACCGGAATCTACGCCGTGGAACAGAAACACGGCCCTTCAAGTGTGGCAGATAGTAGCCTCGCTTCTGACATAGACTTGAGTGAATAAAGGTAGGCAGCAAAACTCGTCAATGCTGATTACCAAGGAGCTGTTAATATGAGTCGAGATGGTTTCGCAGGAAAAATCTCCCTGCATCTCCGGACTCTAACTTTCATCCATGCTCTCACTGCGAGGCTGAAAGGATTACTTAAAACATCAGTCACATACATTCTCTGCCAGCCTCCTGTGACGAAAGGCAAAGAATGACTGAGAGATGAGGGAAGTGGGGGAGGTGTTTAAGCCTTTGGCCTGGGTGTCTTTGTCTCCTCCTGGTGGCCAGGTTCTGTATTTCCCAAAAGTAATGAATGCAGCTGTGGACTCTTCCCGTTTAAGAAGAAATACGATGATGAAGTTAAACAAGAATCTTCTATTGACCTTTATTTGTTCTATAAGTAATCTCCTACTCTGGGAGTGATAAATGAACCAGAGACTTGTTTTTTTTTTTTTTTTTTAAAGGGCACAATCTATACTTAAAGATACTAAAAGGGACAGTTTACCCTAAAATTTTCTTCCCTTTAATTTGTTCTCAATTATTTTTTTCTGTTGAAGTGTATTAAATTGAAATAGCCAATGAGGTCTCACAGCTATACTGACATTTTCTATGCTTAAAGGGACATTCTACTCCAGAATTGTTATTGTCTAAAAATATAGATTTTTTTATTACCTATTCCCCAGTTTTGCATAACCAACACAGTTATATTAATATACTTTTTATCTCTGTGAGTACCTTGTAACTAAGCCTCTGCAGACTGCCCCCTTATTTCAGTTCCTTTGACAGACAAGCATTGTATCCAATCAGTGCAAACTCACAAATAACTCCACGGTAGTGAGCATAAGGTTATCTTTATGGCACACATGAACTAGCACTGTCTAACTGTGAAAAACGGTCAAAATGTTAACATTTAACAGTCTTCCTAGATTTAGCTTTCAATAAGGAATAATGGTGGAAAAATAAAAATTCTCCATAGACTTTAATAAAGATAAATGTTTTTACCACCAGTTTCCAAACGTTACCACGTCAATTAAGACTAGGCCAGTGTAAGGAAAGTGTATTTACCAATGCGTGACAATGTTTCCAAAGAAGCTTTGATGCTGCATAAAAAAAAAAATCTGCCCCATATTTGTAGCGAAAGGATTAATGTGGCTGGATAACCGCAGTCACAGAGAAGCAGATTGTCTTGCTCTTATGTTTCTGGCCAGTTCAGCTGCTGTTGATAACAAACAGCTGTTGAAATGGGGGGTCCCCGCCATAGTCTTTCCCTGGGGCCTAGTGAGATCTAGTTAAATAAATAAATGAGCTCCTACACATATCAAACAATCACTGTGCAGCATGTAGGAGGATCAGTGTTCCTGTGGGAAGTATGCAAGCATCTCTGGTAACAGTGGAAAAATTATAATTTTCACTTAAATTGCAGAAATAGCAGGTACAAAAAATAATTAAACTGAATGTAAAGTTTTTAACTGCCCATAATTAAACCCTTTGTGGAAAACTACATTTTGCTTTTAATAACCCTTAAAGAAATCACTAACACCAGGAATATATATAATTTTATATATATATACATTATATACATATATATATATATATATATATATATATATATATATATGCACACACACACACAGTATCCCACAAAAGAGAGTACATCCCTCACATTTTTGTAAATATTCTATTATATCTTTTCATGTGACAACCCTGAAGAAATGACACTTTGCTACAATGTAAAGTAGTGAGTGTACAGCCTGGAGTTCACCAGAGCTTCACAGGTTGCCACTGGAGTCCTCTTCCACTTCTCCATGATGACATCACAGAGCTGGTGGATGTTAGAGACCTTGCGCTCCCCCACCTTCCATTTGAGTATGCCCCACAGATGCTCAATACGGTTTAGGTCTGGAGACATACTTGGCCAGTCCATCACCTTTACCCTCAGCTTCTTTAGCAAGGCAGTGGTGGTCTTGGAGGTGTGTTTGGGGTCATTATCATGTTGGAATACTGCCCTGCGGCCCAGTTTCCGAATGGAGGGGATCATGCTCTGCTTCAGTATGTCACAGTACATGTTGGCATTCATGGTTCCCTCAATGAACTGTAGCTCCCCAGTGCCGGCAGCACTCATGCAGGCCCAGACTATGACACTCCCCCCACTATGCTTGACTGTAGGCAAGACACATTTGTCTTTGTACTCCTCACCTAGTTGCCGCCACACACGCTTGACACCATCTGAACCAAATAAGTTTATCTTGGTCTCATCGGACCACAGGACATGGTTTCAGTAATTCATATCCTTCATCTACTTGTCTTCAACAAACTGTTTGCAGGCTTTTTTGTGCATCATCTTTAGAAGAGGCTTCCTTCTGGGATGACAGCCATGCAGGCCAATTTGATGCAGTGTGCGGCGTATGGTCTGAGCACTGACAGGCTGACCCCCCACCCCTTCAACCTCTGCAGCAATGCTGGCAGAACTCATAAGTCTATTTCCCAAAGACAAACTCTGGATATGTAGCTGAGCACATGCACTCAACTTCTTTGGTCGACCATGGTGAGACCTTTTCTGAGTGTAACCTGTCCTGTGAAACCGCTGTATGGTCTTGCCCACCGTGCTGCAGCTCAGTTTCAGGATCTTGGCAATCTTTTTATAGCCTAGGCCATCTTTTTTTTTTTTTTTTTTTTTATATTTTATTTATCATCTGAAAGTATAGATAACAAAACAGAAAAGAGAGCAAATAACATTTCTACATTTCTAGTTCATCATGTAAAAATAGTAAAATAGTATATAGCGTGTATAATGACATGTCATATCACAAACATATCTTGGACACTTAACACTGACGAATTGTATATGGTACACAAGACAAAAAGAACCATTTAGAAAATTACCGTCCATACTAATGGATTCATTTTTATAATAGAAAATAAAATCGAAAATAAATAAAACAATACAACAGTAAAATCAGAGAAAAAGAAAAAAAAGCAGAAAGGAAGGAGCCCACTCCGTTAAAGTCTTAACTCACAAGACAATCACGTATGTCTTATACCTCTATAGACAGAGATATCCAGTCTGAAGGAAAAAAGTCTAACAAAACTAGAGCTCAAATATGGGGACAGAACCTGCCTTTGAGTGATAAGTGGGTAGGACTTCATTATTGGTAACCAGCCATTTAAACAATTTTTTTCCCCCCGATACCATCTGTAATTGAAAAGATTCAAAAATGATCTGTGATTGAATCTCCTTAAAGGGACATTAAACACTAAATACATGCTAGATAGAATGATGCATTCAAAGAAAAGATTAGTTCATGACTAACATGTAGAGGTATTTTTTAAAGTTTCATTAGTTGTTTAAAAAGTGACAAAATAAGTGTAACATTTTAGTGTCTATAAAACACTGGGAGCTGCCATGTTGTAACTTGTGTTACCTTCTCTGATGTGGCCAATTAGGGACAGTTATACATAGGTCATTAGAGTGTGCAGCCAATGGTTGTGCTGAATTTAACAGTGTTCTACACTTCCATTTCTAACAGGAACTGAAAAGCTCTCAATTTCAGATTGGAATTACAGGCAAAGAGGACAAAATAAATAATGAAAGTATATTTCAGACTTCTTTTTATATATGTGATTTATCATTTTATATTACTATCTCAAAGTGTGTAATGTCCCTTTAAGTACAAAAGAAAAAGTAGGTGCCGCATGAGCTTTCCAATTCTTTAATATCAAATGTCTAACTATCAGGATAATAGTATTGACAATATTATAATTTAGACATGAACTTTCATATTGAATATATAAAAAAACCAATAATTTCTAAGGTAAATCTGATCGAGAAGTTATATAAAGTGGAAACCCAATATCCTACTTTTTGACACAGTTGCAGTATCTTAGGGCAATACCATATCATATGGCACAGATCTGCTAGAGGCAATCTACACAGTGGGCATTCTGGGGTTGTAACTGGAAACATTTTATACAATCTATGAGAAATATAATAATTATTAATCATTTTTAAATGGGACTCCTTCCAAGACGTAGAAATTAAACAACGATTAAGAACTGAAAAGTTACTTCAAATTTTATCTGTATCTAGATTTGCAAAAATATATGTCCAAGGAAATGGGCACTCTGTTCAGCCAACATTATGTCATATATTAAGGAGATAAAGGCATCGTCCAAAATAAATTTTGAGCAGCATATCTCAATATCAGACCACGCCAAAGACAGGGGGAAACAAAAACTGGACGCTTTAAAAAATGTCGCAGTTGAAGGTAGGCAAAAAAAGTCTTATTAGAGATACCATATTGTAGCACAAGATCTTGGAAAGGTAAGATCTGTCCATTTTCTGATAAGATTTGTGATATAGTAATAATACTCTTTTCCTTCCAAGATTTGAAAGCCTTATTATAAATTCCCGGTGTAAAATGCGGGTTCCCTATAATAGGGAGAAAATCAGAAAAACTTGGATCTATCTCCAAAAGGTCACAATATTGCTGCCAACTATATTTTTAATTGAAATTAAGTTATATATGTTGGCCGGCAATGATTTCAAGGAACAATGTAAAATTGCCTTTAAAGAAAACGGGGCACAGAAGTAACTTTCGAGGTCAAAAGAAGAAAAGATACTGGTCTCCGTGATCCAGTCTATTGCTACCTTAATCATTGCTGCCCAATTATATAGTTTAATGTTTGGTAAAGATAGTCCTGCCATTTCTTTTTTTAACATCAATCTATCCAGGGAAATCCACATTTTTTTACCACCCCAGATAAATCTAGACATCCAGGAGTATAATTTATTTAGGTCTTTATTGGGGATAAATACAGGCAAATTTTGCATAGGATAAAGAAGTGGTGGAAAGATAATCGTTTTTATTAAATTAATCCGAGTCATCAGAGATAATGGAAAAGAAGCCCATAGTTCTAAATCAGATTTTATTTTATCCTGGAACCGGGTGAAAGTTCAAGCTATACCAGTTTTTAGAATTTGTATGGATTAATATACCTAAATATTTAATGGCATCTACTGTTCTAAAATGATATTCTTTCAAACTAGCTACTGATTTTTTAATCCAGAGAAGCTCACTTTTCTGACAATTAATCTTATATCCTGTGAAAGAACTGAACTCATCAAGACATCCAAGAATCAGGGGAATAGACTGCCTAGTATCATTAAGAAACAGCAGTAGATCATCAGCATAAAGTAATATCTTAAGTGTCTGAGTACCCAACACAATACCTTTCATTTTATCCCTTAATTTAATAGCTAATGGTTCAAGAGCAATATTAAATAAGAGGGGCGACAAAGGACAACCTTGTTGCGTTCCTCTTTTCAAAATAAGTTTAGGGGATAGAAAGTTATTGATCAAAAGGAAAGACGTTAGATAACTATAAAGTTTATTAACAAACTGTACAAATTGGTTCCTGAATCCAAACTTATTAAGAATATTAAAAAGATAATCCCAAGAGATAGAATCAAAAGCCTTTTCGGCATCTAAAGTAAGAAGTGCTATATCCTGCGTGAGTTTATTTTTATCCTTATCCTTTCTTTCCATATTCCAACAAAAATCTATAAATGTAGCCACTCTCTGAATATCACTGGTAGAATTTCTAGACAGCATAAAACCCACGAGATCCCTATGGATAATTTTATCAAGTGGCATAGCGAGCCTTTTAGCAATTATAGAAGATAAAAGCTTATAGTCCGTATTTAATACAGAAATAGGTCTATATGAGGCCGGGTCTTCAGGATTTTTTCCTTGTTTAAGGATTAATGAGATGTTTGCTGCTGAGAAATATTTAGACAGGGTTTTTAGAGTGAAAATAGAAGTTAAATAACTTTCCCAGGGTAACCTTTAATTATTCTGATATCTTATAAAATTCTGCCTGTAGGCCAACCGGCCCCGCATTTTTATTTAGTTTGAGATGATCTACTGCTGCACTCATTTCTTCGTCCATGATTGGTGCATTCAATACAAGGCAATCTTTCTCTGAGATCCGAATTGTCCTAATGCTCCACCAAAAATTATCCTGGCTATCAGTATTACTATCTATATCAGAATAAAGTAATTCATAAAAATCAAAGAATCCTTTACTAATCTCCTCTGTTTCGGTATATCTAGCATTACCTATTTAAATAGCTGATATATAAATCCTTGTTTTTCAGTTTTTTGTAAGACGAGCAAGATGTTTAGCAGAACAACCAAGAAATCCTCTGAAGTGTAAGTTAGTTTTTGACTCTTGTACCAGTGAATTTTGTTTAAGAAATACATCTCCTAACTTTCTAGTGTCTGAATAGATATTCCAATTTATAATCGATTGCTCACTCAGATATTTTCTATATGCATTTCTCACCTGGTTAGTATGTTGAATTTGAACTGTCATCTGCATTTTTTAATTTAAGATAGTCATATAAGCTTTGATTTCACCACGAAGAACCACTTTAGCAGTTTCCCAGAAGATTTCAATTTTATTGAAGTAATCAATATTAAAACTGCAGAGATCTCTCCACTTCTGTTTTAACCAGAGCGAAAATTTTACATTGTTAAGCAGGAATCATGGGAATTCTTTTTTAGCCATTTTATTCTCATCTTTGTTGGCAGGAAGAAAAATGAGTGAAATGATGGCATGCTCTGAGATTGAGATATAACTAATAGCCGTAGAGAATTTTTGAATAAATATTCAGAAATTAAGAATCAATCAATTCTTGAAAAAGTTTTAAAAGATTTAGATTCACATGTGAACATCTGTAGATCTGGATTCTGGAGCCTCCAGATATCGCTTAATTTGAGCTTATAACATATTTTTTAATAACGTTTTGCACTTCTGTTATAGTTTTTCAAGTTTTTGCCCAAAAGTCTATCAAGTACTGGGCACGGAGTTAGATTAAAATCACCGCCGGTTATAATATTTTCATTAATCAGTGGGAATAATTTAATTTCATTTTTTTTCCAGAATTCAGGAGAAAACGTGTTCGGCCCATAAATATTACATAGGATGTATTTAGTATCATTAATTAATACCTGAAGAATAATAAACCGGGCTTCTGGGTCAGATTCAGTATTAATTATGGAATATTGTAAATCTTTGTCAAATAATATCGCTACCCCACACTTTCTTTAGGAAGAAGAGGCCGAAATAACCCTTCCAACCCATTTGATCTTAAGTTTTGCGGATTCTATGTCACTCAAATGCGTCTCCTGTAATAATACAACATCTGGCTTATCTTTGGCCAGATGTTTAATAATAAGTTTGCGTTTAGCCGGAGAGGAGATTCCTCCAACACTCCAGGACAAAATTTTGAGTTTATTCATAACAAGAGGTCAATAGACTAATAAAATGCTTATACGAAGGGGAGGGGAGAAGAAGGAAAAAAAAAATTAAAATTACTGCAATGCAGATATCTATTACAACAACTGAAAATAGCGAACACCTCTTTTGTAATAGATAGCCAACTGATATATCTTTTATTATTAGAAAACATTACCAGGCATAATATCTCAGGTGGCCATATTAAACCTGCAAGACTCCTTTTGACTCAACATAGTCTTTTACTTCCTTAACGCTATTAAATATAAATTAATTACCATTATTTTCTAATGCAATTTTGGCCGGGTAGACCAGCCTAGGCCATCTTTATGTAGAGCAACAATTCTTTTTTTCCAGATCCTTTAGAGAGTTCTTTGCCATGAGGTGCCATTTTGAACTTCCAGTGACCAGTATGAGATAGTGTGAGAGCGATAACACCAAATTTAACACACCTGCTCCCCATTCACACCTGAGACCTTGTAACACTAATGAGTCACATGACACCGGGGAGGGAAAATGGCTAATTGGGTCCAATTTGGACATTTCTACTTAGGGGTGTACTCACTTTTGTTACCAACGGTCTAGACATTAATGGCTGTGTTTTGAGTTATTTTGAGGGGACAGCAAATTTACACTGTTATACAGGCTGTACACTACTTTACATTGTAGCAAAGTGTCATTTCTTCAGTGTTGTCACATGAAAAGATACAATAAAATATTTACAAAAATGTAAGGGGTGTACTCACTTTTGTGGGGTACTGTATATATATATATATATATATATATATATATATATATATATATATATATATATATATATATATATTGAAAGGCGTGTGATAAAACAGATTTCTTTTTTTTCTTTTTTTAAATTAGTCTTTGGAAATTTGAGATGATACAACATGTCATTATTTGCAATAGGACAGGATTTCTGGTGGTTCATACTGCATATGTAACAACAGAAAACCAGACCATTGAAATGAACTGCTGTGCATGTGCTGTAATCACTACCGAAGTACCATAGAGCAACTACATCTCCTAAGCAAAAAGTAACAAGTTAAAGGGACATGAACCCCAATTTTATTCTTTCATGATTCAGATAGCGAATACAATTTTAAAAACGTTTCCAATTTATCCTCTAACCTCACCTTTGCAGTCCTCACCTCCAGTTTCTTACCCTCCTACCCATCTAGATTGTAAGTTCCTATGGGAACAGGGCCCTCCCCCTGTATTCCTTTATTTATTTTTTTCCGGTGTCTTATAATGTATTGTACTGTACTTTTTATCTTTGTACCCATGGACAGCTCTGTGGAATCTGTTGGCGCTTTATAAATAAATAATAATAATAATGTATAACATTGTTTCAAAACTGCTGCCATATAGCACTGCAGACACGTGCACACTCCTAAACTTACACCACTGCTTTTGAACAAAGGATAACAAGAAATTAAGAAAAATTGACAATAGAAGTAAATTGGAAGGTTGTTTAAAATTGTATGTTCTATCCGAATCATGAAAGAAAAATTTTGGGTTTTATGCCCCTTTAATGAGAAGCACTTTCTCATAACAAATGACTACTGAGAAGATACAGCATCTAATTGGCTGTATTGCCTTAAGCTTCTAAAGGTGAAAACTAAAGAAACTAAAAACTAAAGAAAAAAAATGATGTTAACAATGCAAACACTTATCAGTTTACGTGATGCAGTTCTGTCTTACAGTGGGGGTGACAGTGATGACATCACCTACTATAATGTGCATGTGCAGGTCTGCACAATCTCATGGCTGCCCTACCTAGGTAGCCCACTATGATAGGACATTTGTAGAAAATACAAGGAAACAGAAGCACAACATGGCCTAGCACTGTATGTCAAAGATGTTTTACACTCACATTTGTTGAAGAATCCCTTTGTTGCAAGTAAAGCAGGCTGGAATCAAACACCCAGCAGACTTTTCTCCGGTATGGCTCCAACTCCATTTGCACAGGATCTAATATCCCAATATGCAGAGTCAAATGATACAGCACAAAATCAAATCGCACGGGACGCAAATTCCCAGCAAAATGAGCACCAAATAACAGGTGTGCAGTCAAAAACATGGCATACAGGCAAGAAGTAAGTATAGCAGAAACTTATTTTATTAAAACAAGGGTAAAAACAAGCAACGCGTTTCTCAGTCAAACAGTGACTGTTTCATCAGGCTTATCATTTATTTGTATAGCGCCGCCAAATTCCGTAGCGCTGGGAGTCCCTTAGTGGGTTTGAATAAGCTATACATTTTAACAGAAATTTGCAGAAAACTGAGACTGAACAGATAAATTAAAGGGACATGAAACACAAAAATGTTTCTTTCATGATTTAGGTAGAACATAACATTTTAAACAACTTTCCAGTTTACTTTTATTATCAGATTTTCTTTATTATCTTTGTAACATTTGTTGAAGGAGCAGCAATGCACTACTGGTTTCTAACTGAACACATGGGTGAGACAATGACAATCGATATATACAGTATATGCAGCCACCAATCCGCAGCTAGAACCTATGTTCTTTGCTGCTCTTGAGCTTTCCTAGATAAAATCTTTCAGCAAAGGATAACACGAGACGGAAGCAAATAAAATAATAGAAGTAAATTGTCATGTTGTTTAAAATGGTATGCTCTGTCTAAATAATGAATGTCTTATTATAACTTTACTGTCCCTTAAATGTCATTTATGATTTTAATGTGTCTGTAATACTGTAAAACAAAAACTAAAATTATGCTTACCTGATAATTTTCTTTTCTTCAGATGGAAAGAGTCCACAGCTCTATTCATAACTTTTGGGAAATAAGAACCTGGCCACCAGGAGGAGGCAAAGACACCCCAGCCAAAGGCTTAAATACCTCCCCCCACTTCCCTCATCCCCCAGTCATTCTGCAGAGGAACAAGGAACAGTAGAAGAAATACCAGGGTGAAAAGGTGCCAGAAGAAAAAAAACTAAGACGCCCCACAGAAAAAATACGGGTGGGGAGCTGTGGACTCTTTCCATCTGAAGAAAAGAAAATTATCAGGTAAGCATAATTTAAGTTTTTCTTCATAAATGGAAAGAGTCCACAGCTGCATTCATTACTTTTGGGAAAGCAATACCCGAGCTATAGAGGACACTGAATGTAAAGACGGGAGGGTACAATAGGCGGCTCATTCTGAGGGCACCAGGCCTGAAAAAAACACAACCCAACCAAACCCTTCGTCGGAGCCAGGCAAAAGAACTAGAAGGAAAGACCCCAAGGACACTGACTCGCAGATAGTCCGAAGGGCTAACTAGAGACCACAAGTAGACTCACTGAGCCAACACTCCCCAAGGAGAACCGTCACCCAGCAGTCGGTCCCCATACTAATACAGTACCAAAATCCCCCAAAAAGGAGAGGACAAGGGTAAACCAAGGGATACACAAAAGGTACAGCAAAATCCATAAAGGAAAAAACCCCTCAAAGGACAGACAAGTCCACAGAGACCCGAATGGATCCCGAGAACAAGGGGAGACGACACCCAACCCACGAGGAGTAATCGGGCATCAGCAGGAGAAGAAACGTTGTGCAACAGCACTGAAAAAGACAGCTGAAGACAAAGTCCTCAAAACGTCAGAACTCAGAGACTGAGCAAATAGAAAATTTCAAGCAGCAAACTCAGAAGAAAACATCTGAGACCAGCAAGACGCTGCCATCTGTAGGAAGACACGGAGAAAACCCTATCCGCAAGAAAGAAGCGGCGATAAACCCCTGCCCCTAAGACAGGAAGACGTAGGAATAACCGAGAGGACACCAGGCCACGTCACTGATGAACACAGAAGAACCCCTTAAAACACCATTGTGCCCACCATCAGGTCAAGTTAGTTGGCTGTCCCAGAGGAACCGTATCGTTTGCACAAGATAAGGCCCAAGGAGCCCGGCTCTCAATAAATCTGGCCAAGTTGTAAAACAGAACAACCAGAAAAAGGGCGAAGCCCAAGTACCCCGGAAACTGGAACCTCCAGGCCAGTACTAGGATCATAAGGTCCGGTAACATCCCACTGCGGGATCCCGAAAGAGAAAAACCCTCGACAACCAGAAGATCAGGACAAGACGCCTAGGCCCCGCAAATGTCTGGATTAAACAAACCTCTAGGCACATAAATTCCCAGTCTGATATAAAAAAACAAACTTTCCAGGGAAAAATCCAGAATAAACTGGATAACAAGAGAAAGAAGCCCTTGCAAGTCCCGACCCAAAGGGAAGAGACCACCCCTTGCAGGAGCCCAACACTCCAAAGAGCTAGGGCCATTAAAGGACACTAGAGCTGACAGGCATCCAACACATGATTGTGCTTGAAAGGAGCAGCTAATCCCCCTAAGGGACACAAGGCGCTGCTCATTTTATCAACCTCAAAAGGAGGAAAGGCTGAGTAGACCTCGCCGGGGATCGAACTAGCAACCCTTGATTTGGTACAGTACAGCGTAGCCACAAAGCATTAGAATGCTGAGCTAGCTGTCCAGCATGGGACAAAAACATGGGTTTGGATGCCACCGGGATGGCAATACCATATGAGTGGAAAACCACTAGGACCTCTTCTATCCCAAGAAGGAGATGCAGAGTATTCCCAACACTGGGGAAGAACCCCTAACTGGAGCCCAAAAAGACCTCACTGTCTAAAATCCCGAAAGTCCGCGACCGGCGGAAAAGAGATGCTAAATCCTCTAATTTTCCCACCACGTGGGAAGTAATACTCTAGGTTCCAAGGGTATTGGAAGCAACAGAGAGTGACGTAGCAAAATTCACTGACCCACGGCTATTTAGGACAATCCCGAGAGCCGCACTGACCCATAAGTCCTCTTCAAAACGCTTAGCTGAAACTTGTAAAACAAATAACAAGAAACATAATAATGTTAAGAGCACTCGGCACCCCAATCTGTCCAGCAAGGTATATTAGGCGATACGTGTCTGAATAAGCCGCGAGACAGAAGATCTGAACCCAAGCAGGACCAGTCTGCAATCAGGGTCATAACTGCCAAGCTGGCTAAATCTGCCCTCAGAGAGGGAGAACGAAAAACAGAAAAACATGGGACTAACGCGTCCTGAAAAACTTCCGTAGAAGCAAACAGCGAGTATCGATCCCAGAGAAGTTCCAGCAGGAAACATAGTATGAAAAAATAAAAATAAAATTCATCCTAGCCGGATAAAATAAAATGACAGGCAACCGGAGGGTTAACGCCCAAGAAGAACAGAAAGATCCGCAGGACCAGCTTAACAGAAACCCTGTTCTTCCAACAAAACTGGGAAGGATCTCAATAACAAGACTTAAAGGAGATGATTTCATCTCCCCATGTCTAACGAGGTGAGCCATTCGAAGGAGGAGACTGATCAGTCCTGTACCCAAGAAGGATAAGGGTCCCCCAGCCGCTCAAAAACGTAAAACACTAAGGCAAGCCCGTCTGTAACTAAAGGCACAATACTCAGGCACAGTTACACCCGCAGGGAAGTGTTCATGCCCTCCAGAGGCCGAGGACCTGGGGCAATCGTGCACGAGCACAATCGCGAACAAACATCTGGACTTTGCAGACGCGCTAGCTCCAAAAGTATGTAAAACCGAAAAAGTGCCACAACCTCAGGGGGAAACAATCCACCCTCCGAGGAGGGAAAAACATAACTTGGGTTACCCGCATGTGTAGTAGTAGGGAGCAGTAGGGAACACGCCTCCCGGAGGACAGGGCCCCCCAAAGCGGATGGCTCAGCAGTCTCTTGAATCCCCGAGCCTGAGGAACAAGGCGCACTATGACGGCCTAAAGAACATAACCTACTGACCTGAGTCAATGGGGCCAATTTGCATTCTTCACAGGACAAAGAATCTGAATCAGAATGTTGACCAATCTCAACATCAGTATTCTCCATAAATGGATCAAGGATACCCAAAAATGGACTATATATAAAACTATTTGAGTAGCCTTGCCTCCGCCATGGACTTGAGAGAAGAAAGCAGGCAGCAAAGCGAAGTTCGACATTGCCGATTGCTTGAGGAGCTGTTAACATGAGTCGGGATGGTTTCGCAGAAAGACTCTTCTTGCATCTCCGGACTCTAACTTTCATCCAGGCCCTCACTGAGAGACTGACAGGATTACTTAAAACTCCCATCCCATGTTGAAGAGTACTACCCTCCATAAGAGACGAAAACAAACTTCTGACACTTCTCTACCAACCTCCTGGGACGAAAGGCAAAGAATGACTGGGGGATGAGGGAAGTGGGAGGAGTATTTAAGCCTTTGGCTGGGGTATCTTTGCCTCCTCCTGGTGGCCAGGTTCTTATTTCCCAAAAAGTAATGAATACAGCTGTGGACTCTTTCCATTTATGAAGACAATTGGGTTTCAAGTTCTTTTAAACAAAAGTTACTACCTATTTTTTAACTCTATAAAGATAAATGTAAAACTTGTCTTTAATGACTTTATATTAGAAAAAAAGGGAAAATAAAAATGTTCAGTTCTGCATTAATTGGACAACAAATTGTCCAAACTACAAAGAAAGCTTCAGGCTGGTGCTAATGAACAACACCAGTAAATATAGTCAGTACCTTCAAAAGAAAGCTCCTTCTCTAGACATTGTTTTTCTTTTTTTGTATATTAATTTGGAATTCAGTTTATTAAGAATCTCTTATTCTAGGTGCACAAACAGATTTACTTAAGGCTTAAAGGGATTTTCCAGCCAAAATTGGAAACCACATGGATGCATTTTGGTATTGAACAGAAGCAATTTTGTAATAAACATGCATTAGCAAAAATGCTTCAAATTAAAGCTATTGCTGTTTCAAAAGTGTATTCAAGTATGCACCGTGCACCAGCATTTTAAACACAGCACTTGCTCTGAGAGCCTAAGGTGCTTTTACCATCTGGTAATAACTCAATTTGTTAACCGTTGACATGATACATGCCCCACTGGTGATCTGAGCAGCTGCATTATTTAAAATGCTGGTGCACTGAGAATATCAAGCTATGCTTCACATGCACGTGCAGAGAAAAATGTTAACACTAAAACAGTGATAACTTTTACTAGAAACATTGTTGCCAATACATGTATATTGCAAATATGTTTCTATTCAAACATGTAATAAATATATGTGCATTTAAATTTTGACTGGAATGTACCTTTAATTTCTCTAGAGCCCTCTTCTAACAATGCCAGTGTAAGAAATATTTTTTTTCCCCCTGAATTCAAGAGATGTAAATATATAATTCTTTAATAACGTATGTTCTCATTAAAAAGGACAATAGCAGTTTGAAACAGTAACTCAATTTAACAAGCAGTTTATTAGGTAGATTTATAATTGCAGTGCATTCTTATTCTGAACAAAACGTTCTTTTATTTATACTTATTTCCTATATATTTCTGAATGCAGCATAATTACATTAGATTTAACCCCTTCTGTTAGAGCAATATGCTGCATCCTCATTGGGTGGAATTTAAATTAAATTTTTTTCCCTGCAATTTATTATCTTTATAGAATACTCAGTCCCTTGATATATAGATTAGATACGTCCCCATTAGAATGTGCTTGTGGTAATAAATTCTGTTAATTAACCGCTCTGTTAATAAAAACATAATCTCTGTCTGAATTAGGACCTTTAGCTAGGCAACTAGTTAAAATGACTTGTCTGATTCTAATGTGCTGTTTGCCCTTTTGTAATGGGTCATTTCACTTCATATGCTGTACACAGCAGTCATTTGTCTAGCTCAGTGTTTACCAAACTAATTTAGCCACAGAAGAAACCCGGGGCTTTTAAAGGGCTTATAAAAAGCTTATAGACTATTCTCAATAATACAAATTTTTCCCCCCAAAGCTTTGAAATTGCTACAAAGAACCATTCAATTTCCAGTTTATTTTCCTACAGATTGTTTTCTAAAGAGAAATAAGTAAATGAAATAATAATAATAAAAAAAAGCAATATACATTGTTAACCTATGAAAAATGTTCCACTGTCTGGAATGCATCTTGTAGATTTTAAATTTCTTGACCCTGCTACATGGTACACGATTGATCTCTCTCTCTTTCTGGCTATCTATCGATCTATCTATGGGGCCCATTTATCAAAGGGCTTGCGGACCTGATCCGACACTGCGGATCAGGTCCGCAAGACCTCGCTAAATGCGGAGAGCAATACGCTCTCCGCATTTAACATTGCACCAGCAGCTCACAAGAGCTGCTGGTGCAACGCCGCCCCCTGCTGACTCGCGGCCAATCGGCCACCAGCAGGGAGGTGTCAATCAACCCGATCGTATTCGATCGGGTTGATTTCCGGCGATTTCTGTCCGCCTGCTCAGAGCAGGCGGACAGGGTTATGGAGCAGCGGTCTTTAGACCGCTGCTTCATAACTTGTGTTTCTGGCGAGACTGAAGACTCGCCAGAAACACGGCCCTTCAAGCTCCATACGGAGCTTGATAAATGGGTCTGTTAGTCTATATATCATGTCTATTAATCTGTCATGTATCTATCTATCTATCCATCATCTATCTATATATCTATAATCTGTCTATCATCTGTCTATCTATCTATCAATATGACATATTATAAACCCATATGCACTGCCCTATAATTGCATACATTTGTTTGCAAAAGGTTAGATGTAAGACTGTCTGGTTGAAAACTAAACCATAAAGATTTTTTTGGATTTTTATAAAGTTTATAAGGAGTCCAAATGTTAACCACATGGTGGTTTAAAGTGGCTGGATGTCATCTTTAATGTAAAGGGACAGGAAAGTTAAAGTTCAATTTTTATGATACAGATAGACCATTTTAAGATACCATTTTAAGACACTTTTAAATTTACTTCTATAATCAAATTTACTTTGTTATTTTGGTATCCTTTGTTGAAAAGGATATATAGATATCCTCAGCCGCAATGCACTATTGTGAGCTAGCTAGTGGCTACACACTTGTCTTTTGTCACTGGCTCACCAGATCTGTTCAGCTAGCTCTCAGTAGAGCATTGATGCCGCTGAGGAGATCAACTTTAACTATGTGTTTAAACCCTATAACCTCATCATATAAAGATTTTGAAATATAACAACCTAGACATTTTTAGGAAGGACTTTTCTAGTTTTGTTATCTTTCAAAACTTTATTTAGTGCAGTTCTACTCTGTTTGATCACATTAGTTTAGTTTGTGTACTCTTGGTTTGACATCAGCAGGCAGCAACAGTTCATTGGCATACATACTCTATGCTCATGTAAAGTGCATGAGCAGATTCTGAAGATAAGAGATACTAAATCAGGCAGGTTTATAAAGAATATTCAATGGCCTCTAGCTTATGCCGGATATTCAGTGAACATGCTGTAACTGTGTGTGTCTAAAGCTGTTGAGTAGTTTCCTGGTGATAGAGTGATGCTTTAAACTGTGAAAATTGCTGTCATTTATCTCACATTGTGCATTTGCTTTGCATTTGAAATACAAATCTGCAGTTTGCAAACAAAAACAGATTTTGCCCTAGCATTACTGCATGGCAACAGGCTAATATAAAGACCATAGATTATTTCACGCAGCTCCTTATACTAGGTGACAGTGGAAAAAATACATGTGATATCCTTCTGAAATTAATTAGTTGTACTATATATATATATATATATATATATATATATAAAAATAGAAATCATGAAATTCATTTTCCAAAACACTAACTTATTACTGTAGTTTGGAATAGGATAAAAGCTGTTCTGTATCTAAAGGACGTGCTGTAATTTTATTTCTATTAAACGGACAGTAAAGGGGATTCAGACAGCATGCAATTTTAAGATACTTTTTAATTTTTTTTTATTAGCAAATTTAATTAGTTCTTTTGGTATTCTTTGCTGAAAAGCATATATAGGTAGTCTCAGGAGTAGCAACGACTACTAACAGCTAGCCAGTGATCGGTGGCTACGCACATATATGCCTCTTGTCATTGGCTAATGAGATGTGTTCAGATAGGTAGTAGTTACTCTGAATGTAATGTCTACATTAAGGGATGCAACGCAAAATAGAAACAAGCTTAACAGTAATCTTTTTACAGAGGATGAGGTTTTGTTAGCATTATCAAAAATAAATGTTACAAAGGCAGTGGGTCCTGATAATATTCATCCAAGGGTTTTAAAAGAACTTCGATCAGTGCTAACTGTCCCATTAACTGATCTGTTTAATCAGTCACTATTAACAGGAGCTGTCCCAGATGATTGGAGAATAGCAAATGTAATACCCCTTCATAAAAAGGGCAGTAGAGAAGAATCTGGCAACTACAGGCCAGTTAGTTTAACTTCAGTAGTAGGGAAATTAATGGAAAGCCTCTTAAAAGAAAGAATTATGACTTACATAAAGACAAACAATTTAGAGGACCAAAATCAGCATGGTTTTACTTCAGGGAGATCATGTCAGACTAATCTAATTGACTTCTTTGATTATGTAACAAAAGTATTAGACAAGGGAGGAGCAGTTGATGTAGCATATCTAGATTTCAGCAAAGCATTTGACACCGTCCCACACAATAAACTTATTCACAAACTATATCTCCTTGGTCTAGATTCAAAAATTGTGAACTGGGTGGAATGCTGGCTTAAGGACAGAAAACAAAGTGTCTTAGTAAATGGAGTTCATTCAGCAGAGGGGGCTGTTACTAGTGGTGTTCCTCAGGGGTCAGTTCTGGGGCCTGTTTTGTTTAACATATTTATCTGCGATATCAGCAAAGGGCTACAGGGGAAAGTATGTCTCTTTGCAGATGATACAAAAATTTGCAACAGAGTGGATGTTCCAGGGGGGGTAGACAAAATGAGAAGTGATATACAACAATTGGAGGATTGGACAAATGACTGGGGTCTAAAGTTTAACACAGCAAAGTGTAAAATAACATTTGGATTTTTCTTCCCTAAATGCATTAATTACAGACTCAATGACACTTTACTGACTGTTACAGACGAGGAACAGGACTTGGGAATTATTATTTCAGATGATTTAAAACTTAGTAAACAATGTAGTAATGCAGCGAGTAAGGCTAGCAGAATGCTTGGATGTATTGGTAGAGGTATTTGCAGCAGAAATAGTAAGGTTCTTATGCCACTTTATAGATCATTAGTTAGGCCTCATCTTGAGTATTGTGTGCAGTTCTGGAGACCATATCTCCAGAAGGATATTAACAAACTTGAATCTGTGCAAAGGAGGGCTACCAAAATGGTACATGGTCTAAAAAATAAAACTTACCAGGATAGGCTCAATGACCTAAATATGTATAGCTTAGAGGAGAGAAGGGAAAGAGGTGATATGATAGCAACTTTCAAGTACATTAAAGGGTTTAGTAAAACTGAGGCTGTGGGTATTTTACATAAAATGGAAAATTCAAGAACAAGGGGTCATGAGCTCAAGCTAAAGGGTAGTAGATTCAGAAGTAATTTGAGGAAGCACTTCTTTACAGAAAGAGTGATTGATTTATGGAATAAACTTCCTCAAGAGGTAGTAGCAACAAACACTGTGGGGGACTTTAAAAATGCATGGGACAAGCATAGGGCTATCCTACGAACTAGATAAGTTTATACTGTTAGGTAAGGTCGGGCAGACTTGCTGGGCCTATGGCTCTTATCTGCCGTCAATATCTATGTTTCTAGTAGTGCATTGCGGCTCTGAAACTTATTTTAATTATGTATTTAACCCATTTGCAGAGGTAAAACACATTCTATCGGCTGAGGCCTAAGCGGATCTACAGAAAAAGTCACATCATAATCTCAACATCTACAAATGGTGTGGACCAATCTCTTTCTCTTAATGTGTGATTCACATGGTCGTGATTGTCACTAACAGTACTGGCATCTCCATAACCAGCCTTTAAAATGGGATTGTGCAATTGGGAGTTCCAAAGGAACCTACTGCAATCCAAATCCATCCTCACCACTGCTAGACCATCTGAATGTAATATGTTGGCATGATGGGCACACTGGGCACAATTGTTTAATCACTATATTGTTTAACAATTATTATTTTTTACAATATTTATATTTATTTTTTGTAATATTTTGTAATATTTGTTGTGATCCTAAAACAAGAGGGAGACCAAGTTTTTTTTTAAAAAAGGACTTATGACATCTTTTTATAGTTTTTATAATGAATGCATCTTCATGCACACTATAAAAAATAAGTTGCATTCCAGTATAACCTATTTATTTTTAGCTTCTGAATTAAAGAAAAAATATACTATTATACTAATATATATATTTTTTTCATCAAAACAATATGGACTAAAAAGCGAGAAGAGACTGACAATAAATTGGTTAGAAAAAAATCCTCTATATAGTATGCAGAGAACATGGGAAGACTATACACTAAAGTATAAAAAAAATAAACTTTTATGATTCAGATACAGCATGTAATTAAAACAAAATATCCACTTCGCTTAAATTACCAACTTGTGTCTTCTTACATGCACACTTTCAAAAGGCAACAGCTCCTACAGAGCATGTGCAAGAGTTCACTGTGAATATATATATATATATATATATATATATCAGGCTGTGATTCGCTGATGGTTGTCACATGGTACAGGGGGAAAGGAAATGGAAGACAATTTTACAAAAACTGTCCACTGTTCATTTGAAATTCAAAGTAAGTGTTATAGATCAATTATTATACATTTGTTAATTATGCAATTATACTATGTTTAATGGTCATAAATATGAGATTCTTAGACTATAATAAGTTAAATGTACTAAAACTGAAAAGTGAGAAAAAACACATACCTTATTTCTATTAAAAAAATACTAGAATAGAAGCTCAGCAGCTCAGACAGCAACAATTTATGCTGATCAGACACAAACCAACATTTTCCCATTAATCTACTAGTTTTCTAATATTCGATAATATACATGGGCAGACTGGGACCAGCCAGGGCCTCCGGCAAAAATTAAAGAAGGGTCCCCCATCGCCTCTCTTACCAAGGCCCTTCTACCCTAATCGGTCAGTTTGGCTAGGGGTGGTTGTTCCAAACGTCATCCATTTAAGAATTATGGAGGCCACTATGCTCTTGAGAACCTTCATTGCAGCTATAATTTTTCGGAAGCCTTCCCCAAATTTGTGCCTAAACACAATCCTATCTCTGAGCTATGACGGCAGTTTCTTTGACCTAATGGTTTGGCTTTTATGCTCCGATATGCATTTTCAGCTGTGAGACCTTATATAGACAGGTGTGTGCCTTTACAAATCATGTCCAATCAATTGAATTTGCCACAGGTGGACTCCAATAAAAGTGTGGAGACATCTCTAAGATGATCGAGAGAAATAGGATGCAGCTGAGCTTAATTTCAAGTGTCATAGCAAAGGGTCTGAATACTTATATCAATGTGATATTTCAGTGTTTTCTTTTTAATAAATTTGCAAAGTTATCAAATTTTGCTTTGTCATTAAGTGAAGTATGGTGTGTAGATTGAAGTGAAAACAATTTTTTTAAAAACCATTTTAGCATAAAGCTGCAACATAACAAAATGTGAAAAAAGGGTTAATATTTTCTGAATGCACTGTGTGTATATATTTATATAAACATTAAAAAAGGTTAATGTTCCAACTCTATTCAATGCTTTGGATTTTTACATTTTGCATAGTAGGCACACAGGCTTTAATATATGTAAATTAAGTTGACAGCATGTTTAAATATTTGCATATATTTGACATGATTGCTTTAGTGCATGTATGACAAAAAAAGTTTGAGAACTACCACTTTAATAATATTCTGAGACTCAATATATGATGTAAAAAAAAAAAAATAGATTATAGTTAATCATGCAGAGGAGGGATATAGAGTTTCCCATTATTTCATTAACATCTATCTAATAGACAAGCTTATCACTGTTTTCAGGGTATCAATGAAATCCCTTGCTGCAAATGTGTTTGGTTCTGCTTGACTAATCATCCACAGTTCATTATAACGTATAATTCCTTATGACAATGGTTCAGCCACTGAGGCGTACATACTCTTCCATGAAGAAAAACCTGGTGTCCTTGCTACAGTAATTCATTCTTATACTCCAGTTCCTTTTTTAATTCTTATGTTTTAGTCATGTTATAAAGGCCTGACCAATGCAGAAACATAGAAATATAGAACTACTGCACATGCACTGTAGATGTTAAACCTTGTAATGCAAGATTCTTTTAAGCCTTAAAGGGAATTGAAAGACATTTTTTTCTTCTTTAAAGGGATACTAAACCAATTTTTTTTCTTTCATGATTCAGATGGAGCATGAGATTTTAAGCACCTTTCTAATTTACTCCTATTATCAATTTTTCTTTGTTCTCATGCTATCTTGATTTGAAAAAGCAGTATTGTAAGCTTTAGTCCCGGACCATTTTTTGTTCAGCACCTGGGTAGCACTTGCTGATTTGTGGCTAAATGTAGCAAACCAATCAGCAAGTGCTACCCATGTGCTGAACTAAAAATGTGCCGGCTCCTAACCTTTCATTACTGCTTTTTCAAATCAAGATAACATGAGAACAAAGAAAAAATGATAATAGGAGTAATTTAGAAAGTTGCTTAAAATTGCATGCTCTATCTGAATCATGAAAAACAAATTGGGGTTAGTATCCCTTTAATGATTAAGAAAGAGCATACAATTTTAAACAACTTTCCAATTTACTTCTATTATCAAATTTGTTTCATTCTCTGGGTATCAATTGTTTAAGGAGCAGCAGCGCACTACTGGTTTCTAACTGAACACATGGGTGAGCCAATGACAATCTGTATATATATGCAGCCACCAATCAGCAGCTAGAACCTAGGTTCTTTGCTGCTCCTGAGCTTTCCTAGATAAACCTTTACAGCAAGGATAACAAGAGAAGGAAGCAAATTAAATAATAGAAGCAAATTGGAAAGTTGTAAAATTGTATTCTCTATCTGAATCATGAATGTCTAATTAGGACTGTATTGTCCCTTTAACAGCTAGTAATGAAGGAGGAGTTACAGGCATTGCATTTCCCTCTGTTTCTTGGACGAGCACAGTAACTTGTCATTTCTGCTTCACGGTTGCACGTGCATATGGTAGAAAGGCCCAACACTCTGAGTAATAGCTCTCTAAAGTGAGATTGCCCTTTTGAATGAAAAAGGGAAAATATTGCTTTTTAAACGGTTTCATTATTGTATGTTTCTTACCTCTTGAGGGAGATTCACCATTAAAGGACCACTCAAGTCAAAATAAAACTTCCATGATTCTGACAGAGCACACACTTATAAAACAACTTTCCAATTCAATTCTATGATCTAAATATGCACAATCATTTTATATACACACTTTCTGAGGCATCAGCTGCTACTGAGCATGTGCAAAATTCACAGAATATACGTATATGCATTTTGTGATTGGCGGATGGCTGTCATATTATGCAGTGGGAAGCAAAGTACAACTAACTTTGAAATTCGTCAGTAAAAAATCTACTGCTCGTGTTAAATTCAAACTAACTTGTTTATGATATTACTAGTACTAAAGCCCGTGTACACGGGCCATTTTTTGCAGTACAGCGGTCCCACCCCTTGCTCTCTCCCCCCTCTCTTTTGCTCTCTCTTCCCCCCTCTCTTTTGCTTTCTCTCCCCCCTCTCCTTTGCTCTCTCTCTCCCCTCTTTTGCTTTCTCTCCCCCCTCTCCTTTGCTCTCTCTCTCCCCTCTTTTGCTCTCTCTCTCCCCTCTTTTGCTCTCTCTCTCCACCCTCTTTGGCTCTCTCCCCTCTTTTGCTCTCTCTCTCCCCCCCTCTTTGGCTCCCCCTCCCTTTGTCTCTCTCCCCCCCCCCTTTGTCTCTCTCCCCCCCCCTTTGTCTCTCTCCCCCCCCCCTTTGTCTCTCTCCCCCCCCCCTTTGTCTCTCCCCCCCCTTTGTCTCTCTCCCCCCCTTTGTCTCTCCCCCCCCCCTTTGTCTCTCTTCCCCCCCCCTTTGTCTCTCTTCCCCCCCCTTTGTCTCTCTTCCCCCCCCCCTTTGTCTCTCTTCCCCCCCCTTTGTCTCTCTTCCCCCCCCCTTTGTCTCTCTTCCCCCCCCCTTTGTCTCTCTTCCCCCCCCCTTTGTCTCTCTTCCCCCCCCTTTGTCTCTCTTCCCCCCCCTTTGTCTCTCTCCCCCCCCCTTTGTATCTCTTCCCCCCCTTTGTCTCTCTTCCCCCCCCCTTTGTCTCTCTTCCCCCCCCTTTGTCTATCTTCCCCCCCCTTTGTCTCTCTTCCCCCCCCTTTGTCTCTCTTCCCCCCCCCCTTTGTCTCTCTCCCCCTCCTTTGTCTCTCTTCCCCCCCCTTTGTCTCTCTTCCCCCCCCCTTTGTCTCTCTCGCCCCCTCTCCTGCTCCCTCTCTGGCTCTATGTTCACATCGCGGGGCCACCCCCCATCGCGGCGACACCCGCCCCTCGCGACGCCCGGCCACGCCCCTCGTGATGCCCGGCCACACCCCCATCGCAACGCTCCCGTCGGCCACAAACAGCTGTGAGGTCTGGGGAGCGCGTGGCCGCTTCTCACGCAGCAGACCTCACAGCTGTTTGTGTACCTCGCGCTCCCTATCTCACAGCTGCTTGTATGCTGTGTACCTCGCGCTCCCTATCTCAAGGCCAAGTGTTTGTCTCTACTGCGCATGACGGCTTCAGACAAACACTTGGCCTTTTATAATATAGGATACTGTGTTTAGTGATTCTTTAAGAGGACTGTACCTTTGTTACTTGGTGGAACACCCTAGAGTTGTGGATCCTTTTTTCGTGCTTATATTTTGTGTTTGTTTTGTTGTCTCAAGCTCAGCACTCTATCTACTCCTTTAGCACTAAAATCCAAAGGCAACTCCCGAGTAAAGGAGTAACGTGTGAATTAATTGATGGCAGATTATGCATTACAGGGAAAAAAAGGAGTTAAATAATTTATGTCTGTATGCTATTGGCAAATAGAGGGTTTAATCAGTGCCGCTTAATGTAAATACACGTAAACAAATTTGTGTATACATAAAGGATTCTAATAAGATAAAGTATTTTATTTCAGCATATACCTGTCCCTATAAATGCTGACCTCAAACAGAACATTCTTCATATTGCCTTTGTAAATGTTAAACTTTTAGTCATATTGCCATTTTTATATAATGGTTACATTAATATACTTTTAACCTCTGTGATTACCTTATATATAAGCCTCTTCTGACAGCCCCCTGATCACATGACTATTTATTTATTATCGACTTGCATTTTAGCCAATTAGTGCTGTGGCATGCACAACTCCACGGGAGAGAGCACAATGTTTATCTATATGATACATATGAACTATCAGTCTCTTGTTTTGAAAAGCTAATTAAAAAGCATGTGATTAGAGGTTGTCTGTAGTGGCTTAAAAACAGGCAGAAATTTAGAGGTTTAAAGGTTATAAAGTATATTAATATAACAATGTTGGTTGTGCAAAGGTGGGGAATGGGAAGTAAAGGCGTTATCTATCTTTTTAAGCAATAACAATTTTAGTGTTGACTGTCCCTTTAATTTAATGCACCAAAGTTTAACAAAGGAATGTTCAATGCAGGAATAATAACACCTAAGCAGCCAACCTACAAACATAAGTAGGTTATTCTACAGTTGTATGCAATTTTTGTGCGCCATTTATTTTCATTATAAAACTGACACAGCACTGATAATTGTACAAGCAAAATATTATCTGAATAATGTATTTGTGTAATTTAACAAAAATCCCACTAGATGGCATTATTACAAGTCAGCTCAAATAGCTTTAAAAATATGCATAGTGAACTGCTATTTATACTTAAAGGGACATAATACTCATATGGTAAATCACTTGAAACTGATGCAGTATAACTGTAAAAAGCTGACAGGAAAATATCACCTGAGCATCCCTATGTAAAAAAGGAAGATATTTTACCTCACAATCTCCTAAGTTCAGCAGAGTAAGTTCTGTGTAAAAAGTTATACTCAGCTGCTCCCAGCTGCAGGTAAAAAATTAAAAAAAAATGAAGAAATGAACTGCAGCCAATCAGCATCAGCAGTGCTGAGGTCATGAACTCTTACTGTGATCTCATGAGATTTGACTTAACTCTCATGAGATTTCATAGTAAGCTTCCTTTACCTGATTGGTGAAATAATATGAGAGTGCACAAGGCTCATCCCCTAAGCTGTCCTAGGACAGACACACTAAAATGCTGCTTAGAAATCCTTTACAATAGGATGTGGCTACTGAGGAACTTTTGAGGTAAAATATCTTTCTTTTTTACATAGAGATGTTCAGGTGATATTTTCTAGTCAACTTTTTACAGCTATGCTGCATCACTTTCAAGTGTTTAAACATTTGGGTATTATGGCCCTTTAAGTTTACTTCTGCAATGTTGATTTTTTTGTTTAGGCTTCTTGAGAAAACCTACTGGAATGGCCACTACATAACTGGAAGCATTTTCAACAGAATAATATCATTGAGGTATATGGATGTGTAATAAAGAATAAATATAGAAATAAAGAGGAGGAGATTAAACGGACATGAAAACCAAAAGAATATTTCATGATTCAGACAGCGCATAGAATTCGAAATAACTTTACAATTTACTTCTGTTATCTAATTTGCTTTGCTCTCTTGGTATTCATTGTTAAAAAGCATACCTAGGTAGGCTAAGAAGTTGGGAACTAGGTGCTGATTGGTGGATGCACATATATACCTCTTATCATTGGTTTACTAATGGGTTCATTTGGCTCCCAGTAGTGCATTGCATCGTCTTCAATAAACGATATCAAGAGAATGAAGCACAATTGATCATAGAAATTCATTGGAAATTTGTTTAAAACTGTATGCTCTATCTGAATCAAGAACATTTATTTGGGTTTCATGACCTTTTAAAAATAAATAAATTATTTAAAATCAGTCCTATCAGCTAAGGTTTCTAAATAACGTTGCATAATTATTTATGCAAATGTATGCTAATTATCATGGATGGCATGGGTGTCCAGAGGGGGAATTTAGCTACAGGTAAAAAGTCAGGAACATTTTTGCAAACACACAGGAAGATTAAAATATGAATATGCTCTTTCATTTTGCTTTAAATCTAGCTGTGTGTTTGCAGACTTTTTATGTGTTGTGTTAATATTTTTGTTTTTTAATTTTCTCTATGGGTTCTGGACCTAGGCTGCTCTGGAGTTGGCTGCCTGAGTTGCTGGGAGCTGCACAGCTGTCTGTGAGTGCTGACGAGTACCCACGGTTGTGAGTTTTATAGTGACATAGGATCTGCACCCGGTCCATGTTTTGAATGTGTCTAGGGAAATAACAAAAGACCTGTGTCACCCTTGTTTGTAACTCAGTGTTTTTGGTTGAAGACATGCATTGTGTGGCTCTAGGTTTGGAACACAGCTAAGGTTTCTAAATAACGTTGCATAATTATTTATGCAAATGTATGCTAATTATCATGGATGGCATGGGTGTCCAGAGGGGGAATTTAGCTACAGGTAAAAAGTCAGGAACATTTTTGCAAACACACAGCAAGATTAAAATATGAATATGCTCTTTCATTTTGCTTTAAATCTAGCTGTGTGTTTGCAGACTTTTTATGTGCTGTGTTAATATTTTTGTTTTTTAATTTTCTTTATGGGTTTTGGACCTAGGCTGCTCTGGAGTTGGCTGCCTGAGTTGCTGGGAGCTGCACAGCGAGTACCCACGGTTGTGAGTTTTATAGTGACATAGGATCTGCACCCGGTCCATGTTTTGAATGTGTCTAGGGAAATAACAAAAGACCTGTGTCACCCTTGTTTGTAACTCAGTGTTTTTGGTTGAAGACATGCATTGTGTGGCTCTAGGTTTGGAACACAGGAAGAGACCTTGACGTGATCCTGGGCCTATCACCATTTGGCCAAATGTTGTAACTAACACTTACATTTTTCTCTTAATCTAGCTGTGTGCTTGCAAGAGAGTGCCAGACTTTGTATGTGTTGTGTGTGTTTTTGTGTATGTATTGTGTGTGTATATATATATATATATATATATATATATATATAATATGCTGGTTCCTGAAGCTTCATATAGAAGCATAAACACTCACTTGAGTCACTCTTTGGAAGCCAATGAGAAACCATGTTTAAAATGATGTGCAACTCACGTGTATGACGTTTGCTTCAGATGTTGCCACTGATATTATGCTTAGGGTATTTTATTTTTCTGAAGCCCCCCCCCCCCCCACCGCCAGGAAAAATTTCTGAGGACGCCCATGATGAATGGTATTTGTTTTTCCAAGAAATGTGGCAACCCTAGCTTTAACCCATATTATTACATTTCCAACCCAATGCATATGCCTCTCCGATGCCCATCCTATTTCTGCACCAGTAATTGTGTCATTTCCAATCCTCTGTATGGCTAAGTTTCTTGTCAGGACTATTCAGACATCTAACTTCCAGTCGATAACCTCATGACATCCCCATATGCCAAGGACTTGTATTAAAGGTACATGGAAACCTTTCTATTTTTTATTTCATAACTCAGATACAGCATACACATATAAAAATAAGTTTCCAATTTACTTCTGTTATCAAATTTACTTATTTCTCTTGGTATCCTTTATTAAAAAAGCAGGTAGGTAGACTCAGGAGCGTGCACGTGTCTGGAGCACTATTTGGCAGCAGTTTTGCAAGCATGTTATACATTTGCAAGAGCACTAGATGGCAGCACTCTTTCCTACCATGTAGTCCTTCAGACATGTGAATACCTAGGTATTTCTTTAACAAAGAATATTATTAGAAAGAAGCAAATCTGATAATAGAAGTAAATTGAATTAAGAAAAAAAAATGCTTTTTTTTAAATCATGAAAGAAAAAACAAAATGGGTTTCATGCCCCTTTAATAAAGGCTGCACTATGAAATTGATATCCTCTTATAAGGTTCACTAATGAGTACAGATGAAAGTGTCATGTCACTGAGCACAAGAGATAAGAGACAGTGTAGCAAAATGCAAAAGTCGAATTTAAGATGCAAATTAAAAGTGAGTTTTATTTGCTTAACCTATTATTTTGTGCACAAATGTTCAAAAATTTTCTCTGTTCAATCTAAAAATATATATTTCAAAATGTTTTATAGTGCTTTTAAACTAGATTTTAATGTGCTGAATAAACCAACTTATTTTCTGTGAGACTTGTACCTGTCAGCCAGTGAGCAGTAGAGTCCCAGGACCCAGTTGAATACAATGAATACAGTTGAATACAATGAAGAAATATTGCATCAATATTTAGTAGAGCCTCCTTTAGCAGAAATAACAGCCTCTAGACACTTCCTATAGCCTGTAATGAGTGTCTGGATTCTGGATAAAGGTCATTTGGACCACTCCTCCATGCAAAACATCTCCAGTTCAGTTTGGTTTGATGGTTGCCGAGCATGGACAGCCCGCTTCAAATCACCCCACAGATTTTCAGTGATATTCAGGTCTGGGTACTGGGATGGCCATTCTAGGACATTGTACTTGTTCCTCTGCATAAATGCCAGAGTAGATTTTGAGCAGTGTTTTGGGTCGTTGTCTTGTTGAAATATCCAGCCCCGGCATAACTTCAACTTTGTGACTGATTCCTCAACATTATTCTCAAGTATCTGCTGATATTGAGTGGAATCCATTCCTCCCTTAACTTTAACAAGATTCCCAGTACCGGCACTGGCCACACAGCCCCACAGCATGAACATCCACCAAATTTTACTGTGGGTAGCAAGTGTTTGTCTTGGAATACTGTGTTCTTTTGCCGCCATGCATAACGCCCCTTGTTATGACCAAATAACGCAATCTTTGTTTCATCAGTCCACAGCACCTTCTTCCAAAATGAAGCTGGCTTGTCCAAATGTGCGTTTGCATACATCAAGCAACTCTGTTTGTGACGTGTGTGCACAAAAGGCTTCGTCCGCATCACTCTCCCATACAGCTTCTCCTTGGGCAAACTGCGCAGAATTGTTGAACAATGCACAGTGACATCATCTACAGCAAGATGATGTTGTAGGTCTTTGGAGGTGGTCTGTGGGCTGTTTTTGACCGTTCTCACCATCCTTTGCCTTTGTTTCACCAATATTTTATTTGGCCTGCCACTTCTGGCCTTAACAAGAACTGTGCCTGTGGTCTTCCATTTCCTCACTATATTCCTCACAGTGGACACTGACAGCTTAAATCTCTGGGATAGCTTTTTTGTAGTCTTCCCCTAAACCGTAATGTTGAACAATCCTTGTTTTCAGGTCATTTGAGAGTTGTTTTGAGACCCCCATGTTGCCACTCTTAAGAGGAGAGTCAAAGAGAACAACAACTTGCAATTGATCACCTTAAATACCTTTTCTCATGATTGGATGCACCTGTCTATGACGTTCAAGGCTTAATGGGCTCACCAAACCAATTATGTGTTCCAATTAATCAGTGCTAGGTTAGTTACAGGTATTCAAATCAACAAAATGACAAGGGTGCCCAAATTTATGCACCTGTCTAATTTCGTTTTGATGCATATTGCACATTTTCTGTTAATCCAATAAACCGCATTTCACTACTAAAATATTACAGTGTCCTTCAGTTATTTGATAGATCAAAATGAAATTGCTGATCCAAACACCCAATTATTTATAAATGAAAATCATGGAAATTGTCAGGGGTGCCTAAACGTTTGCATACGACTGTATATAAAACAAAATCTGCAATATACGTCCATTAATTATTTTGTCCCCTTTTCCTATAATTCCATTCTGAAATGATGAGCATTTCTGTTCCTGTTAGAAATGGAATTGCAGAACACTGTTATATTTCACACAGCCATTGGCTGCACACTCTAGTGACCTATTTATAACTGTCCCTAATTGGCCACAGCAGAGAAGATGACCTAAATTACAACATGGCAGCTCCCATTGTTTTATAGATACTACAACTTTACATTTATTTTAACAATATTTAAACTTTTAAAAATATATTTACATGTTATTCAGAGATTAGTCTTTTCTTTTAATGCATAATTTTACCTAGCATTTATTTAGTGTTTAATGTCCCTTTAATGTAATGGGAGTTTAATTACTGTAGGTTGTGTATATTTTTTATATAATAATGTATATAGGACAATACATGTAAATATCATTAATTCACTTCCTAACTATTGCTATGCTTAGTAGACCATGCAATGTAGGCAAGTATGTTGAACATGCAGTTGCATGGGTGTGTTTGAAATATTCTAACAGCTCTCAGCAGTTCTGGGCATAACAGCAATTAGTATTTTAACTATACAGAGTAGCTGATTTGGCTCAACATTTATCAAATTTATATGCTTGTTTTAAAAACATCAGACAAATGTACTAATGATAAACAAAATAATTTATATGAAACTGGCAAGTAAATATAAGTTCATCTGCACTAAGAACATTGCAGTTTAATTTACATTCCCTTTAAAATGAAAACTTTTATCAGAGTCAATTGCATTCGTGTTAACAGTCCCTCGCAAGAAGCAGATTTCCACAGACCACCATTACTTTCTCGCAGGGAACTCGTGGTTAAAGGGACTTAAAAAACTATTTTTTTTTCTTTCATGAATTAGATAGAACATGCCATTTTAAACAACTTTCCCATTTACTTCTATTATCTAATTTGCTTCATTTTCTTTATATCCTTTGTGGAAAATCATACCTAAATAGGCTGAGTAGCTGCTGATTGGTGGCTGCACATAGATGACTCGTGTGATTGGCTCAACCATGTGCATTGCTATGTCTTCAATAAAGAATGAAGCAAATTAGATAATAGACGTAAATTTGTTTGTTTTTTTTAAATTGTATTCTCTATCTGAATTATGAAAGAAAAATGTTGGATTTTATGTCCCTTTAAACCCTTTTTCTGTTTTGCATTCTGTGGGGAATGCTAAGTTACAGGGACAGAATACCCATTTGCTTAAAGGGATATAAAACTTTCTAATTTACTCCTATTAGCAATATTTCTTAGTTCTATTTGTATCTTTATTTGAAAAACATGAATGTAATCTTAGGAGACGGCCCATTTTTGGTTCAGAACCCTGGTTAGCGCTTGCTGATTGGTGGCTACATTTGCTTCCATGCAATGCGAATATGACTTCATTTGCGTATCCCGGTATTACTGAGTGTAGTGCAAATATTGCGCTCGAGAAAGCACAATTTTGAGCTCCCCTTGTAATCTAGCCCTATATCGGTGGTCGTTAAGGTGTTAAGCTCTGTTGATAGCCTTTAGAAATAACGATCTTGGAGTAGATGTTTGATAGACATTTTAGACAGACAGTTGTGACTGATTGTTATGTAGTTTATAAGGTTCCCAGATGGGGATATGTATGAATGGACACAATATTGTATCCTGGGTAACCAAAATGTAATTACTTGCACTTGCTAAGTAAGAAACCTTTGGCAACAGTCTTGTAGGTAGAAAACAGCTCAATTTAATTTTGTTTATACCTATTAAAGAAAACATACTACGTACTACAAATTCACTATCTACAGTTATTAGCAATGACACTGTTATTTATGTTTTCTATATGACATATTTTCCAGCAACAAATAATAAGGGTACCTGAAATGTTTAGTTCTTATGTATTAATGATATGAATTTAACATTTCTTACAAAGTAATTACCATATTCATAAGACCATTTTTTTAAGCTATGCCAAGAAATGCTTTCTTCAGTCAATTTCACATGAAGAAGTCAACCCCCCCACTGCAAATCAAAGAGCTCTTCATTTTTTTTTTCTCTCTCAAAACAGAACATATTTTCAAGATAAGGTCTCAAACTGAGGTTTTATGATTTTAATTACTTAATTGAAATTCAGAAAATTAAGGAACTGAGCATATTAATTAATCACATTAATCAGTATTCGTCAAATTTAAAATGAATATTGTCATTCCGTTTACCTAACATGCTTTAGTGTGTGTGAAATGTTGTGTTTTTTTTTATTTACAAAACCCATTTTAAAATCAACATGCTTTAAGGTCAGTAATAGACAAATTACATAATGTAAGGTAAGCAAACCAAATTCTTAAAGGGACATAAAACCCAAATAATTTCTGTCAAGATTCAGATTGTAACATTTTTTAAAAAAACTTTCGAATTTACTTGTTATCAAATTTACTTTGTTCTTATGGTATCCTTTGTAGAAAAGCAGTTAGGAGGGTGTGGGAGCGTGCATGTGACTAGAGCAATATATGGCTGCAGTTTTGTAACTATGCTATACATCTGCAAGAACAGTAGGTGGCAACTGTATTTCCTCTCCTGTACTGCTTTAAAAATGTGCACTCTACCTATCAACAAAGAATACCATGAATGAACAAAGTAAAGGTGATAATATAAGTGAAATGAAAACGTTTATTAAAAAAAAATTATGCTCTGTCTAAATCACGAAATACATTTTTTGGGTTTCATGTCCCTTTAAAGGGGCATAATACCTATTTGCTAAATCACTTTAAGGTGATGCAGCATTTATAAAAAAAAAATGATTAGAAAATATTTCATGAATATCTCTATGTAAAAAGCGATATCACTTCAGAATTTTCTTGATAGCCACATCCCACTTTAGGGGAATTTCAAACATCCAATCTGGATGCTTGTCCCAGGACTTGCAAGTGAGCGCGCATCTGGCATGTGCAGACACAGTCACTTTTTCATCTTGTAAAATGGTGAAATCCCACAAATAGCATTAAAGCAAAGTAGTGTGAAACCAACAGTGATGATGCTGATAACAAAAAAAGAGAGCAGAATGGTAACTTCTTACTATGCTAAGTTGATCTTTGTTTTAAAATAATAAAAAAAAACCCAGATATACATCATATATGCTTCAGTTTAGACTAGTTCAGTTCAATTTGATTAGAAGCATTTTTCAATATATTTTATTAAAGGGACACTCAATCAAAATTAAACTTTTATTATTCAGATAGAGCGTGCCATTTTAAACAACTTTCCAATTTACTTCTATTAACAAAATGTGCACAGTCTTTTTATATTTAAACTTTTTGAGTCACCAGCTCCTACTGAGCATGTGCAAGAATAAGTGTGTATGCATTTGTGAATGGCTGATGGCTGTCACATGGTACGTGTATGCATTTGTGGTTGGCTGATGGCTGTCACATGGTACAGGGGGAGTGGAAAAATACGTAACTTTTAAAATTGTCAGAAAAAAATCTACTAGTCATTTGAAGTTAAGACTAATTGCTATTGCATTGTCTTGTTATCTTGCATTTGTTGATTATGCAAATTTACTGTGTTGACTGGATCTTTAAAGGGATAGTAAAGTCAAAATTAAACTAAAATTGATTGGATAGAACAGAATTTTTAACAACATTCCAATTTACTTCTATTACCAATTTTGCTTAGTTCTCTTGGTATCCTTTTTAAAAGATTAATCCTAGATGTGCTCAGGAGCGTGCATGTGTCTTTAGCCATCTGGTAGCAGTGTTTGTGTAACTTTGTATAACATTGCTATAAACATTGTTGCAAACTGTTGCCATAGACTGCTACATACACTCTACGGAAGCAAAGTTTGCAACTATGTATAACATTGCTATAAACATTGTTTCAAACACTGAACCAAATGGCTAAGGACACACGCACGCTCCTGAGCTCACCTAGGATAACTATTTAACAAAGGATACCAAGAGAACTAATCAAAATTGATAATATAAGTACATTTGAAAGTTGTTTAAAAGTGCATGCTCTTGAAAAATTGCATGCTCTGTACATACTCTAGCTGAGGTTTCCGGAGGAGGAGCTCAGGTGTATGGTCAGGTGAACCACCTGTGCAGCATCACCTCCACTACAAGCCTTGGCGGTATCTTCGCGCCTAAACCTACTGACTCAGGACGGCTTGCCTAGCTAAATCCATCGCTTCCATAAACCTCCACAGTGCCATACCAAAGCACTGGGCTGCATTCTGCAGCAGCTATATGACTTTTATCCCTCTTCTTGGATATCGCCATATCAAGTGGTAATTCTTAAAAAGAGACTGCTATCTCCCCCTCACGCTGAATTTTCTATATGCAAACACAGGTCGTGTTCTAAAAAGGCATATTGTACTGAACTTCCACCCATAGCCCTTCCTGCCCGGAACGCTGAGATCTAGAGGTGTACAGACTCCTTGGTGATCTTACCCGGCTCAAGAGAGAGGTCCCCTGCTCCTGCCGTTTGGCTCCAGTTACAGATCCAGGGCTCCCTGCCTGTTCGGAACTCTGAGGCGTGCCCTCACTGCGGATAGAGAGAGGTGTAGAAGCTCCAGACGCTGCACTACTCTTCCGGTCGTGTAGTCCCCTCCCACCGGTGCTGCGTGAGGGGACCCGACCGCTGTTTGCTTCCAGAAACCCTGCCCGGGCACCGGGCGTGACCACCCCCACTACAGTTACTGGGCCCTGGACGGACCTGGATTTCCGTCAGCTGGGCAATCTCCTGCACCTCCATCAAGCCGGACCAAGTGCCCCCTCTCCCACCGGTGCTGCGTGAGAGGGGTCGCATAAGAGAAAAGAACCTCTCGTGGACACAGGCATCCTTTAGATCTCCAGCGGGTAATATTGATGGCTACTGGGTATTAGAACTTACTACTGGTATCCTCCCTGTCCCCTTATCCTCATATACATACCAAGTTAAGAACTGGTAAAGGGAGTTAAGGAAGATCAAAGGGAAGGGATCACTAACTCAGTTCCTAACACGGCTCGTAAAAGTTTGGGAAAGTTTGGAAAGTTTCATTTTCTCACTTAATTTCATAAGATATTGGACACTTCTTTCTGCATTACTACTTATCATGCTCCTGGCCTAGAGCATTTAAATTTGTCCAAAGGTTTTGTCTGTCCTAACAAGGATTCTACCTTTAAAGAACTAATACTTAGTATATGTATATTTCATAAGGGCTGTATTTATCCATATCCGTAGCTGTGTTATTTACACCATTAGGAAAAAGGACAATAAATTCCCACCTACACATGGTTAACTAAGACATACATGTTTACTAAACTACTTTCTAGCTGTATTACACTATTTCTTTTCACTTGCTAAACCTGCATCTGACGAAGGAACAAGTGAGAAAAAAAAAAGATAGGAAAATAACTGGGAAGGAAGAGAAGGGGGGAAGGGAAGGAAGGGAAAGGGAAAAAAAAAATATATATATACTAATAATACTGACAAAATTGATGTGAACTGTTAACTGTTACATTTCCCTATCCAAAAATGTAATACTGTATAATTCACTGTTAAGCCAAGTTTATATCTTGTCGTTTTCTTATATGGTATCCATGACTTTGGAATTGTAATCATTATAGCTACTGGGCTTTGCTATTACAACCTTGCATTCTGATCACTAGCTACTACTGAAAATCTATAGAAAAAGGAGAATACTGGGAAAACTAAGACAGCAAGGAGTGTTTTAGCAATCCCAGTATATTTATAACAAAACTGAGAAAAATAGCTAATTTTGAGGTAGTAGTATCATACCTCTCTCCTTTATATTTCCCATTTGGGCTAGAAATGAAAACAATGTAGGAGGTCAACTGTTGTAACTGTTTGGTAAATCCAAATTTATTGTACTCTTTAAGAATATAACCCTTTTTTTGTTCTTAGACAATTACATCTGATATTGCTCCTCTTATCTGAAGCTTAACAAAACTCTCCCCAGATACTATGGGAGGGAGTGTATGAAACCTGCTGCAGTATTGTTAAACATCTTGAGTGTTTCCTCTGGGTTTAGTCCTTTACACACATCTTGAATTGACTGTAATAACCCTCATTGGGCTCTGTAATTACATCTCTTGAACCTAGGGCCCCTGCATTGGCACATAAAAGGTTTTAAGAGCACTCCATCTTCGCACTGAGGAAGTTATATATCCTTAGAACAGACACTTTGGTTCAGATAAATTTTCCTCGGTACCCTTGCCTTATAGGCAATAAGTTTCTCAGAAAATTAATGGTCTATTGCTCTTAAAGTCATAAATTCTCATAGACATCTTTAGAAATTGCTATAACCCTTTTAGTAATACTATATTACTGTACTATTAAACATTATAAACCTTTCTTATCTCTTAGACACCTCTTACTTACTACTGAGTTTGCCCCCTCAGGCTTAACTAATTGGCCCCTCTTTTTGTGGATAGCAGCAGAGGGAGCAGGGAACATAACTCTGTGTGGAAGTTTCAAATGAACCAAATTTGGGCTTTCTCGCCCCTGAATATGTTAATGGTCACCTCTGGAAAACAGTGTAACAGAACATAATTCTTCTTAACTGTTTCTCTTAATGTATTTGTCTAATTGAACTGGGTATTTCTTTAGCAGAAAAGAACAGGGCTTGAGAGTTCATACTCTGGTATTTTATACGCTACAAAATATAGAAGCACTCAGCCCTGGGTCAGACCAATTCATTTTAGTGCCTTTCTTTTCCTTTTTTTTTTTTTTTTTTTTTTTTTTTTTTTTTTCTCCTCTTCTCTTATATAGGCAGTAGGGATCTCAGAAATCAATCATTTCCTCCTGTCAAGGTCTAAAGGATAAGGTCTATTACTCCCGCTTCCTTCTTTGCACGTTTTTTGTATTTCACTTCACATTCACTCCTGCACACTATAAAGGGTGATAATTCTCACTTTCTTAAACTCTTTTCGCGAACGCACTTTCTCCCCTATTTAGATATAAGCACTTTACACAACGGACCCTTCACATATTCAATAATCCACCTTCACGGCCGCCTCCAATCACGCCACACCGCACGATCTGGAGAATTCCTTCACAGGACCCATTAACGCACGTCACTATATATGGACAAATATTTACACGGACACCCAAAAACTTCTCCTTTAGCCATGACAGGGAGACAAAAAGAAAAAGGAACAAAGCTGTCCCCGAATTCTCATCCGATTTACACCCACCTACCATGCCCCACTTAGCCACCTCAGAGCAGTTAGATATCCATTCTTTAGTATCTAAAATCTCAGAAGCTTTATCTCCCAAATTTGACCTACTGCAAAAGGAAATCAGACAAGACATTGCCTCCTTGTCTAACGAGGTGAAACAGTTTGCCAGCAGAATCTCTGAGGCTGAACAGCGAATCTCAGATCTGGAGGATCTGACTGTTAACTATAAAAGTAATCTTGAATCAATAAACACTTCCCTTGTAAGAATGCAAAGCAAAATCGATGATTTAGAGGATAGAACAAGAAGGAATAATCTTAGGATCATAGGGGTTCCTGAGGAAAGGCAATTTGAGGACTTACTTACATTTATCACTGTCACATTGCCTAACTTGTTGCAGATCCCAGAATCCCACCCTCCTATCATCATAGAAAGAGCTCATAGGGTAGGCCAACCAGATAGACATAGAAACAGCACTCGCCCAAGACCGATTGTTGTAAAATTTTTAAATTTCCAACATAAGGTCATGTTACTTCAGGCCTTTCGTAAACAGCAACCCATCTTTATAAATGAGGCAAAAATCTTTCTGTTTCAAGACTATTCCATAGGTACAGCCACTAAAAGGAGAGAGCTAGCCCCACTGTGTACAAACTTTATAAAGAAAGGTGTCCAAGCAACCCTGCTGTACCCAGCCAGGTTGAAACTCTCTATTGAGGGACACATACATTTTTTCGAAAAAGCTCGAGATGCAGCGAAATTTTATGCCGAATCCTTTCCTCAGGATTAAAATTGAAAAGACTTAAGCATCTAAAACTAGAGGGATGAACACCCATGGTGTTCTTAACAGGTAAATTGATACCTTATGGATATGGGAGTGGCCATAAGGTCAAGTCTTCCCAATATGTTTGTATTAAAAGGGAACATAGGATTAAAATCCCTTGTTTTCTGTTTTTGTTTTCGGTGGGTTTTTTTTTTTTTTTTTTTCTCTCTCTCTCTCTTTCTCTCTCCTTCCCTCTCCCTTTTTCCTTCCTCCCTTTGTTTACTTAAGAAGTGGCGGCGGGGGGTAAAGTTAAAATAACTTCCTGGAACATTGGAGGTCTCACCTCCCCTATCAAACGGAAGGCAATACTTTTGCATCTAAGAAAGATTAATACTGATGTAGCCTTCCTACAAGAAACACACTTAAAACCCGAGGAAGTTCTAAAACTAAAATCTTCCTGGGTTAGGGAAGTCCTATTCTCATCTACTACGAAAAGAAAAAGCGGGGTAGCAATTCTGCTGGGGAAGAAACTCTCTTACGAGGTCATTCAAGTAGCCACGGATCAGGAGGGAAGATACCTAATGGTAAAAATCAAAATCTCAAAAATGTTATTCACTTTTTGTAACGTATATGCCCCCAATGTTTTCAATCTCCCCTTCTGGGAAACGCTCCAAAACAAGCTCCTATCATTTGCAGAAGGGTACCTAATACTTGGAGGTGACTTCAACATGGCCCCCCAATATCCGATTGATAGGCTCAGGCAGAACCTTGTCCCAATTAAAACCAAGAGAGACAACCTTGAATCTAAACTATTTACTAACTTGCTTCACAATTTGAAACTTTGTGATATTTGGAGGGTACAAAACCCTGATCTGAGGGATTTCACCTGTCACTCGAAAGCCCACAAGACTCTGTCAAGAATTGATCTCTTTTTAGCAGATGAAAGAGTATGTAAAATGAAAGTAACTTCTAAAATTTATCCTATTACTATCTCAGATCATGCTCCAATAACACTCGATTTCCAATCAACTCCCCAGGGGAGTAAGAATCGTGCCTTTTTTTTCCCAAAATACCTAGCATCTGATTTAAAATTTAAAAACTGGTTAGTCTCTAGATTCCGCGAGTACGCGCTTCTCAACCAACAACATACCTCTCAACCTGCTCTCTTTTGGGAAACTGCAAAGGCAGTCCTCCGTGGAGAGATACTAGCGTATACCATTTCCAGGTCTAAAAGATTTAAAAGAAGGGAAAACGAAGTTTTGCGAGCTGTCACAAATGCTTATAACCGCTATATATTACATAAAACACCCGAAAACTGGTCTAGGTATAATATAGCATTGACAGAAAGGGACTCTTTCCTACTTTATAAAAGTACCCAAAAAGATCTCAGGCTACAAGCTAAATTATACCACTATGGCAATAAAACAGGGAAGCTTCTGGCTAACCTGGCTAAGGTGGAAAGAGGATCCTCTATAATAAAATCCATTAAAGAAGGGAGTAAAAGCGTTAATACCTCCGAAGAAATCCGTAGGGTATTTGCTGCATACTACGAACTCCTGTATACCTCTAAAACGTCTAATAACACTCAGAGAGAGAACTTTTGGAATAAAATAGCATTCCCATCCCTCACCCCTGATCTGCTTCAAAAGTTGCAGTCGCCACTTACTGAAGTAGAAATTTCTACAATGATCCAAAGAATGTCTTTAAATAAAACCCCGGGACCGGACGCACTCCCGAATGAGTTTTACAAAATATTGGCACCTGAGATAACAAGGTATCTGACGTCACTTTTCAATGACATATACATCACTGGCAACACTCCTACCAAGGAGTTTGTCGCTTCTTTTACAACTCTCATTTTGAAACAGGGGAAAGATCCAGACAAAAAGGAGTCATATAGACCCATTGCACTCTTAAACTCGGATTACAAACTCTTTACATCCATCTTAGCACACAGGCTTCAACCTCTGCTTAATATCATTATTCATAAAGATCAGGCCGGTTTTTTACTAAAGCGAAACTTATCATCTAAAATAAGAGAAGTATTTTTGTCAATTGAACACTGCGGGATGTCGGACACGAGGGACCTGGGGGGGGAGGACACTTCTGATATGGCGATCATTACTATCGACGCCGAAAAAGCGTTTGACTCGGTACACTATGATCACCTGGCTTTCTCCCTACAGCAATTCGGACTTGGAGGTAATTTCCTTCGCCTCTTTAATAACTTATACAGTAATGCTTCCACGAGAGTCTTAATTAACGGTGAAATGACTGCAGATATAAGGCTGGGGAGGGGAACTAGGCAGGGGTGTCCTCTCTCCCCCCTTCTCTTTGATGTGGCTATTGAACCACTCGCCATACAAATACGACATCAGCTTGAAGGGTTCAAAATAAAGGGAAAAGAACTACAAATTGCACTCTACGCAGATGACGTTTTGATTTACATGTCTAACACGGCTAGAAATATTCCCAAACTTTTAGATATTATAGACCAGTTTGGATCTTTCTCTGGTTATAGGGTGAACATTTCTAAATCAGAGTTATGCTGGCTTAAACAGAATAAGGAGTCTTGTGCTAATATTCCATTCTCCATAGTTCAAGACGCTTTTAAGTATTTAGGTATCTGGATTTCCCCTAATCCTAATCTTTGGTATGATCTAAATGTTCCTCCAGTTCTTAACAGAGTTAAACAAGCTCTTAAAACCTGGCAGAAACTTCCCTTGTCTTTGTCTGGACGTATTGCACTCTACAAAATGATGCTCCTTCCAAAAATCCTTTTTGTGCTTCAGAATACTCCACTTATTTTAAAATCAAAAGATATCTTATCCTTTAACATAGCACTCCGTTCATTTATTTGGCAGAATAAGAAACCAAGGATCTCTCTTGCAAAATTAAGCCTCCCTACAGAGTATGGGGGACTAGCTCTGCCAGATATTCGTTTATACAACATAGGGATACAAGTTAGAGTGGTGATAGACTGGTTAACGAAAGCTAACTACGTAACAAATCTTGATCTCGAAAACAGCATAGCGTATCCACACTCCCTAATAGCTCTCCTACACTGCAATAACGACTTAATCCCCCCCGAAATAAAAAAAATAAAGTCTATCTACAACCCAATTCACATGTGGAAAAAGATATGTATCTTGTTGAAAGTTCAATTTAGAGTCTCACGATACTTACCATTTTTAAACAACCCACAATTTCAAGCGGGGATACAGTCTCCTATCTTTTTGAATTGGGAGACCCAGGGCCTAGCAAACATCTCACAATTACTTGATCTCCAAAAAAAATGCATTAAGACTTTCGAATCTATTAGGGAGGAATTTCATCTCCCTAATAAAAAAATTTTTGCCTACCTTCAAGCGAGGCATTACACACTTAAATTAATAAACGACTTCGGCTGGGATTGGTCCTTGGGTCTCCTGGAAAATTGGCTTTTATTAGCCAAAAATGGCCAAACATCTATATCATATATTTACCAAAGATTGAGTTCTCTCCAAGCCCCAGAAACGATAGAAAAAATCCAGACTAAATGGAGGGTAATGCTCCAGGAAGACTTCGCTGAGATCCCCACAGTAATCCCATCTATTCAGGCAATCGCACGTGTCACCCCTTCTGCTACTTGGCGGGAGGCGCACGTTAAGTTGCTTCATATGACTTACTTCTCCCCAGAGAAAGGGGCTAAATGTCGAAGCACTACCTTCTATAAATGCCCAAAATGTTCACTTCCAGCAGCCAATCTTATTCATATGTTCTGGTATTGTCCGAGAATTAGATCCTGCTGGTCAAAAACTCAATTCTGGCTTACTAACCTCTTGGGCATTAGGCCCCTGGAACTATCTCCTTCAAATATAGTGTTTCCCATAGCGGACTTAGCCCTTCCTAGGGATAATATTAAAATAGTTACCCTGGTAATCTTAGCGGTTAGGTATTTAATCTTGAAGAAGTGGAAATCGAGAGCAACGCCGAGTATCACAGAAATAAAAAACTGTTTGAAGAAACAGTGTATCATGGAACAATTAGACACGAATCTACATAATGATCAAGAGGTGAGGAGTTTCTTCTCCAAGTGGTCAAAATTTATTAAGGCTTTATCTCCTAGCGAGATTGAACATCTAATCTTTCCATTTAGGGATACGGAATTGGTTCTCCTTGGAGTATGGTAAACCCTTGGTAACCAATAAATTGATATAGAGGGGGGGGGGGAGGAGAGAGAGAGAGGGAATTCTTCTTCTGGTCATCTTGTCCTGTCTCCCTTTTTTTCTTTTTCTTTTTTTTTTTTTTTTTTTTTTTTTTTTCTCCCCCGTTTATATATGTTTTTGTCCCCCATTCAAAATTTAAAAACCCCAACTTTGTGTACAAGTAATTTTTTTTTATAAAGGTAATACTGATTTGATAGGAGAAGGTGTAAATCACCTTCTTGAATTATGTTTGTGTTTTGTATTTTCTTTGTTTTTTTCTCTCTTGGAATGCAATGCTACACCTGGCCCTGCGTGGCATAAAATGGTGGATTTCATTTGTCTGTATACATTGTTGGTTATAAATTAAAAAAAAAAAAAAAAAAAAAAAAAAGTGCATGCTCTTTTCGAATCATGAATGTTACATTTTGGTTATTGACACAGAGTGTGCTGCAACTCTGTCAGTTTATTTTGAAAATGTTTACAATTGACTGATGTGTTATTCTTTAGCAAAGCCACAGAGATGTCTTGTATTATAAGGTGTGTATGTCCCTTTAAAGGGACATTCCGGTCAAAATGTAAATGCACATAGTTGAATTACATCTCTGAATAGAAACATATTTGAAATATACATATATTGGCAAAAATGCTTCTAGTAAAAGTTATCCCTGTTTAAGTGTTAACATTTTTATCTGCACGTGCATGTGAAGCATAGCTAGATATTCTCAGTGCACCAGCATTTTAAATACTGCAGCTGCTCAAAGCACCAGTGGGGCTTGTATCATTATAATGTCAGCAATAAACAAATTGAGTCATTGTTAGATGGTACAAGTACCTTAAGGCTCTTTGAGCAAGTGCTGTGTATATAATGCTGGTGCACGGTGCATACTTAAATACAATTTTGAAACAGTTATAGCTTTTATTAGAAGTATTTTTGCTAATGCATGTATATTACAAAATTGCTTCTATTCAAAACTGAAATGCATCCATGTGGATTCCAATTTTGACTGGAATGTCCCTTTAAGCTAATTCTGAAGAAAAGTAGCACAATATATAAAGACAAAAAATATAGTTTGTGAGAAAAACCGTTAGACACAGTAAGATGAGTATATGGAAAATGAAAAATCCAAGAGGAAAAAAAAGGCACCTTAAAGGGAAATTTAACCCTAAAATAGTTTTTCATGATTCAGATAGAGCATGCAATTTTAAACAACTTTCCAATTTGCTTATATTATGCAATTTGCTTAATTTTCTCGGTATCCTTTGTTGAAAGGATGTGTCCAGCTAGCTCCCAGTAGTGCATTGCTGCTCCAAAGGATAGCAAGAGAATGACGTCAAATTCATAATATTTTTTTAGATATATTGGTTACAAAAGACTGAGAATATAGAATCCATTAAAATTGTCACTTTATACAGTAACAAGGTTATTACCTTTTCTTTTCCATAGGATGAAATTTGATTTCCATTACCATAAATAACAGCAAATAACTATTTGGGTCCATGTAATACTCATCCAAAGGTTACAAAGGGAACTTTGATCTGGGCTAGCTGCACCATTATCTGATCTATTTGATCAATCACTGTTGACAGTTGTTCTGGATGACTGGAGAATTGTAGTATATCCTCATACAATTTGCAGTAGGGGAGAGTCTCATGACTACAGGCTGGCAAGTTTGATTTTAGTAGTGGCAACATTAAAAGAAACAATTTTAAAAATAAAGATTTATGTTTTTGTGGGAAGTTATTGGATCAAATACAACACAGCTTTCCTCATAACAATCATGCCAGAATAATAGAGGTTGATTTTGGATACACAACTAACTTGATAGACAATTGTAGGACAGTAGATATAGCTTATCTCAATTTTAATTAAAGTATTTTACACTGTTCCACATAACATACTAATTCATAAACTGTTATGATATGCACTGATTAGACTCAGAATATGTTGGCTTAAAGGGACAGTATACACTAATTTTCATATCACTGCAATGGACACTACTATAAAGAAGAATATGCACAGATACTGATCTAACAATCCAGTATAAAACCTTTTGAAAACTTACTTAGAAGCTCCCAGTTTAGCATTGTTAATGAGGTTAGGTTGGGACACCCAGTGAAAGGGGCTAAGAAAGCAGGAAAAGCAGACCCCCCCCCCTGCATATGAAAATACCCTATATATAAACAGGAGCAGCAGGACATCAGTATACATCTAAATCATTGGGGCTTGGTTAGGAGTCTGAAAATCAGCACAATGTTATTTAAAAATAATCAAAACTATACATTGTTATAAAAACACTCCCAGATGGGCTATAAAATGGATAATCTACAAAACATTTATGCAAAGGAAAATCTAGTGTACAATGTCCCTTTAATCCTGAAATTTGGGTTAACTCTAAAATCTGAATATTTATTCTGATAAAACATTTCTATTTCTTTACAGATATAAAATGGGAGATGCATGGTAATAAATGGTCTGTTTTGGATTTGTTTCTTTGTGTCTTATGCAAATCCGTTTTCTTTTAATTTTTTTTAGATTGTGCCATTTCAAATATATTTACTACTTCTTCCTTGCTAAATTCATACTAGTTTGCTGAGATCTTGTGGGATTTCGCCATAACCTTCCAGGATTTCAACATAATCTTATGAGGTTTCTGAGTGAACTTCCTGAACCGAAGATGAAAATAAAGTGATTGTGCCTGCAAATGTCAGATGCTCACTCCGTTGCTAGTCCTGGGAAGAACATCTGCATTGGTTACTGGGGAAATTTTGAGCTATGAGGACCTTAAAGGGACAGTCTAATCAAAATTAAAGTTTCATGAGTCAGATAGGGCATGCAATTTTAAACAACGTTCCAATTTACTTTTATCATCAATTTTGCTTTGTTCTCTTGGTATTCTTAGTTGAAAGCTAAACCTAGGTAGGCTCATATGTTAATTTCTTAGCCCTTGAAGGCCACCTCTTATCTGAATTCATTTTGACAGTTTTTCACAACTAGAGTTCATGTGTACTATATAGATAACATTGTGCTCATGCATGTGGAGTTTCCTAGGAGTCAGCACTGATTGGCTAAAATGCAAGTCTGTCAACAAGGGGGCAGTCGGCAGAGGCTTAGATACAAGTTAATCACAGAGGTAAAAAGTGTATTAATATAACTTTGTTGGTTATGCAAAACTGGGGAATGGGTAATAAAGGGATTATTTATCTTTTTAAACCATAAAATTCTGGTGTAGACTGTCCCTTTAATTTATTTACACAGATATTTCTAGTCAGATTGTTTACATATATTATTTACCACTTTAAAATGATTCAGCATTAGTGTAATGTTTCCCTTTAGTTGAAAAGTTACTAAATGAATAAATGCTTGGAGAAGATAGCAATATAAAAAATGATTGTCATATCCTCTGTTAAAGGGACACTAAATATAGTAGAATATCACAATTAATAAATAATAAAAAGACAATGCAAAAGCACTTAGTTTGAATTTCAAATGAGTAGTAGATTTTCAAATGTCAAAGTTAGTTTAATTTCCTTCCTAATGCACCATGTGACAGCCATCAGCCAATCACAAAATGCATATACTTATACCCTGTGAATTTTTTTCTCAGAAAGTGTGAACATAAAAAAACAGTGCACATTTAGATAATGGAAGTGAAAAAGAAAGTTGTTTCAATTTGTGTGCTCTATTTGAACCATGAAAGTTTAATTTTTACATAACTGTGCCTTTAATATTAAAGGGATAGTAAACACCAAAAATGTTATTGTTTTAAAAGATAGATAATCCCTTTATTTACCATTCCCCAGTTTTGCATAACCAACACAGTTATATTAACATAATTTTTACCTCTGTGATTACCTTGTATCTAAGCTTCTGCAGACTGTCCCCTTATCTCAGATCTTTTGACAGACTTGCATATCAGGCAATTAGTGCAGACTCTTAAATAACTCCATGTGCGTGAGCACAGTGTTACCTATATGAAACACATGAACTAACGCCCTCTAGCTGTGAAAAGCCTGTCAACTGCATTAAGATAAGAGGTGGCCTTCAAGGGCTTAGATAAGCATATGAGCCTACCTAGGTTTAGCTTTCAACTAAGAATACCAAGAGAACAAAGCAAATTTGATAATAAAATTAAATTAGAAAGTCGTTTAAAATGACATGCCCTATCTAAATCATGAAAGTTTAATTTGGACTTTACTGTCCCTTTAACAATGTTTCCAATTTTGTTGCTAAGTTTTAACTGAGTATTCATAAATAATTCATGTGTCTGAATAATTTTGCATTCAGAGGTCAGTAAACATTGGATGAAAATAGAACAACTAAACTTAAGCATTACGTCAAGTTTTAGAAGTACCTTTGTGACATGCTACAGGAATAAAAAACATTTCAATACAATTCTTAATTAGCACCATAATAAATAAATTGCTTGCAGATGCGACCGACAGAGCATGCACGTTTCAAAGATAATTCTCACCTTAATTTTAGTGTGAGAGTTTGGATGGTTTTGAAATGCAAATGGCATCTAGTACAGTCATAACTAGTGTTTATTTACAGCAGAGCTATCATTTTGTAAATCTGTTAAAAAAGGGTATTTTTAACTAAGCAGATATTTGTAAAGAAATTATGATGGACATATACCTTATGTGTACAGCCATTTTAACAATGTTCCCAATACATTTTTTATCACACATATTTACATTTTTGAAAAATGTTAAAGGGACAGTCTACATTAGAACTTTTATTGTTTTAAAAGATAGATACTCCCTTTATTATCCATTCCATAGTTTTGCATAACCAACACAGTTATAATAAAACACGTTTTACCTCTGTAATTACCTTGTATCTAAGCCTCTGCAGACTGCCCCCTTATTTCAGTTCTATTGACAGACTTGCATTTTAGACAATCAGTGCTGACTCCTAGGTAACTTCACGCACGTGAGCTCAATGTTATCTATATGACACACATGAACTAATACCCTCTAGTGGTGAAAAACAGTCAAAATGCATTCAGATAAGAGGCGCCCTTCAAGGTTTAAGATATTAGCATATGAACCCCCTAGGTTTAGCTTTCAACTAAGAATACCAAGAGAACAAAGCAAAATTAGTGATAAAAGTAAATTGGAAAGTTGTTTCAAATTACATGCCCTATCTGAACCATGAAAGTGTATTTTGAACTTGACTGTCCCTTTAACTTAAAGCTGTCTAAATTTAATTTTAAATTAATACTGTGGCAATGGTTTTATATGCTGCATCAGCTTTACTGGTTTACTCTGTAAATGTGACAAGAAAACATTTATTTATTCAAATGAACTATAGAAAAAAGTTGACTACAATGTAACCAATAATGCTACTTTCTAGCTTTGCTCAAGACTTGGTGGTTATATTATGTCAAATATGTAACTGTTCATTTGGAAGAAACCTATACAGAATAAAATATGAGATGGGTCTAATTGTAGATGTAAAGCACCTGAGTTGTCAGGTGGGTCACCATGTTATGATTTACTGACATTCTAGAAATGTAACAACAATGGGAGGTTAAAACTTCACTCACATTATATATAAAAATAGTAATACACAGTTTATAAATATTGGCTGTAAATCAAAACCATCAACTATATATAGCGATGAAAACTTGAATCACATTGAGCACAATATGATTAGAGATTAATTATATAGGACTAGATTACAAGTGGAGCGCTAATTTATTAGCACTCTGAACAGTTACAAGAGATCAGATCTCTGGTTAGTTTTAGAAATGTCCCCCAATCTTAACTGTAAGCTTATTATTTTTTTTAAAAAAGTAGCATATTTATTATTTTATAAAATAACTGTACAAAGCAGTTTTTAGGGTTTAAAGTGAGCAGGTGTGAGGTGTTAGAAACCCCCCCCCCCCCCCCACTGAAAAGTGCCTTTACATTGCGGTCTATGAGGACGCTGTGTTCACTCTAAATATATATGTATATGCTTATATACATTTATATTTATGTGTTAATATGTGTATATACACATATAAACACATAACTGTATATATTCATATACATACATATTTTACATTTGCTGCCCATCGCTTGGCGACTTAATCCCTGCGTTGCGCTAGGTTCTCTGGTGTGTCTCACGGCAGAGCCTATGGAAGCGCGCTCTCATGAGTGCAAATTGTGTGTGCTGGTATTACGAGTGGATCGCAAATACTGTGCTTGCAAAAGCACAATTTTGTGCTCCACTTGTAATCTGGCCCATAATTTCCCCACACAAAAGAGATATGGATTGATTAGTTCAGCTGTAAAAAGACTACCCTTGAGGGAACTTGCTAGGAGAGTTGCTAAAAATGTCCATGTTTTCTTTTTAGGAGGTAGGGTTATTAATATGTAAACATTTTTTCGCCAAACCAGTGCTCTAGAAATGAATGAAAATGCATATTCAAGTCATAAATCCAATGAGATTCAAAGAACTACCAAGTTGTTTCATATAATATCTAGTAGGGATGGGTAAATATTGAACAGATTTCCCTGAGGAATTCTTTTTCCATCATTTAATATATGGAACAAATACAACCCAAATTCTTTGTCCATTTATTTTGCTATTTACAAAATTCCACCTGAATCACAGAAGGAAAGAAATACATTGGAAATAAGGAAATGAGACATTTATATTTCATATTTTGTTCTTTCAAATATTGATTCTCATATAGTTTTACACAACATTTACTATAGGCCTTTGAGAAATAACATTTGAAACACTGATATCTAACATTGAATGTCATTCGAATGTTGATTGCTATGGACACAAATTACTACTCTATGAGACACATCAAATAAAAAAAGGTTAGAAATGTGTTCAAGCATTTAATATTTTGATAATCATTGCAAAACATTTACTCATGCTAAATATCAAATTATCTTTAGAAAACAAGCTAAAGTTAAACTTAAACATGTTAACAGAACATAAATGGTTAAATTACTGTTAAAGGACCAGTAAACTTAAAGGGACAGTCAACACCAGAATTTTAGTTGTTTAAAAGATAGATAATCCCTTTATTACCCATTCCCCAGGTTTGCATAATCAACACAGTTATAGTAATACACTTTTTACCTCTGTGATTACTCCTAGGTAACTTCACGTGTGTGAGCTCAATATTATATATATGACACACATGAACTAATACCCTCTAGTAGTGAAAAACTGTCAAAATGCATTCATATAAGAGGGGCCTTCAAGGTCTAAGAAATTAGCATAAACGTCTACCTAGGTTTAGCTTTCAACTAAGAATAACAAGAGAACAAAGCAAAATTGGTGATAACAGTAAATAGGAAAGTTGTTTAAAATTACATGCTCTATTTGAATCATGAAAGTTTATTTTGGACTTGACTGACCCTTTAATGATTTTTGTCACTGTTTAAATTACATATCTTGATAGTCCAATAAAAATGTTCAGTAAGCATCTGAAAATATTTTCCAACAAATTTAGTAATATAACAAAAAACTTACTTTAAAATCTTCTAAATATCTTTGTCTACCAACTGCCTCCTCAAATTGTGGGCACGGCATAATAAAGCAATCGCTGCCCTTTTCCATTTGGATATTCTGCGTTATGCAGGCTCATTCCCGACCGCAAGAACACAACTTAGGGACAACTATGCCTGCTGTCTGGAGCAAGCATGTTCAACAGCACATACGCAGGGTTGCCGTGCACATTTATGATCTTGGTATCTAGGTAGCTTTCCGTGATAGGACATATATAATGAGTGTCACGGAGGGCTTGGAAATTATTATAAATTCATCAAAAATTAAAAAAGCAAAACAAAAAAACAATTAACATTTTACGATAGAAGTGAATGGCACATTTGTATTCATATCCAACACATTCCATTACTGCCACACACAAAAATAAAAAAATAAAAAATAATATATATATGGATTTACTGTCCATTTAAATTCCTATCCTATCTCTCTACATGTTTATTACACTAAATCTCAGCACTTGACAACACAAATTCTTAACAGATTCTAAAACATTTCAGTATTCTATCTTCTGAGCACCTATTACATTCTAGTTTACTGATTTCAGGAGCCAAAGCTGATACATTTTACAAAGGTGCATTTCATCAACAAGTCAGATGTGGAAACAAATAATGTAACAAATGTATTTTAAAGTGTGTAATAGAAGTTTGCTTACATATAAAATCTGTCTTACAATTTACACTCTAAAAGCACTGCTGCTTGTATTCATCAGTAAAGATTGTTCAGTTCCTCAACTATTTTGGCTGAAAATGCGGATTCCAGTACTGATTTCCATTTCCAAATACTTCTAATAAAAAATAAAATTGTGCATATTCATACTATAGTGATAGGGTTAAAACTACCCCCTCCCAGCGTTTTTTTTAATTTTGTATCCTCACCTCAAGACCACTGGCACGATCCTGACCATCCAAAATCCTTCTGAGATAATGTGGTTTAAACACCAGAGAAACATTAACACTGAGTGGCATTACAATATACTTTTAAAACACAAGCAAAAAACATAATTTATTCTTGACTGATAAATTCCTTTCTTTCTTGGTGGTGAGAGTCCATGATTCCTTACGTGTGGGAATTTATCGTAGCAGGAAAACCAATGGCAGTACTTATAAGTGAAACAAACGTTCCCATATATATTCTTACTCTTTGGTAATTATTTCTTAGATATTGGTGCTTGTACTTACAAGAATTAAAGAACAGATCAGTAAAGAACTGAAAACAGAGTACAAATTTAGCACCAACAACGTTTGATTAATGTGTAAAATATGTCAAGCAAAAAGAAAAATAAATAAAACTTAACTTTTATTAAATAATTCTGATTATAAAACAAGGGTTAATGGGTAATTTAAAATTACAGATGCTTTCTTAGCATAAAGGAATTATTAGAGATTAGATTGAAATAGAGGATAGCAGGATCAATGGAGTATTTTAAAATGGAATGATCTTGACATATCTTATCTGTGACACAATCTCAATATGGCAAAATCTAAAAAGGAATACTGAAAATAAATTGACTGGAAAAATCTGGTGTCCTCTTGTGGTTAAAAATTTGTAATAGGTACTGGAATACTGGGTTGTGAATAATGGTAAGCAGTTATTGACTTACTGGTAACCAGATGCCTATACCTATGAGTTATCAGTATAGAAAATGGTTCTTATATAAGAGATCTATGTTTGCCACTATGGTGGTATAAAGAACAAGTATTAGGGTGCTGGGGTATGAATTGTCTTGGAATACCAGAGGTCTGTATATTTAATTGTCAAATTCAAATACCTGGTATTGTGCCAAAGCAAATTCCACTAGTAAGTGGTCCTGGTACTTGGACTAAATTATAGATCTTGGTCTAGTATTATGAATATTAAGGCACAAATATCATGGATTCTATATGATAGATTGATATAATTGAATTTTGATCACTATAGTATAACAGTCAGTATTTGAAATAAATACTACAGTGCTAGATTATATTAGCAAAAGGACCCCCCAGAAATGAGGAGACATGTATACCTTTTAAATACCGTTAGAACTTCAGCTGAACCAGATACCTGTACCTTTAGTTGCCAATGTCCAAAATAAAGAGAGAAAGTATAATATTCCCTCTTGATGTCCAGTCATTGGACTCTAGCTAAGTTGAAAATCTATATATTAAAGTTACCATTGTCAGTCATTCGGTTAGCAATTATAAAAGTGAGTCCCTCTGGTGGACAAAATATATACTCCAGCTAAGCCAGAAACCTATACCTATTAATTACCAAATGTGATGATAAATTCCGGGGGGAAAAAAAACACAAAGTGAGGAAATATGTACTTTTTAATACCTTTGGCTTTCCAGCTAAGCCAGAAACCTATACCTTTTATTTACCAATTTGTATGGAGGAGGCATTCGGTTGCCAATTATAAACGTGAGTCCCTCTAGAGGACAATCATACATACTCCAGCTAAGCCAGAGACCTGTACCTAATATGGTGTGGGAATTTATCACCTGGCCACCAGGAGGAGGCAAATACACCCTACACCAAGAGCTTAAATATCCCTCCCACTTTGTGCTCACTCCCAGTCTATTGTATAGCTAAGAATAGGAGTAGGAAGTAAGAAAGACAGAGGTGCAAACTAGACTGCCTCCAAATAAAAGAAGAAGAGTGGGTGGGTTTGTGGACTCTCACCACCAAGAAAGAATGGAATTTATCAGGTAAAATTTAATTATGTTTTCTTTCTTATGGTGGTAAGAGTCCATGATTCTTTATGTGTGGGAATCAATAGCTAAGCTGTGGAGTCCATGAAAAATGGGTGAGACAAAAAGAAGGCAAGCACCTAATTACCAGGAACTAATGCCTGAAAAACATTTCTACCAAAAAATGCCTATGTTGATAAAAAAAATATCAAATTATAAAAGTTTGTACAAGAATGCAATCTTGATCAATTTGCGCAATGCAAATTTGCTCTACTGAAGCTCAATTTTGAAGCCCCAAGAAGTAAACAAAGAAGAAGATGAGAGAGCTGAAACGCATGAAGGTGGAAATGAAAACATAATAAATAGATTAATATTTTCAGAAGAAACTACACGTGGAAAAACAAACATGGCAAAGTACATAAAATTACTTTGTAATGATGAAAAACTAAATATGGAAAGATACAAGAAAGGCTGACAAATCAGACACTTTTCTGGCTGAAGAATAGCTAATAGAAACCAAAGCTTTCAAGTTAAAAGCGAGGGTCTAAAGAGTGTAGAGTGGGAAAATTGTAAAACTCTTAAAATCAGGTTAACACTCCAAGGAGGAGAAACCGGATTGATCACAAGACGGATTCTAACCAAGACCTGTCCAACAACCCTCATCTTGACATTATGGAGAAATTGAAAATACGGAAAGTCCTAGAACAAAACTAGGAATAATCCAGTTCCAAACACCAAGAGGGAACAACCTCCAGATCTTGTGATAAAACATTCTAGGGACTAGCTTACTAGACTGAATCAATATATCTTCCACTGTAGAGTAAACAAATCTACCTCCACACAGTCAGGTTAAGAGACTGATTTTTTTTATAATAAAAAGACTTTGAGACAACAGAAAAAAGCATCCCACTGCATCACGAAAATGTTCTGAGCCAGAACTGAGAGGGCTTCAGAAGTTTCTCCATGTGAGCAGATGCTAAAGGTAAGTATGGAACCAAAATATTGTCCAAATATGGAGCTACAGCAATAACCTGAGCTCTGACGCCTGACAGAAGAGCCCCCAGCATCTTGGTAAATATTCTGAGAGCCTTAGCTAGACCTAGAGGCCGAGCTACATATAAAAGTGACCTGGAAAATCCAAAAGGAGGATAGCTCTTATAGTTTCCATCTGAAAGGTACTACCTACTTTGAAATGATGAACAGATTGTAATAAAACCCCTTCCCATCTTCTGATAGAGAAACAGGGACCACTCTTAAATATCATAGGTCCTAAACACATTGGAAAATGCTGAGACCTTTTCTGGATTCCTTGCAACCTGAGGTAAAAGAAACCTGCCTTGAGGATGATGACATGATGGAATACTGTTCTGTAACCCTGAGAGACAATATTAGATTTGCTCTTGGATATGATGGAAATAGTGAAGTCCAAACCTGGCCCAATATAATCTTCCCTTGAAAAGGTAAAGACAAAAACAGAAATAATTTGTCACATTTTGGAAAAGGAATAAAGAATGTATTAAATGTACCTACGAATAGCCTACGGGGTGTGTGAAAAAAAACTAGGTACTTATCCAGCAACTGCCCACTCCACTGACCTTACCCGGAAATGAATGAAGCATTCAGTAAAGACCCCATACAATATTGTAACTTACAGTAGAGGATATACAGCGGAAGAACATCATGAAGCCTAACAAGAGGAGGCTAAATTATCTGTCCCAGAGACACCCGAGGCCAGATAGTGACCACGACTCCTCAAAGGAGAGTTACATTGCACAACCAGTACTCTCCTAAATCCTTCTCTTCCAGGTACTAACCTATGAGGGAAGGATGGGATTAATATCCCTTAATTCTTAAATAAATCCTTCACCACTTCCTAGAAAGGCAATGAAAAGACTGGGAAGGAAGTGGGAGGGACATTTAAGCTCTTGATGTTGGGTGTCTTTACCTCCTCCTGGTGGCCAGGTGATGAATTCCCACAAGTAAGGATTTATAAAATAAAGAAAGAAATAGGTTTGTAAATCTTAGGTCATCCTTTTAATAAGTGAATAAAATTTTTAAACAGCATGGAAAATGCACCCAATCACAGTCTTTTAAGCTCCTGAAGAAAGTATATAAGACAATACACAACAAAGCAGTACCATAACAAATGCAGTAAAAAAAAAAAAAAAACACCCACTCATCGTTGTAAAGTAGTGACAAAAAATAAATAAAAAGGTAAATGTAACCAACAAATTTTGTATGGGCTTTCGGTTAACAGATACCTTTTTTTCTAGAACAGAATCTCTTTAATTAAAAATGTGTTAAATCAAATAGTGTTTTTAGAAGTATGTGGAAATTCAAGAATAAAATATGTGATTAACTGATAAGTATCCTAATTACTTATCCCTTAGCTATACGGTCAAGTAGAAAAGAAATAGTGTTTGGTAATAAAGTATTACTCCGCAATGTGGTTAAGGCCCACAGCAAAACTATGATTACTAGAATTCAGAAGTTGCTATGTGTTTTGTGATATATTTCCAAGTTGCTGTCAAAACAGTCTCACAGGTTCGAAACAACAGTAAGAACTGTACCATACTTATAAAAATTAACAATTCCATTGTGTTCTTTTTGCTGGTTTTTAAGTCACAAAAATAGCTTACTAGTTAGATAAATTAAAATATATGACACTACTATACAAAAAATATGGACTAAAATGGATGAACAACTAATGAGAATTATCATTTATTGTTTCAAGTAAGAATAAAAAATAAGCTGTTTAGTGATGATATAAGGGAGTTTTCTACCTCTGGGTGTGTGTTATATGGGTTTTCTGATGGTAGGAGTCCTCATATGCAGGTATTTCAGGTGCTTACTTGTTGTGTTATGAGTCATTGTATGAGGGGGGAGTCTAGTGTCTAGTGCAAGGATAAGGTTGGTGGGTAATTTAGAAAGGGACTTTTATGGTGTGCACTTCTGGTGCATGGGTGTTTTTTAAAGTGGGTAAATAAAAGAGGGTTCCTGTAAATGGGGTTCGCCATTAATAAAATTAAATTATAATCTTTTGGGGCATCTTGAAAATTTCCTTGCACTACTATAGACATGTTGGTTCTATAAATGGTTTGTTAAATGTAACAATTAACAAATATTAATGGGAAGTTAAAATAGTTTTTTGACTATTTTTAATCACCAATAAAATTAATATCATCTGCATAGAGAGTATGCTGGTACCAACCTTAAAGTGATTGTAAAGTTTAATAAATTACTGCCCGGTATCTAAAAATAATCTTAAAAACAGGGGCACTTTAATTCATTAAACTTTACAAAGATGCTTCATTTTTATAATTATTTACCTTTGAGTTATAGTAAACATACCACCATTGCTCCTTCCGCATCACCTACTTTCTTTAGTAGAGTGATGACTAATCCTGCATTCTACAATCGCTGTGCGCCCCACAAGCTGCACGCCAGATGGGGCACACAACGATTGGAGGAAGCTGGATTTGTCATCGCTCTGCTAAAGAAAGTAGGAGATGCGGGCAGAGGAACGGCGGTGTGTTTACTATAACTCAAAGGTAAGTATTTTATAAATGAAGCATCTTTGTAAAGTTTAATGCATTAAAAGATTATTTTTAGATACTGGGCAGTAATTCATTAAACTTTGCAATCACTTTAAAATTACTAAATTATCATACTTTCTATAAACATTTCTTACTAAAATGTGCAAAAGGTTCATAAATACAAATTATGTAGCTCACTGTCAAGACGCTTGACTGTTACAAGGTCCAATGACTGAAAACATGGTGAAAAATAGCCATTTAAATATATATATATATATATATATATATATATATATTAAATCTTGAAAACTTGTAATTTTTTTCAAGGTTCTAAGTTCATGCCGGATATTTTATTATTTACCTTATTTGCTCCCCTTATAATAATATGACCTTACAATTCAGCATTCATTGCAATTTTTACCATTGTTTCATACATGCAGTTCAAACAATCAGCAACTAAACCATAAACCCCACTAAGAGATCTTCAATTCATCCCTTCACTGAGAACAAAAGCTTTAGGATTAAGGATCACAAGATGTAAGAACAGATGATGCCTGCTATTTTTTTCAACATGAGACTATAGCTAGCCATTAGCTTAGTTAACTGCTGTCAATCATTTATTTAACTGTACACATTTATCATTGTTAATAAGTAAATAGGGTGTTTTGATCATAAGTTGTTTGACATATAAGAAGAGTTAAATGTCCAGTATTCAAAATGTGAATACAACCGTGTCACAACATGTCCTGGACCTTTAGATTGTCAATAAAGATCTATATTTCTCCACTGAAGAAAGCCTTCAAAGTAATAAAACTGAAACAAAGACGCTGACTTTGATTATTGTTTGAAATTCAGAAGCACTTTAAGTATTCCCATTGGTGAGATTTTGCCAATCACTGTGACAGATTTTCACATCTTATATCTCCTAAAGGCCATTTATAAATTCTCTTCCACATTCGGAATGGCAACTAGGGTTTCAAACATTTATTATCTGTTGTTGTTTCTCAGGGGTATTTAAGTAGCTGGTTCAGTAAATGTCCACTTTTAAAAATACACATTTCCCGCATCAAAGATTTTCAATTTGGAAGATGAAAAATAGTATATTTTCTTTTATAGTGAGAATTGGTATGTTGGCAAAGATTTTCAAATATAATTTCTCAAAATTATTATGTATATTGTAAAAATATAGAGCAGGTGTGATTTATAGTAAATTAATTGCTTGTAAATTGCCAGGAGTTTATCTTTACATGCAGTGCTGTGTCACTGAATCTCAAAGACGTCCACAGCACCCAATTTTCTTTTCAGCACTTTATTAAAGGGACATAATACTCATGCTAAATCAATTGAAACTGATGCAATATAACTGTAAAAAGCTGACAGGAAAATATCACCTGAGCATCTCTATGTAAAAAAGGAAGATATTTTACCTCACAATCTCCTCAGCTCAGCAGAGAAAGTTCTGTGTAAAAAGTTATACTCAGCTGCTCCCAGCTGCAGGTAAAAAAATTAAAAAAATGAAGAAATGAACAGCAGCCAATCAGCATCAGCAGTGCTGAGGTCATGAACTCTTACTGTGATCTCATGAGATTTGACTTAACTCTCATGAGATTTCATAGTAAGCTTCCTTTACCTGATTGGTGAAATAATATGAGAGTTCACGATGCTCATCCTTTCATTTGTCCCGGGACAGACACACTGATATGCTGCTTAGAAATCCTTTACAATGGGAGGTGGCTACTGAGGAACTTTTGAGGTAAAATATCTTTCTTTTTTACATAGAGATGTTCAGGAGATATTTTCTAGTCAGCTTTTTACAGCTATGCTGCATCACTTTCAAGTGTTTAAACATTTGGGTATTATGGCCCTTTAAGACAATAAAATAAGCAACGTTTCACTGTTGGTCCCCTTAGTCATGCTCAAAACTCACTTCAAATGTAAAGTTATCGAGCTAGAAACCAATGTGAATGCCTAATTCAGGGTTTGACTAACCCAGGTGCCAAGGAGACACTGGCAGATTAAAATTAGACACCCATGGGTATCCCCCACTTCCTCCCAAAGGCTGGTACCATCTACACCTAAAATTTAGCTTATTGTGGTTGGATCCTTTCTAGGTCCTTGCAGCTGTAAAATACAATCTAAGTGCTTCTGTACTATTATATAATCTGTGCGTTTAATATAAATAAATAAATATATATATATATATATATATATATATATATATATATATATATAGGGATGGACAAAAGTTTCTGGCTCCTTAATTTATGAGCTGGCTCCTAGAATTTAAACAAATTTGTCAAGCAATGGCTTAAAGAGACATAAAACAAGTTGGGATAGAGACACAATATAATAATATGTACTTTAATTACTTTACCTGCAATTTTTTTACTGCAGTGCCTCACCATTAACCCTTTCTTTTAAGTTTTTAAATTGTTCAGCTCTAATCCCCCCCCCCCCCCCAGGGTGGGCTCCAGAATGAATGAAGTGGGGGGGCTTTTTTTTTCACGAGGGGGCACGCATTTACAAAGCATGTATGAGAGTCAAATTTAGAGCAGACCTACATATTCTGCAGGAAAGTGTAGCTTCTGGTTGGCTTATCCCCTACTATTAACATTTGGAGAATATGTGCTAAATCACTAGGTAAAAGAATGAAGTCTAAATCCTATGCAGTGCACTAAAACACAGCCATTGAACTTAAGACCCCTAGTGCAATAGCCCCTTAAAAACATTTAATCCCTTAATCAGCATGATCTGAAACCCTTAAACTCATTCTTAAATCTCAATAATGTCCCCTAAACAGCCATGCACCCCAAACCCCCGCAATGCAATTAAATCCTTTGTTTGCAATAGCAGTGAGGATACTAGGTTTTCAGGTACTGGTAATTTTGTAGATTAGATTTAGCTATACCTGTTTCGCAATAACTAACGGATATCAGGCTACTTAATACAACCTATGTATTGTGAACCTATAAGAATATAATTGTATCATATAAATATAAGTCTATAAATGGCTACCGGCTTCTATCGACGCCTTAAAAGTGCATTGTGATCTTAGGCCTAGCCTAAGATCAGAGTGCACTTTTGAGGCTTCGATAGAAGCCAGTAGCCATTTAGAGACTTAGATTTATATGATACAATTATATTCTTATCATGGTCTATGGTTTAAGAAATTGAGTAGCTCATAATAGGTCAAATGAATAGGGTTAAAGACAAGTCAAAAAAGTCTTTAATTAACTTCCAATTCCAAATAAGAGTTTAAGACACGGAGCTCCTTGCAGATGCATGATGCAACCTCACAGTTCGACAGCTAACTCCGTCCCCAGCATGCAGCATTAAATAACAATTCATAGTTTTATTTATTATTTTTAAAGTGTATGATCATATCAATATTTTTTGAAGGGGCACAGCATTCCATTTGGGTGGGCATTGCCCGCTAATGCCCCCCCCCCCTTGGAGCCGACCCTGCTCCCCCCAAAGAATTCCTTCTATGGCTCTATATATATCCACCTTTGTTTGATAGAATGCAAGACTTTAACACTCATTATCTGCTGGAGCAGGCCTAGAAGCAAATAAGCTGATGTGAACTCAGTTGAAATACTATGCCTGTGTTTCTGATGCTAAACACTGATACTTGCCAACAGTTTTTTTTTTTTAAATTATGCAAACTATTTTTACTTGATTAGCCCTTTTAGGATATGCACATATCTAAGCACGTTTTATGGTACTTTAAATATTAAGTCATTTATTATATCAATGACATTAAATTGAATGTCTCTAGTTAAGAACTTCTTTCTGTTTTTGTGTATGCAAATGACCCTTGGGGATTTTGTCTTCCTAAACATGATAGGGGCAATCCCTTGTGTACCCTTAGCCCCCTGTGCCTTATTTATATAAAACTACACCTCCATTTTTACATCTGTAAAATGAGAAAGCTTGAAGAGTGCATGGGACCAAGTGTTAACAACAAAATATTATTTCATGTAGGCAATATTTAGATGTCAATGTCATAATACACCTTATACATGTAACCTAAAGGTAGTTTTACACATTTTGTAATACTTTTGTGTATATAGTATCATCTGAAAGATACAACAGCATTGTAATCAGAAAGGTAATAGTTGTTTTAAATAAATATAGCCTAGCATTTGCATTTTAGAACACACAAAAAAAAAACCAAAGATGCATACAGAGAAGATTGCCACTTGTTGGCGGGGAAAATTTTAATTTTTATTTCTATTTAATTAAAAAACTATTAATTTAAAGACTGGATTTTAGAATAATTCTGGATTTTAAAAATCTAGATTTGTGGATTTGTACTTGTACCAGACACACCAGCATACCATGGTGTGGTAGATAACATCTGAATATAGACCACACATGCCCAAAAACATATTATTAAGTGTTAGTAAAAGTGGTAGTAGTATTAATAATACAATAATAGCAATAATAATTTATTTTTAAAGCACCCCCCAAATTACTGGGTGCAGGAATACAACTGCACAATCAAACTGATTCATGGTAAAAAGCAATACAGCTACATAAAAAAGACAATTTAATATAAGAGAATAAGGGCCTTGTTCAAAAGAATTTAAATCTAAAAGGTATAACCTAGAAAGTGTCATTAAAGGGACACTGAACCCAAATTTTTTCTTTCATGATTCAGATAGAGCATGCAATTTTAAGCCACTTTCTAATTTATTCCTATTATCAATTTTTCTTCGTTCTCTTGCTATCTTTATTTTAAAAAGAAGACATCTAAGCTATTTTTTTTTTTTATTCAGTACTCTGGACAGCACTTTTTTATTGGAGGATGAGTTTATCCACCAATCAGCAAGAACAACCCAGGTTGATCACCAAAAATGGGCCGGCATCTAAACTTACTTTCTTGCATTTCAAATAAAGATACCAAGAGTATGAAGAAAATTTGCTAATAGGAGTAAATTAGAAAGTTGCTTAAAATGTCATGCTCTATCTGAATCACGAAAGAAAAAAATTGGGTACAGTGTCCCTTTAACATTTCATTTTCTTTTTTTAAATTAACTTTATGTGTTACAAATTCTAGTAAAATACTTAACATTATGCAGCATACAGAATATCTTACCACAAACACAATGACTAACAATATATGTATTACTACTGTACTGTAAATAAATATTATATTCAATTCTCTGAAACCCAGATAATACAAATTTTCTGTGAGAGACAAGGATTTTTTTTCCTGAAAAGAGCGCTAGTTTGTATACACACAAGAGAAAATTTCCAATAACCATTTTCCTTCCTTTGTTTTATACCAGTGAGTATTAACCATTTAAATTATAGCTTTTCATTTTGGTATATAGGTCCTATTATTTTCTTGTAACAAGTTGATGTATTCAGTAAATCATGTGTCTAAGAATTTAGATCTCGTTGTAAAAATAGCAAGAGAGTTCTGTACAATACACCGTGCACAAAGAATGCTCAGCTGTAGCATTAGGCCTTTACAATGCACACATTTTCATTACTTTCTACATTGCTAATGGATGCCGCCTGAATTACAATGAGCTGAAGAGCGATGGTTTCATTCTATAAACAATGTGTGCAAAATGGAAGGATGCAATTTCTGTAAAACATCACATTGGTAATTGCATAGTTTATCCTTGCATTAAACATTGAAACACTATAAAGAAAATATCAGCCTTCTGTGAGGGATTGCTTCATCCAAGACATATAAGTTGATAAATACACAAAGAGTTAGCATTTATTGAAAATTCACATTTTATGGATGTACAGTTGAAACTCATTATGTGCTCTCAAAAGGAGGAATTTTCATTGTTTTAGAAGGCAAAATTTTGGTGAGAAATTTCAAGTTTTAGATAAATATAGATATGAATTATCCTTGTACTTTGACATAAAAGCATTTGCCAGAAAGAAAAGTGTCAATGATAGACTCACTCCTATATAAAATCAATATGCAAATAAATGTTGTTAATAAAGATTTGCACATTTGTATGCTACTTTCTGTAATCTTCATTGGGACGTTGGAGAAGCATAAGGCTCCTATTATATGAGAGAGAGAGAGAAAGAGGAGACAGAGACACAGCATAGTTTCCATAATCATTTACCTTCCATCAGCACACTCGCCTAACAAGAAGAGAGAGAGAAAGAGAGAGAGAAAGAGAAAGAAAGAGAGAGAGAGAAAAGAGAGAGGAAAAAAAAGAGAGAGAGGAAAGGGAAAGAGAGAGAGGAAAGGGAGAGAGAGAGAGAGAGGGGGGGGGGAGAGAGAGAGATAGAAAAAGGAAAGAGAGAGAGAGAGGGAGAAAGGAAAGAGAGAGAGGGGGGGGGAAAGAGAGGAAAGAGAGAGAAAAGAGAAAGAGGGGAAAGAGATAGAGAGGAAAGAGATAGAGAGGAGAGAGAGAGGAGAGAGAGGAAATAGAGAGAGAGAGGGGGGGGAAAGAGAGGAAAGAGAGAGAGAGAAAAGAGAGAGAGAGGGGAAAGAGAGGGAGAGGAATGAGAGAGAGAGAGAGAGAGAGAGAGAGGAAAGAGAGAAAGAGAGAGACACAGCACAGTTTCCTTTAACCTTTACTTTCCATAAGCGCACTCACCTAACAAGGAGAGAGAGAAGAGAGAGAGAGAGAGAGAGAGAGAGAGAGAGAGAGGGAGGAAAGAGAGAGAGGGAGGAAAGAGAGAGAGAGGGAGGAAAGAGAGAGAGAAAGAAAGAGAGAAAGAAAGAAAGCAAAAGAGAGAGAGAGAGAGAAAGGGAGAGAGACCCAACACAGTTTCCCCAAACCTTTACCTTCCATCAGCACACTTGTCTAACAAGCATTAGACTCTAACCATGTAAATCCCCTTCAGCAAACACCCCACTCCATTAAATGTCACCCAAAAACCCCATTTATACAATATACCATTCCATCATCACATTATCCCCCAACCAAAAAGTAGGCCGGCTCAATTTGGATAGTGAACCCATCCATCAGTTCTGGTAAACCCAATTAAACAATTAGGACTAGCAAAAAATAAATAAATAAACATAGGAGGGAAATCTTGAAAGAACCAAAATGAGTTGATGCTAAATAAGAACAGTACTTGCTGATACTTACTTGAATAGGCTGTAAAATTAAGATTCTTCATCCAGATTTCATCGAAAAAAAAATGTAAGGGACCTTCTTTTTACTTTTGTTTAGGCTATGTTTTAGCAGGCAATTGTGGTGAGAAAAGTGATTATGTATGTGTTGCCAGTCATGGTTAAGGTTAATTGTGCAAGACAGGATCAAAGTTAAAGGGACACTAAACCCAATGTTTTTCTTTCATGATTCAGATTTTAAGCAACTGTTTAATTTACTCCTAGGGGCCTATTTATGACGGCCCAAATGGGGCTGTATACACCTGTTTCCGCACGAGCCTTCAGGCAGTCTGAAGAGGCAGACCGCAATCCGCCCGATCGCATTGATTGACACCCCCTGCTAGCAGTCGATTGGCCACGAAAGTGCAGGGGTTGGCATTTCTAGTGAAATGCATGTGCAATGATAAATTCCGACAGCATATTTATCGATGTGCGGCGGACATGATCGCTATAGCGGATCATGTCTGTTTGCACTTTCATAAATCGGCCCCCTATTATCAATTTTTCTCCATTCTCCTGCTATTTTTATTTGAAAAAGTAGGAATCTAAGCTAAGGAGTCGGACCATTTTTGGTTTAGAACCCTGGATAGCACTTGCTGATTGGTGGGATTAGTATCCCTTTAATGTTAATTGTATCTTAATAAAAGAAAAGTGAGGGAGGTTTGGCATGGAATAGGATGTGTGGGTGTGTGTTTGCTGTGAGATCATGTAGGCAGGTGTTTGCAGTAGGAAAGTCTATGTAATGCAGTCCATTGGGTGTTAGGGCCGATACTGAATTGGTGAAAGGGTCTTGCTGAGGGTGCTGGCATACACTTAGGGCATTATGGTTGGAGCACTATTTTAATGTTCACCCGTAAAAGGGCAAACTTTCCAGTTCATGGGCGCATGTTAAATAACCAGCCATTACAAGTGGCTGGTTAATACTCCCAAGAGCTTGCGGTTTCACTTTGCACTTAGAAAATGTGCCCCAATTGCCCCCAAATAAAGTAGACAGTTCCTTGACATAAATAAAAAATATGAGAATTATTTTTTTCTTTTAAATAACAAACTGCACGAAGCAGTTCTAAGGGGTTAAAGTAAGGTGATGTGGGGTGTTTGAAAAAAACTGAAAGTGCTTTTATATTGATGTGAATGGGGACTGTGTTTATACTGTAAATATATATGAATATGCTTAAATACATATATATTTATTTATGTGTTAATATGTGTATATACACATATAAACACATAAATATATATGTATATAATCATATAATATATATTTATATTTTGCTGCCCAACTTTCATAATTCAGATAGGACATGCGATTTTAAGCAACTTTCCAATTTACTTTTATTATCAAAAAGAGGTGTTAGTTCGTGTTTGCCATATAGATAACATTGAGCTCACGCCCGTGGATTCAATTATGAGAGGATACCGATAATCACAGAGGTAAAAAGTATATTACTATAACCGTGTTAGTTATGCAAAACTGTGGAATAGGTAATAAAGGGATTATCTATATTTTTTGAACAATAAAAAATCTGGAGTAGACTGTCCCTTTAAATAAAGATGACTTTTTCAATGTTATGTGTGAAAGAGATCAACAAGTCCTTCTTCCTACTTTCCATTATGACCACAATGATGTTTTATGAGACCTAATTCCATCTAATTTTAAGCAGAACTCATATCTCATTGTGTAGACCAAAGGGCACTTCATGGCTGGCCAGGTGGTACAACTATACCAGTTCTGTAATTCTCTGTACACTTGTCTGCCACCAGGGTGGATAAAAATCAATTATTTTTTTTTTAGGGCTGCAACAAGTAATCGGTAAGAATGATCATAAAAATAGTTGTCAAGGAATGTCATTATCGATTAGTTTGTCAGTTGTGCGTCACCAGCTGCTTCACTCCAATCAACTTCTGTATATATTATTGTGCTAAAAAAAAGGATAATTTTTTTTCTATCCAATTAATCAGCTGATTATTATCCGATTAATCGGATAGAAATAAAAATAAATTCATTAATAAATACCCTTTTTTTGCACAATAAAATGAGAAGGAGTTTGAGTGCCGTACAACTGACCAACTAATCGCAGACCACTTAATCAATAACGAGATTCGTTGACAACTATTTTTATCATCAATCTTATGTTGCAGCCCTAGATTTTTTTATATTTAAATTGGATTTTGCAAATAAAATGCTTTTTGAGGAAAAATCTATCTAAAGATAGTTTCTATTTAAAGGGACACTAAACCATGAAAAAAAGTAATCTTCAATTGCAAGTTTATTATAGATTACATATATTTGTAATAGGCTTTGTGTTTCCAATTAATACCATTTCTTATAAAATCAAGATTGAAAATTTAACAAATTCCAAACCCACCGCCAGCTAATATTTTTCAATCTTCAAATCCGGACTGATAACCCAGGTTATCAAAATGGATGACAGATGCTGCTATGCGCATGCGCGATATTCAGTCCATAGTATACGTCACCAGCAGACCCTCTGTATCGGGTAAGAACTGAGCGCTGCGCTGAGAGAATCTCCCTAACAATAACGAGCATTAGGGTTAGAAATAAGCGCATGCGTCTGGTGACGAGATAGGATATGCGAGTCAAGGAACACAAAGCGCATGCGTCTGGTGCACGGCCCATATTAGAGGGTTGACTGTACTGACGTCATGCTCTAAATATAAATTATAATTTTCAAGTCTTCTGAAAAATCGTTTTACTGAAAAAATAGGTAAGATATGTTATATAAACGTTTGTTGTTTGAAAACGATAGTCAGGTTGGGCTGAAAATAATAAAGTTTTGGAATCCTTTAAGCTACATTATAATCTAAAGGATATTCATCTTGAAATATAGATTCGTTTTTAATTATATAGTAAGATGCTTTATATTCATGGCTGTAATGTTTAAATTTTTGGGTAAATTAATTCCATTAATCTATTTACAATGTCATGCTTTGATCCAAGGTGTATGTAACATTATTTTGGGCTATTTTTCTATCTTGAAAACAATCTATAACACTAGCACTATGTTAACTCTAGGGGGGCGCAAAATACCAAAAACAAGAGAGCTATGATTAATCACTTATTACGAGAATATGATCATCTAAATGCATATAGTGATGATATAAGATTAATAATATGTGTAACCTAAAATAATGAAGTGATATATAATTAAATATAAAAATAAATCAGTATAAATATATAATAAATACAATACAACAATACAGTTATTCAAATAAATATCTAAAAAAACAAATAAATAGCTAAATAAATATAAATTATAACAAGGACACAATCAAGTTTTTCTATCTTGAAGATATTATCACATATTATTGGTTTTGTAGTTTTTTAAAACTGTGAATTTGTGTCTGCAGAAATATTATGCCCCTTCTTCACAGCAAAAATATTATAAAATAAACATGCAGAGTTAAGAAATATACCTTAAAGGGACATAATCATGAAAGAAAACTTTTGGGTTTCAGACAGAGCATACAGATTCAGATTTATTCATTCTCTTGGTATCCTTTCTTGAAGAAGAGCAATTATCTACTGGGCAGTGACATGCAGCTAGCTTACATTAGTGCATTGCTTATGAGCTTACCTATGTATGCTTTTCAACAACGGATACCAAGCGAGCAAAGCAAATTAGATAAGAGAAGTAAATTGGAAAATTATTAAAAATTGCACGTTTTCTGAATCCTGAAAGTTTAATTTTGACTGTACTCTCCCTTTAATGCCATTGCTCCGCTGCAAATCTATGTACACAGAATCAACCCTTACTAAGTTTCACTGAAAGCTCACTGAAGATTGTTTGGAGTAGAATAGATCTGCACAAGGACCTAAGTGCGAGGAGAGAGGGGCAAGCATTAAAAATGAAATATAATGTTATTGTTTTAGTTAAATAAAACTATTTAAATTGTTATTATTAATGTAATCATTATTTTTCTCCTGAAAAGTTGAAAAGTTGATCAATTATGAATGATTAACCTATAAAGCTGGAGATAGTTCACCTCCAAATAATTTCATTAATTTCAATGGTCTATCTATGCATATCTAATAGTCTGATATAACTGGAAAAATATTCTAAAAATGAAAACTTACTAGTGATTGAAATAGTAGTTTAAATCATGATTTAACTCAAATCCACCCTGTCTGCCACATACATAAAACATTTAAGTGCTTATAATAATGAATGCAGATGTAACCACTGAAATAACCATGCACAAGTGTGTTGAAAAAAAAAAAAACATGAAGAGTGTAATAAATTAATAACTAGTGATGCCAATGATATAAATCTGGACCTGCTGCCATCAATCCTATAAAATCAACAACTGCTCATATTGCTTGTGGATGGAAAAAGATATAAACTGCCAATATTAAAAAAGAACATTTATTTTGCAGTGCTAAAATACTATATTCTCTTGACAGATAATAAATCCAAATAGAAAAGAAAGCAAAGCGTCAAACCTGTTTTGCCACATTCATTAACAATTATGTACATATAAATTCAGGGATGTGCAAGTTTCACTAACTTAATATCTTATGAATGTATATTATGTTTTCTTACTAGATATTTAAATCTATTAAAATAGATTAACAGACACATTAAATGATAATAATAATAATATAAAGAGTATAACATACAAAATGCTAGGTATAGAAAGCAGATCTCTAGTGCTTGTAGTTACAAGGATTTAATGATATGTAAAGATCTGCTCGATTACTAACGGAGCCAATTTCCATATCGCAAGGAAAACAATTCTTATTACTCAGACCTCTGGTCTTTTGGCCTTGTAGACTACATGATTCATGATACTGTATGCTGTCTCCTCCTTAAAAGAACATCAAGCCTAAAAATGTTCTTTAATAATTCAGACAGAGCATACAATTTTAATCAGTTTTCCAATTTACTTCTATTATCTAATTTGCTTTGTTTTCTTGGTCTATTTTGTTGAAAAGCATGCATAGGTGGGCTCAGGAGCTGGGAATAGCTGCTGATTGGCAGCTGCACATATACACCTCTTATCATTGGCTTACTGTTGTGTTCAGCTGGCTCACAGAAACACCTTGCTGCTCCTTAAATAAAGGATGCCAAGAGAATGAAGCAAAATTCATAATAGAAGTAAATTGGAAAGTTGTTTAGAATGGTTTGCTATATCTGAATCATGAAATAATAATTTTGAGTTTCATGCCCCTTTAATCTCTGCAATTATCTCCTAAACTAAAAGTGCAATTTTTCATCAATGGTCTTTTTAAAAGTGCCCCAATGACTTAATGCCTGACACACAATGCATGTTCCTTTAATTAATTCTTGGCATCACATGATGTAACAATAAAATGTTGAGAAGACAACAGAGTTGATTTATGCTGAAACAAAACACAAACACACACATGGTATAGTTGCTGAATAGTAGGTACAATACATATAATAGCTAAGGAACATTATGGTGAGCTATACAGCATCAGCATATTGTTTATGTGAGAGTCTGGAATATGGAACATTATAGTTAATAGTGAGAAATACTAAAGGAATACTAAACACATTTTTTTTCTTTCATAATTCAGATAGAGCATACAGTTTTAAGCAACTTTCTAATTTATCCTTATTATCAATTTTTCAAGCAGGAATGTAAGGTTAGAAGCCGTCCCATTTTTGGTACAGCACCTGGTTAGAGCTTGCTGATTGGTTTACTACATTTAGAAACCAATAAGCAAGCGCTACCTAGGTGCTGAACCAAAAATGGGCCGGGTCTTATGCTTACATTCCTTTTTTTTACGAGAACATGAGAACGAAGAAAAAGTGATAGTAGAAATAAATTAGAAAGTTGTTTAAAATTGTATGCTCTACCTGAATCATGGAAGAAGAAAAATTGGGGTTAGTATCCCTTTTAATGCCGAGATTGAAACAACATGCCTGGTGCCAGGTGCCAATAGTCTAGGGTAGGGCTGGACAAACCCTGGAGCCAGGGAGCCAATGGCTCCTACAATGTTACCCCTGGCTCCTAACTTTGTGGGTAATTCTCCATATATCTATATAGAAATACCCCTGTCTGGCTCCTAAACAGATTTGTCAACCCCTGGTCTAGGGAACTCTAACATCTGCATGTTCTATATCCCTCACATATGGGGCTAAAAAAAAATGAATGTTGGTTATTGCTTAAATGCTAAGCCAATGGCATTATTAATAATGGTTTACTTCAGGTCTTAAAGGGACAGTCAAGCAAAAAAAAAACTTTCATGGTTCAAATAGGGCATGTAATTTAAAAAAAACTTTCCAATTTACTTTTATCACCAATTTTGCTTTGTTTTCTGGGTATTCTTAGTTGAAAGCTAAACCTAGGAGGTTCCTATGCTAATTTCTTAGACCTTGAAGGCCGCCTCTAATCGAAATGCATTTTGACAGTTTTTCACCACTAGAGGGCATTAGTTCATGTGTGTCATATAGATAACATTGAGCTCATGCACGCAAATTTATCGTGGAGTGAGCATTGATTGGCTAAAATGCAAGTCTGTCAAAAGAACTGAAATAAGGGGTCAGTCTGCAGAGGATTAGATACAAGGTAATTACAGAGGTAAAAATGTGTATTAATATAACTGTGTTGGTTATGCAAAACTGGGGAATGGGTAATAAAGAGATTATCTTTTAAAACAACAAAAATTCTGGTGTTGACTGTCCCTTTAAACAGAACTACATTATTCATTGGTATTTTAGATTGTGCTTGAGCACAACATTTAACTCACCACAAGGTTGTACATAAGATAAAGCACCCTGCTCTACAAACTGCACCCCATAATCTAGCACTTAATGTTTTTTTGCAAACTTTTAGTTAAGACTTAAGTGTAAAGAAAATGCTCTAATATGTATAGCCACCAATTCCAAGCTAATTCCCAGCAGTGCATTGCTGCTGCTGCTAAGTATATGTGCTTTTAAACAAAGGATACCAAGAGAACTACGCAAATTTGATAATAGACGTGAATTTAAAATTGTCTTGCAATTACATGGTCTATCTAAATCATGAAAGTTTAATTTAAGCTTTTCTATCTGTTTAAGTTAGTCCCCCCGGATAAAAATAATAATTAAATGTTAAAAAATACCCTTAATCTTAAAGGCTATGCAATGCCCATCCCCTCAACTTCTTAAAAGTGAATAGCCACTGTGCACAATTTTTCTTTATGTTTAATGGAGCAGACTTCCCCATGAAAAAGAATTGTCTATTTTCCAAAAGTCTGGCTTATTAAGCAAACATAAAAACATAAATTATGCTTACCTGATAATTTCATTTCCATCTGTGGGAGGAGAGTCCACTACTTTATTAATCGCTTGTGGGAAATTAGAACCTGGCCACCAGGAGGAGGCAAAGACACCCCATCCAAAGGCTTAAATACCTCCCCTAGTCCCCTCATTCCCCAGTCATTCATCACTTTTGAAAACAAATACCCAAGCTCTAGAGGACACTGAATGAAAAAAATGGGAGGGTAAAGGAGGAGGACCCTATACTGAGGGCACCACATCCTGCAGAACCTTTCTCCCAAAAGCTGCTTCCACCGAAGCAAAAACGTCAAATTTATAAATTTTTGCAAAAGTATGTAAGGATGACCAAGTGGCCACTTTACAAATCTGCTCCATAGAAGCCTCATTCTTAAAGGCCCAAGAAGAGGCCACAGCACTAGTCGAGTGAGCGGTAATCCTCTGAGGAGGCTTGTGTCCCGCTGTCTCATATGCCAGACGGATCATACTCCTCAACCAAAAAGATAGAGAAGTTGCAGAGGCCCTTTCCCCCCAGGGTCTTCCAGAATACACAACAAATAAGGACGACGTCTGTCTGAACTCCTTCGTGGCTTAAAGATAAAACTTCAAGGCTTGAACCACATCCAGATTATGAAGTAACCTCTCCTTCGAAGAAGAAGAGTTAGGACACAAGGAAGGAACTTCTATTTCCTGATTGATGTTACGACTCAACACTACTTTGGGAAGGAATCTCAAGCCAGTGCGAAGAACAGCCTTATCAGCATGAAAAACAAAGTAGGGAGGCTCACATTGCAAGGCTGCCAACTCAGAGACACTGCGTGCCGATGCAATAGCCAATAACAAAAGGACCTTCCATGAGAGAATCTTAATGTCAAGAGCATGCATATGCCCAAACAGAGCCCTCTGCAAAACCTTAAGAACCCAGTTTAAGCTCCAAGGAGGAGCCAGATTCCTGAAGGCAGGTCTGATCCTAACCAGAAAGGAGACACAGAGGCTCCAATATGGCCTAGTCACGTCTAAACAAGAGTAGAACAGTGTGAAGTAGAATGGTACTCAGAAAGGTAAAGCACCCAAAGGTGCAAAAGGCGCAGGCTGAATCAATTAGCAGTGGTCCAGCTCACTGTATGCCCACAATGGAAACACTCAGATGGATACCAGTAAGGCAGCGAATCAAGCTTCTATTCCTGCGAGTGATATAAAACAATGCCCATAGCCTAGTACAGTTTGAGTGTAGAAATTACACAATTATTGGTCAGACTTACAGTCAGCAGCGCACCTTGATGTCAGAGCCCTATACTCTATTATACATGAGTTAGAGATACAAGCTGTGCGTTCTTATCTAGAACAAGACATGTACATGCCCAATACACAGAGTGACTTCATCATCAAACTCATTACTTTTATTTTACAACACAATTATTTTCTTTATCAAGGCAAATATTATTTACAGATGAAAGGAACGGCCATGGGCACCAGGTTCGCACCTAGTTTCGCAAACCTATTTATGGGACAATTTGAAAAAATCTACATATATGCATCTCGGTTTGCGGCGAACCTGGTGTTCTATGGCCGTTATATCGATGACCTTCTTTTCATATTTAGAGGACCACATACACACATTTTAGATTTCATTAACCAGCCTTAATAATACTTCCTTTGGTATATCTTTCACTCACAGTATTCATAAAGATAGTATCAAGTTTTTGTACTTAGTCGTGACCAGGGGTTCGGGTGGAGCAGTTACTTCTAAGACCTTCTTAAAATCAGTAGATTGCAACAGCTTTTTACATTTCGAGAGCAATCACTATCAGAGCTGGAAAACCAATTTGCCTTATGGAAAATTTAAGAGAATTAGAAGAAACTGCTCCACCATATCAGATTATGATGAGCAGGCTGGGGTGCTTGGGGACCGGTTCCTGGAAAAGGGATACCCTAAAGAACTTATCACCACAGAGCTCAATAGGGTGAGAGAAGATGATCAAACTCAGTACTTTTGTAGGAATAACAAAGACAAGGATAATTTTAAAGATAGGAAACCCCCCTCTTTATTACCAGATACAACTCGAATTATCGCAAGATCTAAAAAAATTCTACTCAAACATTGGCCCATACTAACAAATGATTCCACAATCAAGAAAATCATTGGAGCCAAACCTAAAGTAGTCTATAGAGGAGCTCCCACCCTCAAGACCCTCTTGGCCTCCAGCAAAATTGTGAGAGACAAACCCACATCAAAGCCTAGCTGTGTGGAAAGAAACGATGTGGAATGTGCTTGTATATCTCACATTGTGTATCCACTTTTACTTCGCAGACTACAAGCGAATCATTCAGTATTAAAAATTCCATGACCTGTGAATCCTCCTTTGTGGTTTATTTGCTAAATTGTGACTGTGGGGTCCAATATGTGGGATGCACTTGTCGCAAAGTAAAAACAAAGATGGGGAGAACATCTCACCAACATTAAAAATAAATCCAAGGGTCACAGTGTCTGAAGACACTGCTCAAATGTCCATGGGACACAAAACAATCCCATGTGAATAGTGCCCATTGAACATGTGTCTAGAGTTCAAGCTAATGCATTTATGACCCTTAGGAGACGTGAATCCTATTGGATCACGAAACTACAGACTCTTCCACCCCATGACCTAAATGAAAATCTCGATTTGGCAGCTTTTATTTAAATTATTATAAGATACTCTATGTGGAATCCACTATTACACTGAAACATATTTCAGAGACAGCGCATTGGATGTCATCCTGTGCTTCCCTGACAATAGTAATAGTGGGTCCACATGAAGTGCATCATGTTCTATAAATCATATATTTATTTTACCTAGTTTAACAGACATGAGGCAATCAAATTTTGATCAATATCATGTTTGCAGTTAGACCTTTATTAGATGTCCATATTAGATTCTTTAATTTCCCTATGGATAGCTGGGCTTTGTTTGTGTATATATATATCACTCCCATTTTGTAGAATATATATATTTGCAAGTTCATCATGGTCATTTATCCACTAATATGAGTATGATATAATAATGTGATCACATATTCAAAATCCACAAAAAGCACTTTATCACTTCACTTTTATTTTTTGTTTCTTTTTATTATATTTAGGGGTCTATATTCCCCATTATATCTACTTGGGGGACTGTTAGAGTCCTCCTCCTCTTCACTGCACATATTTTTACGAATAGTTCTAGTTAGGTACATATCACAGCATTACATATATTGTAGATTGGGTTTGCCCAGCACATACACTCAAGTTGGTTAGCCTCACTAATATACCTTTAAATTTTTCCCATATCGCTAACCGCAATTCTCCAGTCTCACTTTTTTGTCACACTACTCCACACCATCCCTTCTTAGATCAAGGGTCAATACATTTCACAAGTTTTTAGTATTGTACAGGGAGTGCAAAATTATTAGGCAAATGAGTATTTTGACCACATCATCCTCTTTATGCATGTTGTCTTACTCCAAGCTGTATAGGCTTGAAAGCCTACTACCAATTAAGCATATTAGGTGATGTGCATATCTGTAATGAGAAGGGGTGTGGTCTAATGACATCAACACCCTATATCAGGTGTGCATAATTATTAGGCAACTTCCTTTCCTTTGGCAAAATGGGTCAAAAGAAGGACTTGACAGGCTCAGAAAAGTCAAAAATAGTGAGATATCTTGCAGAGGGATGCAGCACTCTTAAAATTGCAAAGCTTCTGAAGCGTGATCATCAAACAATCAAGCGTTTCATTCAAAATAGTCAACAGGGTCGCAAGAAGAGTGTGGAAAAACCAAGGCGCAAAATAACTGCCCATGAACTGAGAAAAGTCAAGCGTGCAGCAGCCAAGATGCCACTTGCCACCAGTTTGGCCATATTTCAGAGCTGCAACATCACTGGAGTGCCCAAAAGCACAAGGTGTGCAATACTCAGAGACATGGCCAAGGTAAGAAAGACTGAAAGACGACCACCACTGAACAAGACACACAAGCTGAAACGTCAAGACTGGGCCAAGAAATATCTCAAGACTGATTTTTCTAAGGTTTTATGGACTGATGAAATGAGAGTGAGTCTTGATGGGCCAGATGGATGGGCCCGTGGCTGGACTGGTAAAGGGCAGAGAGCTCCAGTCCGGTGGAGGAGGAGTACTGGTTTGGGCTGGTATCATCAAAGATGAGCTTGTGGGGCCTTTTCGGGTTGAGGATGGAGTCAAGCTCAACTCCCAGTCCTACTGCCAGTTTCTGGAAGACACCTTCTTCAAGGTACAGGAAGAAGTCTGCATCCTTCAAGAAAAACATGATTTTCATGCAGGACAATGCTCCATCACACGCGTCCAAGTACTCCACAGCGTGGCTGGCAAGAAAGGGTATAAAAGAAGAAAATGTAATGACATGGCCTCCTTGTTCACCTGATCTGAACCCCATTGAGAACCTGTGGTCCATCATCAAATGTGAGATTTACAAGGAGGGAAAACAATACACCTCTCTGAACAGTGTCTGGGAGGCTGTGGTTGCTGCTGCATGCAATGTTGATGGTGAACAGATCAAAACACTGACAGAATCCATGGATGGCAGGCTTTTGAGTGATCTTGCAAAGAAAGGTGGCTATATTGGTCACTGATTTGTTTTTGTTTTGTTTTTGAATGTCAGAAATGTATATTTGTGAATGTTGAGATGTTATATTGGTTTCACTGGTAAAAATAAATAATTGAAATGGGTATATATTTGTTTTTTGTTAAGTTGCCTAATAATTATGCACAGTAATAGTCACCTGCACACACAGATATCCCCCTAAAATAGCTAAAACTAAAAACAAACTAAAAACTGCTTCCAAAAATATTCAGCTTTGATATTAATGAGTTTTTTGGGTTCATTGAGAACATGGTTGTTGTTCAATAATAAAATTAATCCTCAAAAATATAACTTGCCTAATAATTCTGCACTCCCTGTATAGATGTCCCCTTATAAGCATGAGTGGGTCATCATATTAGATTTGATCACCATTGTGAGTTGTGCTTAATTTGGGTACGTCTTTTATTAGCTATCACTTGAGTTCATAATCACACACACCGGGCAGGTCCTTTTTTATTATTCACAATACTAGTACCCACCACTTAGGGTTATAGGCGACACTATCAGGTGGCCCGATACACTAGCAGTAACCATGGCAACCCACTAATTCACTTGAATAGTATGTCTAGGTTGCACTAACAATGAGCTGACAACTGAAACAAAACACTAATAGACGTACATATTACTTTGCATATGACACTTGGGCGTCATGCACACACGTCAGTACATATGCCCCCATAGTGACAGATCAGATGATAGATCATTGGTCGATCTGGACACATACCCCTTTGACGTCACTGACGGTGTTAACATACATGCCCCTTTAGACAGTGACCAGAAGTCAGACGATTGGGTAGATGCACATACACACCTCTCTTACGTCATCAGCGGCATCTTGAGAGCTGCGACTTGAAATTACACTCTTTTTTCACATTAGAGCGGTATGTGTTTGTATCGACACAAATTTCACACCATTTATCATGATTACCATATATCCTTTGCAATCCCATCATATGAGATGAGCTCACTAAGACGATAATGATTAGGCCCAGTCACTAATTACACCTACAGTTAGTGCAAAACAAATTTTTAGGCCCATTTATTATTGGCCTAAAATAAAAATATCCTAAATTTATTATTATATATATTTCGAGATTGAGATGTAGATAGTGCCATTTGGGGGAACTATTGTACCCAAGGGTTGAGTCTATATCCCTAGACATTAATGAATAGGGCTAGTAGGTTGGATTATAAACAACATTACTAACAAAACTAATTACTAGCTGGATTGATGATATAATGCAAGAGTTAATGCACAGTTGCATATGGATGAGATAGGATTGGGGAAAGGGGAGGGAGGGTTCAATAAACCAATTATATGGTTTTTAAGTGTATATAGCAAGTGTCTCAATTGTTAAATTTTTACTGTATAGCCTGAGGAAACAGTCCTAGAGGGGCTGAGAAATGCGTTGCTTTGTTTTTAAAAAAATATTTGTTTTATGATACACTTGTGTTATGTTTAAGTATGAACTAGTACCCTTGTTCTTGCAGGACCACTCAGTCTCACACCTTACCTCGGGTTCACTAAGATCTAACTTGTGTGAACCCTGTTATGCTCATAGATCTGAGGGTCACTACTGCAGGATACAGTGTGAAGATGGTAAACAAGAGGAAATGGAATGAGCTAAACAACAATATAGTATGGTAATGTAGGATAACTCGAATTCCAGAGATTAGAGAGAAACTTATTCACTCCCAAAATAGTTGCAGACTCGCATCACACACATATAAAATATTTACATAGCTTGCACACACACACACACTTAGAGTTGTGCAAGGTAGGTTCATTGGTTATTTACAACCGGATACAAGATTTGCAGTTGTGAGTAGTTGCTGGATTAAAGTCAGTTTAAGCACAAAAAGTACATCAGAGGTTAATGCAAAATGGAGCAGTACTTTGAAGCATAATGATAGATATGGCAAAAGCCTCTGTGCAAGTCAATGAAATGAATCACAAGCGGAATAGTTGATGTAACAGTTAGTACATTAAATAAACTGGTTAATAGCTTAGTATGGCAGGTAAACTTGATTACTTGAGGCAAGCAGCAACAAATGACATGAGAGGCAAGATATCCTTATTTGTATATTGGTAATACAGACCGGTAATCCTGATGGTAGTATATACAAACCGACTTCCCAACTAGTATCCTCAGTGTGGAGCAAAAGCGGAGTTACCGGGGAAGCAATGCAGACAGCGTGTGCAGAGATTCAGTGAGAGTGTGTGGCGGCTGCGGTTTCACCTAGAGACAAGTCGGGCGTGACGTCACACGCCAACGGACCAGCATGCGAGTGAACAGGAAGCAAGCAGCAGCAAGGGAGACAGGAACAGAGATGAGGTGCTGCAATACCGCAAGTCTTGAGTAACAGAAATTAGTATCAGTAGCAGGGAATCCCAACTTAGACAGGAGGGAATGGCTGGGTGAGTAGCGTTCAGGAACAGAGAGTGACTGAACAAATTACCAAGCAACGTTCAACACTAGGTGGAGCCTTAAATAGCAGTATGGTAATTAGTAGTTAAAGGTACAGAATGGTAAAACCCTGACAGAACTCCCCCCTCAAGGAGCCGCTCCGCGGATCAAGGACCAGGACGGTCAGGATTTCTCCGGTGGTACAAAGAGAGGAGTTGGGGGGCAGAGAAGTTAGAGGACGGCTCCCACGAATCCTCCTCTGGAGCATAACCCTTCCATCTTACCAAATACTGTAGTTGATCATGAAGGTATCTGGAGTCCAAGATAGAATCAATTTCATATTCAACATCATCACTCACTTGAGGAACAACAGAAGAACTCTGTAGGTTACCCCTGACCAAGGAGTAGGGTTTCAACAAGGACACATGGAACGTTGGATGTATCTTCAGAGTAGATGGTAATTGAAGAGTCACAGCATTAGGATTGATAACTTTAATAATCTCATATGGACCCAAATACAAAGCACCTAATTTTTTACTGGGGATCTTTAAACGTAGGTTTTTTGTACTAAGCCAGACCTTGTTACCAACAGCATAATCCGGAGGTTTAGATCTGCGTAGGTCATAATGATGCTTCTGGGTGGTTTGTGCCTCTTCTAGAACTGTTTTTAAGGAAGCAAAACCATTAGCAATTGAATTGACCGTATCGTTTACCATTGGGAGTGTAGAATCAGACGTACAGGTTGGATGATATGATGGATGAAACCCATAGTTGACAAAAAATGGTGTGGTTCTCATAGAGGAGTGTAGTGAGTTGTTATGAGCAAATTCGGCAGTGGCCAACAGTGAGTGCCAATTATCCTGTTATAAAGTACAATAGCAGCGGAGATACTGCTCAAGTGACTGATTAGTTCTCTCCGTTTGCCCATTCGTCTGGGGATGATAAGCTGAGCTGAGTCTTCTACAGATGTTGAGGGTACGACATAGCTGGGTCCAAAACCTAGATGTGAATTGTGACCCCCTATCTGTAGTGACAGATTTGGGCAATCCATGAAGTTTCACTATGTTGTTTAAAAATAGAGAAGCAGTTTCTGACGCTGTTGGAAGACCCCTGTGGGGGATGAAATGAGCCATTTTAGAAAACAAATCAACCACCACTAATATGGTGTTGAAATTTGATGAAGATGGTAAGTCCACTATATAATCCATGGCGATATCTGTCCAAGGTCTGTCTGGGATTGGAAGCGAAAGAAGGTAACCATAAGGGCGATTATGTGGGTGTTTCTTGGTGGTACATGTAGGACAACTTTGTACATATCGAGTGACTGTGTCAATCATTTTGGGCCACCAATAATCTCTATTTAATAAATGCAATGTCTTATGAACTCCAGGATGACCTGCTAATAATGAGTCATGAGCATAACCAACAATCTCTTCCCTGAGAACTTCAGGTATATACAGTAGATTCTCATGGTAGTACAAACCATCCTGATGTTTGCTTAATCCAAGTTGCTGTAAAGATGAGTCCTGAGACAGATGTTGTTTTAAGGTGGTTTTGAAGCCGGTAGTCAAACAGATTATTCTATCTGAGGGTATGATAGATTCAGGTGTTTCTATATGCAAAGGTTTCGGATCCTTTCGAGAAAGAGAGTCTGCCTTGAGATTTTTGGAGCCTGGCCTATATGTTATGATATAGTCAAATCGTGAAAAGAAAAGACTCCACCTGACTTGACGTGAAGTCAAGGTTTTGTTAGATCTCAGAAATTCAAGATTCCGATGGTCAGTGTATATCAGAATAGGGTGTTGTGTTCCTTCCAGAAGATGTCTCCAGAACTCTAGGGCGGATTTGATAGCAAGAAGCTCCTTATCACCAATACCATAATTCATTTCTGCAGAGGTCATTACTCTGGAGTAGTAAGATATTGGGTGAAGAGGTTCCGTAGGAGACTTTCTTTGAGAAAGGATTGCCCCAAGAGCATATTCGGAAGCATCAACCTCCAGGGTGTATTGACAACTGGGATCTGGGAATTGTAGAATCGGAGCTGTAATAAATTTCTGTTTCAGACTAGTGAAAGAATCTTCTGCTGACTGATTCCAAACAAATTTTATATGTTTACGTGTTAAGTAAGTCAATGGTTGAACAATATGTGAAAAACCTTTAATGAATTTGCGATAAAAGTTCGCAAACCCTAAAAATCTCTGGATTTCTTTCTTGTTACGAGGAGCAGGCCAATTGGTTATAGCATCCACCTTGTTAGATTCCATGGAGATACCTAAAGGTGATATGTTGTATCCTAAGAAGGAAATTGTATCTGTATTGAATATACACTTTTCAAGCTTAGCGAAAAGACGATGGACTCTTAATCGTAGTAAAACCTGCTTCACATGAGACACATGTTTTTCGTATGACTCTGAGAATATAAGAATGTCGTCCAGATAGATGACAATACATACATCTAAGAGATCATGAAACACATCATTTATGAAACACTGAAATGTCGCCGGTGCGTTGCATAAACCAAACGGCATTACAGTGTATTCATAAAGGCCGTAACGTGTACGGAAGGCTGTTAACCACTCATCCCCTGCTCTCATCCTAATCAAATTGTAGGCACCTCTAAGATCCAGTTTTGTATAAATAACAGCACCACGTAACCGTTCAATTAGTTCAGGAATGAGAGGCAGGGGGTATCTGTTTTTCTTTGTGCATTTGTTAAGTTGCCTATAGTCAATGATTGGACGGAGACTACCATCCTTATTCTTAACAAAAAACATAGACGCTCCAACGGAGGATGTGGAGGGTCTAATGAAGCCTTTTTTCAAGTTATCATCCAAGTAGTCTTTCAAATGAGCTAATTCTGGCTCTGAAAGCGGATATATATGTCCTATAGGTATGGTACTGTCTGGTATGAGATCAATAGGACAATCATACGACCTGTGTGGTGGTAGTGTGTCTGCCTCAACCTTATCAAAAACGTCACTAAATTCTTTGTAACAATCAGGTAGGCCATTGACAGATAAATGGTATAAAGAGTGTTTGGTAAAACATGAATTTTTACAAAATTCAGAATCAAAGATCACAGACCCTTCACACCATGAAATAGTGGGGTTATGTCTTATTAACCAGTTTAAACCAAGTATCATAGGATATACTGAAGTGGGAAGTACATCGAAAGACAACTGCTCAATATGACCAGACTTAGTTATTACAGTAATAGGGAAGGTGTGATGTGTTATGGGACCTGAACTGAATAGTGAGCCATCAACCAAACGTATAGCAAGTGAAACACTCTTTTTTATTACTGGGATCTTATTCTTAACAACAAAAGAAATATCTACAAAATTCCCAGATGCGCCAGAGTCAACTACGGCCTGTACGTCTATCTTCCGATGATGCCACTGTAGGGAGAGAGGAAGGGACAAATGAGAATTGAAATCATGTACCATATTAATTATATGATAACTAGAAGGTGTCTTACCCTTCTTTTGGCGAAGAAGTAATGGACAATCCTTAACAGTGTGATCTTTATCAGCGCAGTATAAACAAAGGTTCAATAATTTGCGCCTAGCTTTTTCTTCAGGTTTTAGAGGACCACGAATCACTGCTACATCCATAGGTTCATCAAAAGACCTTGCTGGTAAGGTTGAAGGCGTAGCTTGATAAGAGGATAATCTTCTGTAGCTTGCATCACTGAAGGATCTTTCAGATTTTCTTTCCCTTAACCTTCGGTCTATACCTATGCTGAGTGTCATGAGGGCTTCTAAATCATCAGGAATGATACCACGTGCAAGCTCATCTTTTATTGCTTCACTGAGACCTAATCGGTATTGATTCCTTAAAGCTGGAGTGTTCCACTGCGTGTCCGGTGCCCAACGTTTGAAATCCGTGATATATTCTTCCACGACTCTTTTCCCTTGACGTAAGGACCTAATAGCTGTTTCTGCTGTGTTCTGTTTATTGTGATCCTCATAAAGCAGAGACATGGCAGAAAAGAATGCATCAAGAGAATTTAAGATGGGATCATCTTTCTCATAATAGGCATTAGCCCAAGACCTGGCCTCACCACGTAAGAATGAGATAACAGTTAATACCCTGACCCTATCTGTTGGGTATGATTTAGGTTTCAGAGTAAACATCAGTGTACAAGAGTTCTTAAAATCCCTAAACAAAGCTCTCTCCCCAGAGAACTTTTCAGGAGGGCTAATTAAAGGTTCAGCTGAGTTTTCAGCTACAGGAGGCTTACTGGCAAGATGGTCATTTATGAATTTTCTGATGTTTTGGTTCTCCAATTGTATCTCCCTTAGTCCCTGTATCATGTGATCCATACTTTGAGCTAGGGAGCCAACCCTGTTGTAAAGCTCTGTTATATCCATTAAACAAGGTACTAGTTATTTTTATGGGCTTGGTAATATGTTATGTTTAAGTATGAACTAGTACCCTTGTTCTTGCAGGACCACTCAGTCTCACACCTTACCTCGGGTTCACTAAGATCTAACTTGTGTGAACCCTGTTATGCTCATAGATCTGAGGGTCACTACTGCAGGATACAGTGTGAAGATGGTAAACAAGAGGAAATAGAATGAGCTAAACAACAATATAGTATGGTAATGTAGGATAACTCGAATTCCAGAGATTAGAGAGAAACTTATTCACTCCCAAAATAGTTGCAGACTCGCATCACACACATATAAAATATTTACATAGCTTGCACACACACACACACACTTAGAGTTGTGCAAGGTAGGTTCATTGGTTATTTACAACCGGATACAAGATTTGCAGTTGTGAGTAGTTGCTGGATTAAAGTCAGTTTAAGCACAAAAAGTACATCAGAGGTTAATGCAAAATGGAGCAGTACTTTGAAGCATAATGATAGATATGGCAAAAGCCTCTGTGCAAGTCAATGAAATGAATCACAAGCGGAATAGTTGATGTAACAGTTAGTACATGAAATAAACTGGTTAATAGCTTAGTATGGCAGGTAAACTTGATTACTTGAGGCAAGCAGCAACAAATGACATGAGAGGCAAGATATCCTTATTTGTATATTGGTAATACAGACCGGTAATCCTGATGGTAGTATATACAAACCGACTTCCCAACTAGTATCCTCAGTGTGGAGCAAAAGCGGAGTTACCGGGGAAGCAATGCAGACAGCGTGTGCAGAGATTCAGTGAGAGTGTGTGGCGGCTGCGGTTTCACCTAGAGACAAGTCGGGCGTGACGTCACACGCCAACGGACCAGCATGCGAGTGAACAGGAAGCAAGCAGCAGCAAGGGAGACAGGAACAGAGATGAGGTGCTGCAATACCGCAAGTCTTGAGTAACAGAAATTAGTATCAGTAGCAGGGAATCCCAACTTAGACAGGAGGGAATGGCTGGGTGAGTAGCGTTCAGGAACAGAGAGTGACTGAACAAATTACCAAGCAACGTTCAACACTAGGTGGAGCCTTAAATAGCAGTATGGTAATTAGTAGTTAAAGGTACAGAATGGTAAAACCCTGACAACTTGCTATTATCCTTTTGGGGTTTTCTATCATCTTTTGGACACATATCGTTTGGTCGGTGAATTAATTCCATCTATGCCTGGGTACAGTCTACTGGGCGACTAAGAGGTTCCAGCTGGCTTTTACTGCACCTGAATGTGCACTGCTGACTGTAAGTCTGACCAATAATTGTGTAATTTCTACACTCAAACTGTACTAGGCTATGGGCATTGTTTTATATCACTCGCAGGAATAGAAGCTTTACTTGTATCCATGTGAGTGTTTCCATTGTGGGCATACAGTGAGCTGGACCACTGCTAATTGATTCAGCCTGCGCCTTTTGCACCTTTGGGTGCTTTACCTTTCTGAGTAACATTCTACTTCACACTGTTCTACTCTTGTTTAGACGTTACTAGGCCATATTGGCGACTCTGTGACCTTCCTAGATTCATCATCACCAGGGACTGACCATCCTTTTGACAGAGTGCTGCCTCATGTTGGATGTTGGATAACAAGGACTCTCTTGTATATTACTCATTTTGGGTGTTTATCTTGCTCATATGAATGTGTTATATTTATTAATGGTGTTTTAGTTATTTTTTATAGTAGGATTTGGTTATAGGAAGTGCCCCCTATGGGAAAAGTGTTTTTGACATTTACCTTTTTCATCCTGATCCTAACCAGAGCCTGAATGTCAGGAAGCTCCACAAGCTTCTTATGCAACAGTACAGAAAAAGCCGAGATCTGTAGCCTTAGGGAACTGGCGGCAAGACCCTTATCCAGACCGTCCTGAAGAAAGGCCAAAATCCTTGATACCCTGAACTTATGCCATGGGTATCCTCCTTCCTCACACCAGGACAAGTAGGTCCTGCACACCTTGTGGTAGATGCATCTAGTGACCGCCTTCCTGGCCTGAATGAGAGTGTCAATCACTCTCTCCAAAAATCCTCTCTTGGCTAAGACTAGGTGTTCAATCTCCACTCAGTCAGCCTCAGAGAATCGAGATTTTGATGTTGAAAAGGTCCTTGAACTAGCAGATCCTTGCGACAAGGTAACTTCCACGGCGAATATGATGACATCGCCACTAGATCCGCAAACCACATCCTCCACGCCTGGGGATCCCTGGATCGCGACCCATATCTGGGTAGCTTGCAATTGAGTCTAGACGCCATGAGACCAATTTCCGGCATCCCCCATCTGCTGCAGATCTCCGCTAACATCTCGGGTGGATAGACCATTCCCCTGGATGAAACGTCTATCTGCTCAGAAAATCCGCTTCCCAGTTGTCCACACCAGGAATGTGGATCGCTGAGAGCAAACAATTGTGAGTCTCTGCCCATTCCAGAATCCGAGATACTTCCCTCATTGCTAGGGAGCTTCTCGCCCCCCTGGTGGTTTATGTAAGCCACCGAGGTAATATTGTCCAATTGGAATCTGATGAATTGGGACGGCCCCAGAGGTGGCCAGGCCCTCAGAGCGTTGAATATCACTCGAAGTTCTAAAATATTTATAGGTAGACTCGATTCCTCTCAAGTTCATTTGCCTTGTGCCTTTCTGGCACCCCAAACAGCTCCCCATCCTGATAGACTCACATCCGTGGTTACAATCTCCCAGGATGGTCCCAGGAAGGATGTCCCCTGAGACAACTGACCCAGTCGGATCCACCAAGACAGGGACTCCCTCATCGGTCTGTCCAGAGATATCTGTTGGGACAAATCTGAATGATCGCCATTCCATTGTGTCAACATGTACAGCTGAATAGGTCTGAGATGGAACCTGGCGAATGGAATGACATCTATGCTGGATACCATGAGCCCGATTACCTCCATACACCTGGCCACAGATGTCCTGGAGGATGTCTGAAGGGCTATACAGTTGGACGCAAGCATGCAATGTCTCTGATCTGTCAAAAATATCTTCATTCTTTCTGCCGAAGGGACTGGGATGATTACTCCGAGAGATGAGAGATCCCTCACACACCCCAGGAAGGCGTCTCTCTTTTCTGGTCTTGAAGAGATGTTTGACAGGATGAACCTGCCTCTGGGCGGATACGATTTGAAACCTATCCTGTACCCCTGGGTGACGACCTCTAGGTACCAAGGGTCTGTAATATCTCCCCTCCAGGCCTCCGCAAAAAGAGATAGTCTGCCCCCTACCTGGTCCATGGATGGGTCGGCGGCCGCCCCTTCATGCCGTCTTTGACTCAGCGGGCTTCTTGTTCTGCTTGGACTTGATCCAAGAGTTTGCTGGCTTCCAAGATCCCTCTGATTGCTCAAATTTTACGGAAGGCTGCTGGCGCTGAGACTTATCCTTTCTTATCCTGAGGTAAGAAGGCACCCTTGCCACCCGTGACTGTAGATATGATAGAATCCAGGCCCGGGCCAAACAAAACCTTCCCCTTGAATGGTAGGGAAAGCAAGCGAGACTTAGATATCATGTCAGCAGACCACGATTTTAGCCACAAAGCCCTGCGGGCTAAAAGAGAAAACCCTGATGTCTTTGCATTCAGGCGAATAATCTGCATTTCAGCATCACAAATGAACGAATGCGCTACCCTTAGGGCTTTAATTCGATCCAGAAACTCATTGAAGGGAGTCTCCACCTCGACCATTGCTGATAGTCACTCCAGTAGGTAGCCACACCAGCCACCGCAGTAACACAATAAACAATATTATGCATAATAAAATCCCCCTGTTCCATAACCCCCTTCCAAGGGTATTACACTAGATTCTATACAGATAAAAGGAGTCACACTGTGACCCTGTCTTCTTGCGTTATCACATATATATATATATATATATATATATATATATATATATATATATATATATATATATATATAATGAAACGATCTTACCAGAATCAACGATGTGGAACAGGAACACTCCCCTTCAAGTGTGACAGGGTAGAAGCGTCGCTCTTGACATGGACTTAAGAGAAGAAAAGCAGGCAGCGAAACTCGTCAACACTGATTGCTTAAGGCGCTGTTAATCATGAGTCGAGATGGTTTCGCAGAAAGACTCTCCCTGCATCTCCAGACTCTAACATTCACTCATGCTCTCACTGAGAGGCTGACAGGACTACTTAAAACTCCAGTCCCATTTCAAAGAGTACTACCCTCCATAAGAGACTACTCCAAATCTTCCGACACTTCTCTGCCAACCTCCTGTGACGAAAGGCAAAGAATGACTGGGGGATGAGGGGAGTGGGGGAGGTATTTAAGCCTTTGGCTGGGGTGTCTTTGCCTCCTCCTGGTGGCCAGGTTCTAATTTCCCACAAGTGATGAATGAAGCAGTGGACTCTCCTCCCATTAGGATGGAAATGGGCCAAAGCACATCTACAATTCACAAAAATGTTTATTACACAAGTTATCAAACAATAAAACCTGCATTTACTAGACACAAATAAAGACTTGCATGTATTCCAAGTCATAGGGCCCTATAATCAAATACTCACCCACAGGGGCGGAACAACCATTGGTGCTGCAGGTGCAGTTGCACCAGGGCCCAAGAGCTGGAGGGGGCCTATAAAAGCCAGTTTATACATAGTGGGCCAATTTATCAAAGGCTTCGCAAGCCTTTCGACCCCATACGACTGCAGGTTCTCACAAGAGAACCTGCATGCCTTATTTAACAAGCAGCGGTCATCATTCCGACTGAGGAGATTGACAGCTCCTGCCCACGCGTGATTGGATGAGCGTGGGCAGGGGGCAGGATTGTACGCAAGCGCAAAATAGCTCTTGTGTGCAAAGCTGTGGCGGACAGGGGCGCATATGTTCACCCCTGGTCCCTTCAGCTTGATAAATTTCCCCCATAGTTGTATGCAGAATGTTTACAATCCTAATGCAGGGGAGCCTTTTATTAGTGCAGGATGTAGGTCCATCTGTATATCTATCTATCTATCCTAAAAATCATTATACAGAGTAGAATGTATATTAATACTTTTGCTTGCTATTGAGTTACCTTTGGGGGCCTCAAAAAAAATCTTGCACCAGGGCCTCCTGTTAAATAGGCCCACTACTGCTCACTCACATGGAGAGAAATCACACCATATCCTTTTTTGTTTGTTTTTTTAGCATTATCTTGTAATATATTTGTCTCTCTTTCATATCCAGGACCCTGTATACCAAAATAAAGAGCTCTTAAGTTATACGTTATAATAGTTTGATGAACCTCACAGTACTGACAACACCTCTCAGATAATCCTGGCAGTGTGGAAAGCTTCAGATTATCAGACCCACAGTCTGCTGCCACCGTCTCTTGGCCATATTGAATCTTTTGATGTCTGTTCTATACAGAAATTTGTGTGATACAAATATTGCTGATTAAATAAACAGAATTAACAACACCAAGGCTTCCCCATTCTATTTTAAGCTAAAACATTTCTCACAGCAGTTATAAAAATGTTGGCTAGTTAAAATTCTACACATCTGAACTAAGTGCTAATCAGCTGAATTTTTCAATTACATTTTTAATAAAAGTAATTTTCCATTACGTTTGGAAGTTAATCTGCAAAGAGTACTTATTAGTACCAATTAGACTCTGCCAGATGTTTGGAGTGATTGCAGCAAGAAAGATTTGCATAATATCACAAAACTCTACTAAATATTAGAAGAGAAAACAAATGTGAAAACCAGTTACATCACTAGATAACCTAATGTATATAGATTATTGTGGTTTAAATAGAAGACAAATGGAAACTATTAAAAAAATAAAATAAAAAACAGCGAACCATATGGTAAAGATTCAAATGATTGTTTCTTGTCTTTATTTCTTTTTTTTTTAATACAACTTTATTGAAAATTTAAAATGTATTACATAATTTTAAGACACAATTCTGAGAAAAGAAAAAACAATCCGCATTTCTGTAAATTCTATATCAGATCCGTAAGATTTTAGAATAATAAATAAACAGAAAATTAAATAAATAAAAATTGTACCAGTAGTAGTTTTTAACATTATTTTGTTTTGGAGCCCCTCCCAATTTTTTTATAGTCATGTGACACACCTGATTTTTTAAAAATAGTTTTTATTAAATGTTATAATAATTTCAACAAAACATGACTTTATTATACATTGAGATGTGGATACTCTTAATCATTATATATGAATATATGATATATTAGGTAAACCATATTCATCATAAATGATGTTCACGTATTGTCATTATTCCTCTACAAAAAGTAAGTGTTCAACCCAAAGAAATATAAGAGAAAAAATAGGAAGTAAATAATACAAATAAGTAAATAAAAGAAGTAATAAAAGTGTTACAATTATAACTGGGAGATATCATTTACTGTCAGGCTTGACTTCCTTCAAAAATCTGTAAGAAGACTATGCTATGATTTCAAACTCCTAACAAAGCACCTATTGCATCTTTGTTTCATATTTTTGGCATTATTATTATAGACAAAGATTATTTAATATTCCTAATCGAATACTGATCTCCTCTTAGTAGCTACCAATGACGACATTTGGAAGACATATCTTATCGTATTCAGGATAGATAACGTTGATTGTAGTTGATATTTGCAGTGTCTGGCTGTGCTAGATCTGACCACAGAATAAATAAACTAGTCAAACTAAATGAACTAGTCAACCTATTGTAGGAGGAAGTGCAGGTGGGGACCCACTGTATCTTTTTTTAATTATACATGCATAGCACCTCCAACAATGGCTAGAATCTCCACAGAGTCACCCCTTCCTCAGACGCAGATGGCTCACCCCTTGATTCTCACATATTTAGTTTATTGTCCATTAACAGGATCTATGGTATTTTTTAAATAATGAATTGCAAGTAAAGCATTGTGTAAATAGTATAGGGATTAGTTTATTTTTTCTTATCAGCGAGAAAGCTACAGTTTATATTACACACAATTAAACAGACATTTTAAGAGATTCTAAATACAATATGGGTAAACATTTTAAAATATAAAAAAAAGCTATAATAAACATAAGAAAAACTCAAAATTAGCACAAAATAGATATGTGTCCTAAGGGAGCTTACTAAAAAAATACATTTAATTTTATATATTATATATATTTTTATGAATAATAATAAAATAAATAGAAGAGATAATGTTGCCAGTCCAGTCAGTATCAAACGCAAAAACACCTCTTGCTTGTTTTCTAAAAAATGTGCTTGTCCTTAGCTCCCTAGAGAAGCCAAAAAGCAATTTCTGAAACCTCATGTAGTTGTTTTAGACAATTTGAACAATTTTTAAATCCTAGGTTACAGATTTAATTTTTTTTAGCTTCTATAGGGAGCGTAGAACAAGAATATTTTTTTATAAAAAAGCAAGAGGTGTTAAATGCCCCTTAACTATACAATCCGCACATGTGCCTTAGAATTATATGAGTTGTTACCAGCATGCTGATTGCAACCAACCTTTATTTAGTTGTACAGTAGTCCTGTTTCTAATGCTAGATTACCATGGCGATCCATCACTGAAATTAATTTCCAGTTTATCAATAGCATTAACTTATGCCTCTATATAGTTTCAGTATATCCTATAAAAGACAAACACAGAATATGTCCGCCAGTAGCATCGTTTTTTTTCTATGCTGGATTTTTTTCTTTTGGAAGTGCAACACACAAAGATCAATGCAAATCCAAACTTGGTGTGTTGCACTTTCAGAAGGAGAAATCCGGCTTCAAAAAACTTAAAATATGCTTACCTGATCATTTTCTTTTCTTCAGATGGAAAGAGTGGACTCTTTCCATCTGAAGAAAAGAAAATGATCAGGTAAGCATAATTTAAGTTTTTCTTCATAAATGGAAAGAGTCCACAGCTGCATTCATTACTTTTGGAAAACAATACCCAAGCTATAAAGGACACTGAATGCAAAAATGGGAGGGTACAATAGGCGGCCCATTCTTAGGGCACCAGGCCTGAAAACCCGAACAAAATCCTGCTGCGTTAGAAGAAGAAAACAACTTTGAAAAAAAGGAAAAGGCCCAAGGACACTGACCCGCAGATAGTCCACAGCCTTGCTAGAGACCGCAGGAACTAGACTCAACTGAGTCAACAGCCTCCAAGAGACACCGTCCCCAGCAGTCGGTCTCCAAACAAAACACCCGTTACTAAAGAAAGGGAACAAACTACCGTATTCTTCCACAAAGAAGAAAAGGCACGGAGAAAACATGATTGTACTCGTAAAGCACGGCTAATCCCCCCTTAAGGGACTCAAGGCGCCGCTCATTTTATCAACCTCGAAAGGAGGAAAGGCTGAGCAGACCTTGCCAGGGATCAAACTCTCGTTTTGCTACAGTGCAGAGTAGCCACAGTGCATTAGTATGCAGAGCTAGCTTCCAGCTAGCATAAGGAACTCCAGAAAAAAAACCTAAAAAGGGCACGAGTCCTAAATAAAAACACAGAGCAAAAACCTGAGTAACCGGATCAGGTTGACAGAGACCTAACCAGTCTCATAGAAACAAGGGGAGGCAACGCCTAGACCCCAGAAATACAGAAACCATGGGATAAGGCTGGGAGTCTGAGAGTGGATCTTCCCCTAACACAGTGCAACCACACTCTAGAAAGCAACTGAAGGCAAAGGTCCCCAAGTCGCAAAAAGGTATCTCAGAATACTGAAATATTCAGAACAAAACCTTGTGCAGCTCAGATAGATCTGACGAACAACACCTGAAGCAAAAACACTGCACGCTGCAGTCATCTAAAAATGACACTGAAACTTAAATACTTGCAGGGCAAGTACAAAGCAGCTGAAGATAGAATCCTTCAGATTGCTAAGTATCCACTAACCAGCGGATAACATTGCAGGCTATCTAAAAATCGCCAGTCCTTCCCACAAATCTTGAATGTGGAGAAAGGAGAAACCTCAAAACATAACATGTCTGATAGACAGGGGGACAGAAGACCCCAACCACAAGCCCCCAGGGAATGGAAGAAAAAAAAGGGGGACTCATCCACCCCAACAGAGTTCGGGTGCCAACCCAATCTGCTCCTCCAAAATAAGTCACTTCCAAGGAGAACCCCCTAGGACCTGGAAGAGAGAAAAGTGCAATAGATCCGTAGGAAGACCTGTCACATCTCTCTTAGACAGTCTCTACATAGAGAGACCAATTTCCAACAGGTGTAACAGAGCCCACAGAGCAGCAGATGCTGCCCCTTACAGAAATAAGCCACCTGATCCCAACTCCTACACACAGGACACGGAAAAACACGGACTGAATGAAAAATCATCCAGACACCACTGTTGACCCAACAGAGAAAAAAACTCCCCATAGAGGAGCACACTCCGTCCAAAGGACAAGTCAGGCATTAAAGTTTATAACCAGTACCCGAAGGTGGATGAGAACTCTGGCCTACCAGCTTGCAAGCCCAATGAGCTAGCCCCTATGTCGCAACATAGGGTCCCTGAAAAAAACTGTCGTCCCGAACCAGTCCATCGGATCATAAGTCTTCCGACATCCAAGAAGGATCCAGGACAAGAACTCCAGACCCGGGACCAAGAATCATCCTAGAACGAATGACACCCTCAGGGAACACAAGATACCCCGTCTAAAGCAATCAGACCTCACAGGTGATGAGAACCGGAATCCTGGAGAACGGGTACAGGACTCACTCGTAATTCCAAACCCAAAAGGAAGAGAACACCCTTAGCCGGAGGGCAACACCCCCCCAGAAAGGTACTAGGCCGCAACAAAGTCACGCAATTTCTCTAGAGCCCAAAGGCCCCAAGGGCAGCACTAAGGGAAATGAAAACTAGAACAGAGTCACTCGAAAGAGAGTAGAAGAAAGGCTAGTCACCATAATCCTTTCAGATTAACGTTCCAGAGGACCACATCCAAGGGAAAAGAATGCAAAGCATATCGAACCCAGACAGAAAAACATCCCCTAACAAAAAGCTTTGAAAAACAGACAACACCTCCTATTGTCCCTGATATAGAGACGACTAACTCCCGAAGGAAGACAGAGCCTCACGGTCTTCACTTCCTAATTAAGCAGCCAAGGCTGCCACAAAAACCAGACGAAGTCCGGAAAATCTTGACCCAAAGGAAGAGAACCTCTAAAAGGAATAAGTCCTAAAAGGACACTTCCAAAGAGACCATGAAAGGCAAAAGCGCAAGAACGGCAGTATGAAGGACCTAAATCCTCCAAGCCTCCAACCCACAACGGGGAGGAACACTCTAGTTCCCGAAAAATTCACATACATTCAGATACACAAATAAACAAGAATATAAGAAGATTACTTTATCCCCTTATGTCTATGTATGCAAGCCAGTTGAAGAGTAAGACTGAGAATCCCCAGAACCATTAAGAATGGGATCCTCCAGCAACGCCAAAAACATGCCTTAGTAGGACATGAAGGCGCACAAGTCTATAACGAAAGGCACAACATACCTCTGCCGCGACAAAAGGAAACACTGGCCCCGAAGGTAAACCCCCTGAGGCCTCAGGGGCAGTCGCTCCCCCGGAAGGCTGAACTGTACCAGGTGATCCCACGCCTGACGAGCCCCAATTAATGAAACACAGACAATATCATAAGCACACTCCCGGGAGGTGCAGATGCGCCAGCGCCAAAGATATCACCATGCGGAACCGTGTCGTAACCTCCGGTGGGAACAAGCCACACTCCCTAGAAAGGATAAGTAGCGTTTGGGTTACCTGCATGCGTAGTAAGAGTTGATAATAGGGAACTCGTCTCGTGAGAAATAGAATCCCCAGAGACGGATGGCTCAGTGGGCCCCCGATTCCCTGATCCAGAGGAACAGAGCACTCTAAAACGGCATTCAGAAAATAACTGATGGGCATATATCACCCGGGCCAATTCATATTCTTCGCAAGAAGTAGAGTTTGAATCAGAGACATCCGTCTCCAAGAATCCTCCATAACTGGGACACTGCTGCCTCCAGAGAACCAGACCCCAGCAGACCAGGATTACTCCATCGCCATATGGTCAGGAAAACAGAAATGGGGTTACAAGGTAAACCGTGCAGTCCATGCAAGAGCGAGCCTGAAAAGGCCGTGTCACTAGACATAGGCCGTTATGTTCCAAAATAGCCATGAGCCAAAGCAACACTACACAGTAGCAGACAGAATCACATAACAAACATGATTATAAACCCCCTGTTCAATAATCCCCTTCAGGAGATATTAACCCTTGATTTATAGATACAAAAAGGAGCCTCACTGAGACCCTATGTTAAAGTTATCCCCGAAAGGTTGTAGCCCCTCTTGGATAAATAGTTGAAATTACAATACATCCTTGATGAAAGTAAAATGAAACGATCTTACCGGAATCTACACCATGGAACAGGAACACAGCCTTTCAAGTGTGACAGATAGTAGCGTCGCCTCTGCCATGGACTTGAGAGAGAAAAGCAGGCAGCGAAACTCATCAACCCTCCATAAGAGACTATCGAAAACTTCTGACACTTCTCTGCCAACCTCCTGGGACGAAAGGCAAAGAATGACTGGGGGATGAGGGAAGCGGGAGGAGTATTTAAGCCTTTGGCTGGGGTGTCTTTGCCTCCTCCTGGTGGCCAGGTTCTTATTTCCGAAAAGTAATAAATGCAGCTGTGGACACTTTCCATTTATGAAGAAAACAGTCAAATGCTGTTGGCGGCAGCCATTTTTGGTATTCGTGTCAAATGCACATGTCTACTTTTTAATGATTGAATAAAGCATTTCAAATTTTTGTTTAAAAGTATTGTTTGGTTTATATATTTCGGATTTATTAGTCAACATGACAATACCATCATTTGCAACCTGAGGTGTCTACTTCAAACAGAAATTGTTAAACTTTGCTCCATTTTTAAAACAGATTTTTCATACATATTTATTAAAATTCTTAAAAAACAATCCACTCATGTAAAATGAATGTTATATCTTATAGTATGGATATGCTCCATGAAAACAATAGTGATAACATTCACAAATATAACAACTCAAGCACACAAGATATTTTATTAATCTGCTGCATGTGGTATTTGTTAAGATATTTACTTTTCCTAACTTGTCTTTAAAAATATCAGCCATTTCATGACAAGCCTGCACTTTAACATTTAAGTCATTATTTATTTTCTTCATACGGCATTACGAAGGCCAAACATAATCTATGTCAAAACATCTGCACAATGTTTAGGATGTGCATGTAAAATATTTAGTACTATGGTATAAAAAAGTCTGTTTTAACAAAAGAAATAGTAAAGGACACACAAAAATGGTTTACATTAAACTCAATAAATAGTTTCCATCAACCTTGGTAAAGTTGCTAATAACCTCTCATACCACCAGGATAAGTGCATATTACAATAACTATTATACACATAAGCCAGAAATGGAATTTACAATTATAAGACAAAAACATAATTAATGCTTACCAGATAAATTCCTTTACTTCCTGGCAGGGAGAGTCCACGACTTCATTCCATACTGTTGGGAAATACAACACTTGGCCACCAGGAGGAGGCAAAGACACCCCAGCCAAAGGCTTAAATATCCCTCCCACTTTCCCTATCCCCCACACTGCTATTGTTTAAAATGGAGCCAGAGCTTATTCAGACAAGTACAGAACAATAAGTATACGATAGTGGGGAAGGAGTACATACAAGATGTGATTTTTTTTTATATATGTAACAAATGCTTTCAATTTCCCTAAATCTTATTTACCGAAGGTATAGATGTTATAAATGCAGGTGCCTGGTACAGGAGTAAATAATTCTCCCAACCAGTCAGAAGAGGATTGGGCCAATTTCCCGTACATCCAGATCCCTCTATAACGAACTAGGGATTTTATAAATAAATATAATTGTATATATAATTAGATATACATCTCACACTTTTCACTTTAAAGTACTTTTTTAAACACAGCAATCCCCCTTATGGGGTGGATGCAGCAATAAAAACCACTTGTGCGACAACTGTTTTGAGGGTTTTTTTAACTGTCATCAGCAAAAGATAAGCTTACATTGCTGCTTGGTGAAGCTTATTTCCAGAGAAAAAGCAATTTCCATTTTGCTTTTAATCTAGTTGTGTGCATGCAATAGAGTGCCAGACTTTTGATGTGTTGTGTATGTATGTATATATATATATAAAAACATCACATATATATATATATATATATATATATATATATATATATATATATATATATATATATATATATATATAAAACATGGAAGGGAACTGCACTCCAAGACCGGATCAGGTACACATCCTGTGACTCAGTAACATCCAGCCCTGGGTGCTAAATAGCACTCCAAAAAAAGCTGTGATGTCACCAGAGCCACAGGCAGTTAATCCCAGTCCGGAATGGGTGCAAGAACCAAGGGAGATTACAAATAAAAAGTAATACAACACATAGAAACACCCAGCACTCACCAGCTAGCTCACAGCTAAGATAAAATCACAACTGGAAAGGTTAGTCACCGCATCTGGCCAAATGGGAAAGCTCAGGCACCACGTCAAGGTCCTTTCCTTAGCCTGAGTCCCTAACACAGGCACACCATCAAGCGAGCTCACAAAGCTAAACAAACTGAGAACAAAGAAGGGGTGCACAGGTGGCTGTAATCACCCATAGAAAATACAAAACATGGAAGGGAACTGCACTCCAAGACCGGATCAGGTACACATCCTGTGACTCAGTAACATCCAGCCCTGGGTGCTAAATAGCACTCCAAAAAAAGCTGTGATGTCACCAGAGCCACAGGCAGTTAATCCCAGTCCGGAATGGGTGCAAGAACCAAGGGAGATTACAAATAAAAAGTAATACAACACATAGAAACACCCAGCACTCACCAGCTAGCTCACAGCTAAGATAAAATCACAACTGGAAAGGTTAGTCACCGCATCTGGCCAAATGGGAAAGCTCAGGCACCACGTCAAGGTCCTTTCCTTAGCCTGAGTCCCTAACACAGGCACACCATCATGCGAGCTCACAAAGCTAAACAAACTGAGAACAAAGAAGGGGTGCACAGGTGGCTGTAATCACCCATAGAAAATACAAAACATGGAAGGGAACTGCACTCCAAGACCGGATCAGGTACACATCCTGTGACTCAGTAACATCCAGCCCTGGGTGCTAAATAGCACTCCAAAAAAAGCTGTGATGTCACCAGAGCCACAGGCACCTTGACGTGGTGCCTGAGCTTTCCCATTTGGCCAGATGCGGTGACTAACCTTTCCAGTTGTGATTTTATCTTAGCTGTGAGCTAGCTGGTGAGTGCTGGGTGTTTCTATGTGTTGTATTACTTTTTATTTGTAATCTCCCTTGGTTCTTGCACCCATTCCGGACTGGGATTAACTGCCTGTGGCTCTGGTGACATCACAGCTTTTTTTGGAGTGCTATTTAGCACCCAGGGCTGGATGTTACTGAGTCACAGGATGTGTACCTGATCCGGTCTTGGAGTGCAGTTCCCTTCCATGTTTTGTATTTTCTATGGGTGATTACAGCCACCTGTGCACCCCTTCTTTGTTCTCAGTTTGTTTAGCTTTGTGAGCTTGCATGATGGTGTGCCTGTGTTAGGGACTCAGGCTAAGGAAAGGACCTTGACGTGGTGCCTGAGCTTTCCCATTTGGCCAGATGCGGTGACTAACCTTTCCAGTTGTGATTTTATCTTAGCTGTGAGCTAGCTGGTGAGTGCTGGGTGTTTCTATGTGTTGTATTACTTTTTATTTGTAATCTCCCTTGGTTCTTGCACCCATTCCGGACTGGGATTAACTGCCTGTGGCTCTGGTGACATCACAGCTTTTTTTGGAGTGCTATTTAGCACCCAGGGCTGGATGTTACTGAGTCACAGGATGTGTACCTGATCCGGTCTTGGAGTGCAGTTCCCTTCCATGTTTTGTATTTTCTATGGGTGATTACAGCCACCTGTGCACCCCTTCTTTGTTCTCAGTTTGTTTAGCTTTGTGAGCTCGCATGATGGTGTGCCTGTGTTAGGGACTCAGGCTAAGGAAAGGACCTTGACGTGGTGCCTGAGCTTTCCCATTTGGCCAGATGCGGTGACTAACCTTTTCAGTTGTGATTTTATCTTAGCTGTGAGCTAGCTGGTGAGTGCTGGGTGTTTCTATGTGTTGTATTACTTTTTATTTGTAATCTCCCTTGGTTCTTGCACCCATTCCGGACTGGGATTAACTGCCTGTGGCTCTGGTGACATCACAGCTTTTTTTGGAGTGCTATTTAGCACCCAGGGCTGGATGTTACTGAGTCACAGGATGTGTACCTGATCCGGTCTTGGAGTGCAGTTCCCTTCCATGTTTTGTATTTTCTATGGGTGATTACAGCCACCTGTGCACCCCTTCTTTGTTCTCAGTTTGTTTAGCTTTGTGAGCTCGCATGATGGTGTGCCTGTGTTAGGGACTCAGGCTAAGGAAAGGACCTTGACGTGGTGCCTGAGCTTTCCCATTTGGCCAGATGCGGTGACTAACCTTTCCAGTTGTGATTTTATCTTAGCTGTGAGCTAGCTGGTGAGTGCTGGGTGTTTCTATGTGTTATATATATATATATATATATATACACACACACACACAGTATCTCACAAAAGCACAAAAGCGAGTACACCCCTCACATTTTTGTAAATATTTTATTATATATTTTTATGTGACAACACTGAAGAAATTACACTTTGCTACAATGTAAAGTAATGAGTGTACAGCCTGTATAACAGTGTAAATTTGCTGTTCCATCAAAATAACTCAACATACAACCATAAATGTCTAAACAGTTGGCAACAAAAGTGAGTACACCCTTAAGTGGAAATGTCCAAATTGGGCCCAATTAGCCATTTTCCCTCCCCAGTGTCATGTGACTCATTAGTGTTACAAGGTCTCAGGTGTGAATGAGGTGAAGGTGTGCTAAATTTGGTGTTATCGCTCTCACACTCTCTCAAACTGGTCACTGGAAGTTCAACATGGCACCTCATGGCAAAGAACTCTCTGAGGATCTGAAAAAAGAATTGTTGCTCTACATAAAGATGGTCTAGGCTATAGGAAGATTGCCAAGACCCTGAAAATGAGCTGCAGCACAGTGGGCAAGACGATACAGCGGTTTCACAGGACAGGTTCCATGAAGAACAGGCCTCGCCATGGTCGACCAAAGAAGTTGAGTGCACGTGCTCAGCGTCATATCCAGAGGTTGTCTTTGGGAAATAGACATATGAGTGCTGCCAGTATTGCTGCAGAGGTTGAAGGGCTGGGAGGTCAGCCTGTCAGTGCTCAGACCATACGCTGCACACTGCATCAAATAGGTCTGCATGGCTGTCGTCCAAGAAGGAAGCCTCTTCTAAAGATTCATATTCCATTAACTCAAAATGTCACTCTTCATCAAATGTTTAATTATGTACAATTAAAAAATGCTAATAAATAATTTCTGATGCATAAATAAATATTTAAACATTTTACTTTAAAGTCCCTATAATGAAAAACAAAATATCTGTGGTCTAACAGTGCTCAATATATACAAGTCAATTAGATGTATTTAATATTTTAAGGTTGAGAGGAACTTAAAAACAAATGCTCCTGATATTTACTTTATTTACAGAGTAATTTAAACAAGCCCTGTGCCAGGAGCACACAACTCTTGTCTTCTGGAACCAGAAACTGGCTAGGTTATTCCTGCCTGAGTACAAATTCCAATAAAAATGTCAGAGCCACTGACTGGTAAATCTCTTCAATCCTAGATAACACTCTGACCCCTGTCAACTGGAGTTTTCTCTCTGTACATCTTCTCAGTCATCTTAGATTCATAGTGGGTTATAATATTCTGTATAATCATTGTAAAGGCCTCCATAGCAGATATATTAAAATGGTATGCAGCTCCCTAACTTTATTGGAATAGTGTTTCCACTTCAAAACAAAGATAAAGGAAATGCATCACTTACAATGCCCATTGATAACTGCATTATGGCTGCTTTCGTGAAAGGAATATTTGCGCTCCATTGGGTAATACTAGCACACGCTAATGTGCACTTGTATTACAAGCTGACAGCAATGCTTATATACATATATATTTGTGTTATGTGTATATACACATATTAACACATAAATATATATGTATAAAAGCATCTACATATATATATATATATATATATATATATATATATATATATATATATATATATATATATATAAAACAACAATTAAAATTATGGGGAGGCGAAAAGTGAGTTTAAAATCCTCCACTAAATACAAAATATAGAGAAAATAACTCATTGTATAAACCATTTACAAATCTAAACAAGTCAGAAGACTTGCTTTAAACCCAGAAACTCTCTGACTACACTGTTTCCAATGCAGCAAAGGAATCTGGATAAGATATGCAAATGAGGTTCACAATGACTCACCTTTTTACTTTTAGCCTGCTTTTTAAGACAGACTTCCCTTTATGCCATAGCACTGCTGCATTACACAGCTTTAATGCTTAGCTAGGGTTAGTACAGTGATTTAGACTAATCCCAGGACAGCTGTTTCATGGTTATTGCCACTCATCAGCTAGGAGTAGGTTAAATCACTGCTTGGTAAAGTTCATTTCTGGGGGAAATTCAACAACAATTAAAATTATGGGGAGGCGAAAAGTGAGTTTAAAATCCTCCACTAAATACAAAATATAGAGAAAATAACTCATTGTATAAACCATTTACAAATCTAAACAAGTCAGAAGACTTGCTTTAAACCCAGAAACTCTCTGACTACACTGTTTCCAATGCAGCAAAGGAATCTGGGTAAGATATGCAAATGAGGTTCACAATGACTCACCTTTTTACTTTTAGCCTGCTTTTTAAGACAGACTTCCCTTTATGCCATAGCACTGCTGCATTACACAGCTTTAATGCTTAGCTAGGGTTAGTACAGTGATTTAGACCAATCCCAGGACAGCTGTTTCATGGTTATTGCCACTCATCAGCTAGGAGTAGGTTAAATCACTGCTTGGTAAAGTTCATTTCTGGGGGAAATTCAACAACAATTAAAATTATGAGGAGGCGAAAAGTGAGTTTAAAATCCTCCACTAAATACAAAATAAAGAGAAAATAACTAATTGAATAAACCATTTACAAATCTAAACATGAACTTTACCAAGCAGTGATTTAACCTACTCCCAGCTGATGAGTGGCAATAACCACGAAACAGCTGTCCTGGGATTGGTCTAAATCACTGTACTAACCCTAGCTAAGCATTAAAGCTGTGTAATGCAGCAGTGCTATGGCATAAAGGGAAGTCTGTCTTAAAAAGCAGGCTAAAAGTAAAAAGGTGAATCATTGTGAACCTCATTTGCATATCTTACCCAGATTCCTTTGCTGCATTGGAAACAGTGTAGTCAGAGAGTTTCTGGGTTTAAAGCAAGTCTTCTGACTTGTTTAGATTTGTAAATGGTTTATACAATGAGTTATTTTCTCTATATTTTGTATTTAGTGGAGGATTTTAAACTCACTTTTCGCCTCCCCATAATTTTAATTGTTGTTGAATTTCCCCCAGAAATGAACTTTACCAAGCAGTGATTTAACCTACTCCCAGCTGATGAGTGGCAATAACCACGAAACAGCTGTCCTGGGATTGGTCTAAATCACTGTACTAACCCTAGTTAAGCATTAAAGCTGTGTAATGCAGCAATGCTATGGCAGAAAGGGAAGTCTGTCTTAAAAAGCAGGCTAAAAGTAAAAAGGTGAGTCATTGTGAACCTCATTTGCATATCTTACCCAGATTCCTTTGCTGCATTGGAAACAGTGAAGTCAGAGAGTTTCTGGGTTTAAAGCAAGTCTTCTGACTTGTTTAGATTTGTAAATGGTTTATACAATGAGTTATTTTCTCTCTCTCTCTCTCTCTCTCTCTCTCTCTCTCTCTCTCTCTATATATATATATATATATATATATATATATATATATATATATATAAAAGAATGCAAGGAGGCACTCACTGGTCTTTTTGAAAAGTGAATTTTAATCTTTAAAGCGTGACGTTTCGGGGACGTTTCGTATGCCCCCGAAACATCACGCTTTAAAGATTAAAATTCCCTTTTCAAAAAGACCAGTGAGTGCCTCCTTCCATTGTTATATTTAATTGTTGGCACCCTGGCAGCTGAAATTAAGGTGAGAGTGCTCTTTTGAACATTGTGTGTATATATATATATACATATATATATATATGTATACATATATATATATATATATATATGTATCAAAGGGTAAACAGCGCTTATAGATATTCTTTAAAACTGTATATATTGAAGTCTCAGGAGTATTAGCAGGCCGAATATAAAAACACAAATGTATATAAATGTCTTTGATTGGAGATCCTAGTGTAGTGTAGGAGTATAAGATACCCTTACCAAAAGTTACCTCAATCCTATGAGGTAAGTTTGCCGCATTGGAGGATGTATCTGGTGGTTAATGAATCCTGGATAGTATGATCTGTTTGTTTCAGCTGCCTCTTGGAATAAGATGGGATGTAGATCCCCTTTGTGCTGGTCTCTTTAGGAAACTTCCTGTGCTTATTGCCTCTTGGAGCTTGGTTTTCTTGTCTTGGTATGAACTTTCTTGTCCAGGTATATACCCAAAAAGACAGAAAACAGCAAAGATAGTGTAATACCGTTTTATTCAATAAAAGTATAAAAGAATGACATATATCACACTCACATTTTATGTCCTCACTGATATGAGGTATAGTAGCAGCACATAGGTTTAGAGGTGAATTCACAGGTAGTTGTGTCCAAAGCTTTAACAGCTTTTATCTGGCTATCTACTAATGGTGTGACTAATATAAATATACTGGATATATCTGAATATATGAACAGACCAGCCCACTATAGTCACTGACCAAACAAGCGATACTAACCGGATTAATCATTTGCTACATATTCACTTGGCTGAAATTATTGCTTGTGACATCTAAGGAATACTGACTTTATTCTCTGACTGGCTTTGGACACAACTACCTGTGAATTCACCTCTAAACCTATTTGCTGTTACTATACCTCATATCAGTGAGGACATAAAATGTGAGTGTGATATATGTCATTCTTTTATACTTTTATTGAATAAAACGGTATTACACTATCTTTGCTGTTTTCTGTCTTTTTGGGTATATACCTGTTATGTTCCTGTCCCTTTAAATCAGGATGTTCAGGTATTGACATCCCTATATAAGGCCCCTCCTTCAGTCTACCTATGCTTGGTAATTTGTACTCACTTAGCTATATGCTGAGCAACAACGAAGACACCTTGCTGATATTCCTAACCAAGGAATTTACTTCTAACAACTACAACTGCTGTGTGCTTTCCAACTTTGGATCGTCATATTCCAGGTTTCTCTGTTTTGTCCGGAATCTCTAAAGTATCTCTTACTTGTTAATTCAGTTTCTCCCGGCTTCTACATTGAAGCCGTGAATCGGCGTCTGACGTCATCGCAAGTCTCCGGATCTCTCTCTCACTCAGGCTGCAAACAAACAACTCCTGTGCTTAACAGCAACTCACCTTGAAGCTGCGGTAACCGTTACTATTCCTTACTCTCTGAAGTTGGTAACGTATTATACCTTAATTTACTTACAACTTAGAAGGACTTTCCTGCTTGTTTAAAGTGTGATGCTTATGCAAATACAGCTACCGGTTACTATCTGATCGCCTGTAACATCTAACGATTCAGCTTGATGAACTGTGCTTAACTATTCTATGTGCATTATCAAATAATCTTACTGTTGTCTGTGAAAAGACTGTCTGCTGTTTATATGAATACTAACAACGTTATAGACTAACTAAGGACTGCCTGTTGCCTAAAAACATCATTAATTGTTATAGAGCTCTCCTGTTTATTATATATTGAAACACCTCCTGGTTGCAACCTGTGTTTCTTGAGGCTGACATTTACTTACTCATTCTTAATCTTGTCTTTATCTAACTCTCACATGTATCTGCTATCTCTGTAATTATCTGCATATTGCAACCTGGTATTGCAATCGGGATATTATACCTTTAAATCTTATTTCTTTCACTCTGCATCCATGCAGCAGTGACCCTCAGATCTATGAGCAAAAACTAGGTTCTTGATTACATCTAATGAACCTAAAGGTTTGGTGTGAGACTGAGTGGTCCTGCAGTTAGGATATCAAATACTTACACCTAACATAACAATACCTGGACGAGAAAGTTCATACCAAGAAAAGAAAACCAAGCTCCAACAGGCAATAAGCACAGGAAGTTTCCTAAAGAGACCAGCACAAAGGGGATCTACATCCCATCTTATTCCAAGAGGCAGCTGAAACAAACAGATCATACTATCCAGGATTCATTAACCCCTTAATGACCACAGCACTTTTCCATTTTCTGTCCGTTTGGGACCAAGGCTATTTTTACATTTTTGAGGTGTTTGTGTTTAGCTGTAATTTTCCTCTTACTCATTTACTGTACCCACACATATTATATACCGTTTTCTCGCCATTAAATGGACTTTCTAAAGATACCATTATTTTCATCATATCTTATAATTTACTATAAAAAAAATTATAAAATATGAGGAAAAAATGGAAAAAAACACACTTTTTCTAACTTTGACCCCCAAAATCTGTTACACATCTACAACCACAAAAAAACACCCATGCTAAATAGTTTCTAAATTTTGTCCTGAATTTAGAAATACCCAATGTTAACATGTTCTTTGCTTTTTTTGTAAACTATAGGGCCGTAAATACAAGTAGCACTTTGCTATTTCCAAACCATTTCTTTTCAAAATTAGCGCTAGTTACATTAGAACACTGATATCTTTCAGGAATCTCTGAATATCCATTGACATGTATATATTTTTTTTTAGTAGACAACCCAAAGTATTGATCTAGGCCCATTTTGGTATATTTCATGCCACCATTTCACCGCCAAATGCAATCAAATACAAAAAATTGTTCACTTTTCACAAATTTTTTCACAAACCTTTGGTTTCTAACTTAAATTATTTACAAACAGCTTGTGCAATTATGGCATAAATTGTTGTAAATTCTTATCTGGGATCCCCTTTGTTCAGAAATAGCAGACATATATGACTTTGGCGTTGCTTTTTGGTAATTAGAAGGCCGCTAAATGCCACTGCGCACCACACGTGTATTATGCCCAGCAGTGAAGGGGTTAATTAGGGAGCATGTAGGGAGCTTTTTGGGATAGTTTTAGCTTTAGTGTAGTGTAGTAGACAACCCCAAGTATTGATCTAGGCCAATTTTGGTATATTTTATGCCACCATTTCACCGCCAAATGCGATCAAATTAAAAAAAAAGTTAAATTTTTCTCAATTTTAGGTTTCTCACTGAAATTATTTACAAACAGCTTGTGCAATTATGGCACAAATGGTTGTAAATGCTTCTCTGGGATCCCCTTTGTTCAGAAATAGCAGACATATATGGCTTTGGCATTGCTTTTTGGTAATTAGAAGGCCTCTAAATGCCGCTGCGCATCACACGTGTATTATGGCTAGCAGTGAAGGGGTTAATTATGTAGCTTGTAGGGAGCTTGCAGGGTTAATTTTATCTTTAGTGTAGAGCTCAGCCTCCCACCTGAAACATCAGACCCCCTGATCCCTCCCAAACAGCTCTCTTCCCTCCCCCACCCCACAATTGTCCCCGCCATCTTAAGTACTGGCAGAAACTCTGCCAGTACTAAAATAAAAGGTATTTGGCCATTTTAAAAAAAAAAAAAAAAGCATATTTACATATGCTGATGTGTATGATCCCCCCTTAGACCCCAACCTCACTGATCCCCCACCTAACAGCTCTCTAACCCTTCCCCTCTGCCTTAATGGGCGCCATCTTGGGTACTGGCAGCTGTCTGCCAGTACCCAGTTTTGCAAAAAAAGTGCCATTTTATTAAAAAAAAAAGCAATTTTCTGTAGTGTAGCTTTCCCCCCCACCAAGACCAACCCCCCACCCCTTCCAGATCCCTGAGATTATATTTTTTAAAGTTTAAACTTCATTTTTTTTTAATACTTTTTACTAAGTTTTTCTGTAGTGTAGAGGTTCCCACCCGCTCCCGCCCCGTGCACGCGCCCGCCCTCCAACCCCCGTGCGCGCCCCCGTGGGTCCCGCCCCCGATCCCGCCCCCCTCCACTCCATACACAACATCGATGGCCGCCCACCCGCCTCCCACGTAAGCTCCCACCCACCAACGATACCGGCCATCGATGTCCGGTGCAGAGAGGGCCACAGAGTGGCTCTCTCTGCATCGGATGGCCAAGGGGGGTTATTGCAGGATGCCTCCATATCGAGGCATCACTGCAATAACCGGAAAGCAGCTGGAAGCGAGCAGGATCGCTTCCAGCTGCTTTCCAGACCAAGGACGTACGCCACACGTCCTCGGTCATTAAGTGTATTTTTTTAGAGGACGTGTGGCGTACGTCCTTGGTCGTTAAGGGGTTAACCACCAGATACATCCTCCAATGCAGCAAACTTAACTCATAGGATTGAGGTAACCTTTGGTAAGGGTATCTTATACTCCTACACTACACTAGGATCTCCAATCAAAGACATTTATATACATTTGTGTTTTTATATTCGGCCTGCTAATACTCCTGAGACTTCAATATATACAGTTTTAAAGAATATCTATAAGCGCTGTTTACCCTTTGATACATATTCTCCTATATTGTATAGACCTAGTCTATTACACAATATTTGTACCTTAATAGCTGCTCTATTAGATTTTCAGACTTCTGACTAGCGCATTTATCTGAGTAACGCTTGTTTCTACTCACTGACACTGAGCGGTAACATTCTACTTAATCCTATACATATATATATATATATATATATATATATATATATATATATATATTTACAGGGAACACACAGTTCCCGTAGACCGCAATGTAAAGGCACTTTTCAGTGCCGTTTTTTTTTTTTCTAACACCCCACACCGACCAACATTACTTCCAAAATACTGCCTATTGCAGTTATTTTATTAAAAAATAAAAATGCTACAATTTTTTTTTTTTTTAAATAAATTACACTAAACTGTATTTTGGGGGAATTTGGGGCACATTTATAAATTTAACCAAAGATCTGAATGTAGAGGTGCTAAATGCTACCGTGAGCTGGCAGTAACAATAACCTCAAAATGATGGAAACAGCACACCTTTGTCTTCTTTAGTGGGGCACGGAGTAACAGACTTGCCAGGTCTCTGTAGAATCCACAAATTTAAAAAAACTCCAGCCACCAACTTCATTAAAAGACCTTTATTATCTTATTCTGGGTCCCAGTATACAACGTTTCAAGCCTGCATTAGGCTCTTAATCATGTACATCTTAATTATACAGGTTCCTGCTTTTTATACCTTCACCTGTTATCCATTAACCCATTCTATGGAAAACACAACACAATAGTTGTGTTTTCCATAGAATGGGTTAATGGATAGCAGGTGAATAATTAACAGGTGAAGGTATAAAAAGCAGGAACCTGTATAATTAAGATGTACATGATTAAGAGCCTAATGCAGGCTTGAAACGTTGTATACTGGGACCCAGAATAAGATAATAAAGGTCTTTTAATGAAGTTGATGGCTGGAGTTTTTTGAAATTTGTAGTAACAATAACCTGCCACTTGCAATGCTGGTTCGTTATCGCGCACCAGCAAATGGACAACTTTGCCCGTTTGCGGGCATGTGATAAATTAACGCTCCACTTGTAATCTTGCCCTATATGAGCTATTTCCACTATGCATGCTATGTTTTTGCATATTTCAAATAAACCTAGCCCATTTTAAATTAGGCTGCAGGTAATATAAACAATATGTAGCTTTAGTGCCAGAATCATCATCTTCAGGGAGATTATTATCCCAGGTACTTGTCTCACAGGACAGAGACATTGAATATGTGCAGAGCATTTTAATCACTCTCCACCGAGGCAACAAGAACTCATAAGTGAGCTCCCATGGTATATAATAGTTTTGGTGATAAAGCATCTGATTGGCTGTACTGACTCAGCCTAATCAGACTTATCCCTACAGAAATAGGGCAAGTGTAATTTAAAATATGCAAAATGCAGACATATATGTATTTTAACCAACTCACTATAATAAACAGTAATACATTAAAGGGATGGTAAACACCAACAATGTTAATGTTCAAAAGATATATAATCCCTTTATTTACCATTCCCCAGTTTTGTATAACCAACACTGTTATATAAATGTACTTTTTACCTCTGTAATTACCTTGTATCTAAGCTTCTGCAGACTGCCTCCTTATCTGAGATCTTTTGACAGACTTGCATTTCAAGCAATTAGTGCTAACTCTTAAATAATTCCACTTGCATGAGCACAATGTTATTTATATGAAACACATGAACTAACGCCCTGCAGCTGTGAAAAACTGTCAATTGCATTTAGATGAGAGGCGGTCTTCAAGGGCTTAGAAATTAGCATATGAGCCTACCTAGGTTTATCTTTCAAACTTAGCGCTGCAGAACCTGTTGGCACTCTAGAAATACCTGATATTAATAATAACTAAGAATAACAAGAGAACAAAGCAAAGTTAATGTTAAAAGTAAATTAGAAAGTTGTTTAAAATTGCATGCCCTATCTGAATCATAAAAGTTTAATTTGGATTTTACTATCCCTTTAACAAAACAGGCATACTAAAAAATCAAACAACAAATTAAAAATGCAACTAAATAATAAAATGGTCAAACACAAATAATATTTATTTCAGACTGATTGTTACTGTTTTTATGCTGAAATGGCCATTTTTTCAGCGTTAAAACCGTAATGCAAAACTCGGAATCTAGCAGAATATGTTTAAAAAATCCTTGACTTTGCGCAAGTGTACCAAGAAGAATTGAAGCTGTTTTGAAGGCAAAGGGTGATGACACTAAATACTGATTTGATTTAAACTTTTCTTCTGTTGACTCACTTTGCATTTTGTTAAAGAGACATTCAGGTCAAAATTTAAATGTACAATTAAATTGAAACATATTTGCAGTATACAACCCCAATTCCGAAAAAGTTGGGACAGTATGAAAATGTAAAAAAATACAACAAAAAAAAGTTATTTGAAAATTCAATTCACCCTGTACTATATTGAAAACACATTATTAACACACTAGGCGATAAGACTGCCCAGAAGCAGTCTATGTTTAAAAAATTACAAACCCCAAAAGTAAGGTAAGAAGCAGAGATAATGATCCTACACATTATTTAATTTCTGTTATGAAGTCTTTTATTACAGCTTGAAATTCATTTTGTTATATGACAGCTGTTAGACGTTTTTTTTTTTTTCATTTATATTACTTTTACTCTAACAAGCCATATTACTGCGACATAGCTGCAAGAATTCCACCACTGAAGTTAATCAATGTTATATACAAATCAATACATTTCTGCTCATATATAGTATATTGATCTGGTGAATTGGATACTTACAATATGTTTTCTAGCTTATGTTTCTAGATTATATTATTAAAAGATTCTGTCAACTGATTTCTAGTTTTAACCTTTTTACGGGCGTATAAAGAAAATGTGTACACAGCTTCTTTTTTTTTTTTTGAAGGGGGGGGGGGGGGGTTGTAATAAAAACTATGGACCTCTTCTATGCAGTTCATCACCAATCAACTTTAATTGCAATGGTACATTAGGCAGTTTACAAGATGTTGTAGCAAGGTAAATAGTATCACACTGGATATATATATATATATATATATATATATATATATATATAGTGCATGTATACAGTATATATATATATACATATATATATATATATATATGTTGCTAACAGTACTCAATACCGTTGCTTCTTTATAAAACATAGTCTTCACAAATATTATAATTCTTTGAGTTACTCTGTCATTGAGTCCTTCCCACATGATCAGAGGTTCATTACTTCCTATTAAGTTCACTTGCATATACATTTTGTAACACATTTTTAGATTAAAATTGGAAAACAATTGTTCCATGCCCCTTTAAATTATGCATAGAACTTAACAGTAAAACCTGGTTAGATTGGTAAAAAAATAAAAAAAAAAACTTTAAAAGTTAGTTCACAAGCTTTTTATAGAACAAGGCAAACATGACAGTTAACTGATTGAAGAGGTTTTTCATTAGGTGGCGACTTGCTATAGAATTTCTTTATTTGTCCAGCTAGTTTAGTGCTTCTCTATTTGTTATATATTTAAAGTAATATCCAATGGGGACTTGTCTCACCAAAAGTTATAAAAGCTACAAGACGAAGACCCATTGTCCAAAGTGCCTGGAGGGATAAAGCACTGTCAAGGCCCACGTAAGGCCAAAACCTGCTTCTCAGGTTACCAGGTCTATTGTTCACATGGACGCCCTCTGGTGTTTATAGGGGCAGAAATGCCTTTTTTCTTCTTTTTTTAAGAGGAATCACACTGGTACACTGCAGTAAAACACTTATTTCTGAAAGAAACAGTTCAGCCTGTTCCTGGGGTGGTAACTAGCCCCAGAACAAGCTGTTACATTTTTATTGGTTCCCTGGTTGAGTGCTTCTATTTTCTCATACAAGTAGAAACCCCTTTATCCAAAATGTGTGTGACCAGAAAAGCTTTGGATTTCAGAATAGTTTATTATTCTGGAATATTTGCAACTGTAAAATGGGACAGTTTGGAGAGGGGATGGGCCCATGCACAAACAACATCTTATGTCATTTAGGGAATATTTACATGTTATAATACAGCTTATACATTATACAACCTAAAGAAGGTAGTTTTATATCATTTTAATACTTTTGTATACATAGTACCTTCAGAAAGATAGTACTGTACTGGGATCAGAAAGGTAATATTTGTTGTTTAAAATGCACAAGCAGAGAAGATTGTGATCTGCAAGTGGGGAAAATAGTAATTTTTTTTCTTTTTTTTAAATTATTAATTAAAATGTTTGGATTTTAGAAAAAGTTTGGATTTTGGAATTCTGGGTTTGGGGATTTGTACCTGATCATATTTAATTGATTCAGTATTGATAATAGCTGAGTATGTATATGAATTAGTTTGAATGGGTGTTTGAATACAATTTTTTCACTAAATTCATGACATATATGCAACTAATAATTTAATATAATTTTGAGTAATTTTATTTTTTTAAACACACAGACACTTCGGAGCTTGATAATTCGGCCCCTAAGTTCTATTGCATTGTCTTTTCATTCTACACTTGTTGATTATGGAAATCTGCTGTATTTACTGGTTCTTTAAAGTCACTGGATACTCAGATGATAACTGTTTTTTTAAATTGATTGCAATGGTTTCTGTTTTGAAAACCCCACAATAAGCCGTGTGAAATACTGATAGTTTGAAATTGCTGCCAATATAAGATAAAGATATCCTTTAAAAAATCAAATAATAAAAAGAGTAGATTTTAGCTACCCACGGCCATATTCGGCAATGTTTAGAAAACAAATCGGCAGATTGACATGTCTAGTGCTAATGCATTGTCCTGTTATTATCACTATGTTGATTAGACAATTATACTATATTCAATGGTCCGTTATGCAAACTGACATTAAGGGGTCGATTTATCAATGCTCCACATCAATAAATGCCAACAACATACGCTGTCAGCATTTATCATTGCACAAGCATTTCGTGTGAAATGCTTGTGCAATACCGCCCCCCTGCACATTCGCGGCCAATCGGCCGCTAGCAGGGGGTGTCAATCATCCCGATCGTATCCGATTGGGATGATTGCTGTCCGCCACCTCAGTGGAGGCACACGAGTTAAGGAGCAGCGGTCAGATGTGTTATCGTGCATGTAAGTCAGTTTGGCTGAAACAGATCTTACAAAGAAAAAAATATCAACTAGAGTCCAAAAGCAATTTGGCACACAAAATCTTTTTTTTAAAAAAATTTTTAAAGCTTTTTTGTAGAAGATAAAGTAGGTACATATAAATGCAAGAAGTCGATGGAGAAAACAAAATGTTCAGGTAAAAATATTGGCTAGTCGAGTACAAAGAAGCCTTGTTGGATTTTGGCGTCAAGAGTCCTTAATGTCGTTAGTCCCTTTTTTCAATAGTAAAATTGTCCATATCCAAACCACAAAATCTTTTCTTAACGTTTAGAACATTGGTTAAAATAGATACTAGCTAAATGATTTACATTTGATTGATATAGGTTAAAAACTAAAAATTCAATATGTTTTTAAAGAAAGGTTATAGATCCTGATTTCATGGCAATGACAAATTCTTAAACTGAAGTGATTCACTACATTCTGTTCTTGCTAGTTTTTCCGAAAGCTTAATTTTGATGTATGGTTTGTTATAGTGCTGTTTATATTTTGACAGATTTTTCTTATTCAAGATTGATTCATCTTTCTCTTCATATTTATTTGGGTTCCCCTAAAGTGTTTTTCCATTTATCTTATATAAAGTGAGTTCTCTAGCTCTGTATTGTTCAGTTGTACAAGAGCCTATTTTACAGGTGGATTTTGTCATTGATGAATTCAACTAGGTGAGATTTTAGAGAATGGTGTGGATTCAAAAATTGTTCAAAGACAAAACAATAGCTTTTATTTCAAAACCATTTTATTATAATTATGTTTTGTTCTATTTAAAGCTGATATGAAAAATAGAGTTTTGGGTCCTTGTACTTTGCATAAGGCATTTACAGAAATAAAGAGATTAAAAAGGGTATAGTTAATGAAACATTCATGGCATATCATTTTAAATATAAAATTACCAGATTACAAGTAGAGCGCTAAATATCGCTTTTGGGTAATACCAGCACACACATTAATGAGCACTGGTATAACACGTTGACAGCAATATATATATATATATATATATATATACACATATACATATATATGTATGTATGTATATGCATATATACAAAAAATGGTGATAGGTACAGCACCAATCTGTGAGTAAACAGTCAGTTTTGTCAAGTAGAAGTGCACGCACGACAGAGGGTCCTGCAGTTCCTCTCAAATATAATCAAAAAGTGAACAGAATTGGTGTCAGCGCTGCTTCTTCTGACCCTTATGCATCTGCATTACAGGCTCAGCTCGGCACATCTCTTATTTTCTAAAGAAAACAAACAACAACATAAAAACAAACATTCAGAATTAACTATAGAACAAGTTTTCACAAAAACAAGATGTCTACATTTTCTGGCATGACAATCAACCTAGAACAACTAAACTAGTATAGCACAAAATGCAGTAGCAATGAGTTAGTGTCAAATGCAGTTAACATTCTTCCATTAGTCCTTGTGGCCTTCTGACAGCTCTGCCACTTGAAGTATGTTGGCCCCCTTGTGAGGGCTGTTGTAGTGTCCCTCCTGGATACTGTACTGGGGCAGGAATGTCCTCTGTAATGTCAGTATCCTTAAAAGATGACTCTTCATCAGGTTCATTTACCAGAAATGTATCCAGATCAATTACATTCTGTTGCAGTTCTGGACAAGCATTTTCTGAATCCTCAACATTGCTTAACCAATCCACGTCCAATGACTGTGTTCGATTCAAAGAATGATTTGGTATCTTTAAAAAATGTTTCCGATTACGTCTCAACATCACTTCCTGCTTTGTCTGTACTTCAAAAGGACCTGTCTGTGACTTTACGCAGCACTACAGCTTCATTCATCCAGTGTTGACCTGTCCAGATCTTTATGGTGTCCCAAATGTGCAGCATTTTTAAATTCTTTGCACTTTTGTCATAGTTCCTTTTCTGACGTTCCCTTATGACTTCCTTCTTTTCTATGTAGTAAGTATGCAAGTTTCTGCCATAAGGATACTGTGTCAAATGCAATTGTGGTAGCTTTGTCTTTATCTGACGCTCAAAGAATAATTCTGCATGAGATTTCCCCCCTTCCAAAGGTGTTGCTTGATACTCCGCACTCGGCTAATCCATTCCCTTGAGGATATTTGGGACTTGATGTTCTGTGAAGAAATCCAAACTCTTCAGAAAATGCCTTAAAGTACCTGCAGGAGAACTGAGGTCCATTGTCTGTTTTTAGGATTGTAGGGATGCCAAACCTTGAAAATATAGCTTGTAATTTCCTGCATAAATGATCTGATGACGTATTACTGAGTTTGGCAACCTCTTGATACGATGAGTAAGAGTCCAGCATTGCTAGGAAATCATGTCCATCAAGTGAAAACAAATCTACTCCCACTGTATGCCAAGGAATCTTCAACATATCGTCCTGCAGTAAAGGTTCTTTTAGACTGGCTGGCTGAAATGACTGACAGGTGGAACATGAAGACACTGCAGCTGCTATATCACTCATCATTGAAGGCCAGAAAATAACTTCCCTTGCTCTCCTCTTGCACTTTTGTATCCCTAAATATCCTTCATGTATTTTTTGTAGCATTTGTCGTCGGAGAGAAACTGGAATTACAAATCTCCTGCCTTTCAAAAGTACATTGTCAATCACGGATAGTTCATCCCTGTGTGCATGGTATTGTTTTGGCATGTATATTTTCTTATTTGTCGAAAGTATGGCTTGTATCACATTTTGAAGAGTTTCATCTTCTGCTGTAGTCTGTTGCAGTTTTTTCCACATGACTGGTGAAATCACTCCCGACATCACAATGGTGTTAATATCCACATCAGCATCCCTGCCATCATCTTGTCAGGGTGCCAGAAATCAGACTGAGACGAGAAGTGCAATAATAAATCTTTATTAATAACAAAAAATAATAAAAAGTCCACAAGTCAAATAACAAGCCAGGAGTCAAAGCCAGAGCTGGTAGTCAGACAAGCTGAGTCAGGAGCCAAAGCGAGTAGTCAGACGAACTGGAATCAGGAACAAGGAGAACAGCAGAGTCAGAAACAAGCCAGGGATCAGGAACCAGAAGGGACGTCAGACAACCAGGTAATACACAGGAACTGGAAAACAGGAACTCACAAACAGGTCTTAGACAATGCAAGGGCAAAGCATACTGAACAGAGGCCCATTAAATAATAAGTGATGACATCACAATTCTGAGACTGCAACCTGTCTCATACGGATGATGATCACCAGTCTGGCCATACGAGAGCGTGCAGGAAATGAGCAGCATCACACACTCTGTACCAGATTCAGTAAGAGAGGTGAGTAAAATGGCTGCCAAAAGCACATGGCAAATAAAGCAGGGAAAACATCCTGACAGTACCCTCCCCTCAACGACCCCTCCCCCGCAGGAGGACAAAAGGGTTATTGGGGAAACAGGCATGGAAGGCACGGAGGAGGGCGGGAGCATGAACATCAGAGGAGGGAACCCATAAACGCTACTCTGGACCGTAGCCCCTCCAGTGAACCAAATACTGTACGCGGCCCCTGGACATACAAGAGTCAATAATGCTGCTGACCTCATATTCTTCATGGTTGTCAACAGAGATAGGACAGGGATGAGGCAACACAGTGGTAAACTGATTACAAACCAATGGTTTCAAGAGGGAGACATGAAAAACATTGTTGATGCGCATTACAGGAGGAAGGTCAAGAGCGTAGGCCACAGGACTGACCCGTCAGAGTTTTCAAAAAGGACCAACATAATGGGGAGCCAGTTTATTGGAAGGCACACAAAGGTTTAAGTTGCGGGAGGACAGCCAAACCCTCTCACCAACCTGGTAGGAAGCCGCATGCCTACAATCAGCCTGGAACTTTTGGCGCTGCATAGAACGATGAAGGCAATCCTGAATCTGCACCCATGTGGAACGGAGTTGCCGGAGATACTCCCCCAAAGCTGGAATACCCTGAGACATGAATGAATCGGGCAACAAGGATGGTTGAAACCCATAATTTGCCATAAACGGGGATAACTGGGAGGAAGCATTAATAGCACTATTACGAGCGCACTCTCCCCAAGGTAACAGTTCAGACCAATTATTATGGTTGTCTGAGACATAGCAAAGAAGCAACTGTTCCAGAGCTTGATTAGACCATTCTGCAGCCCCATTGGATTGAGGGGAGAAGGAAAGCTCTACCCCATTTGAGGAGAAGGAAAGCTCCCAGAGGAGAAGGAAAGCTCTACCCCATTTGAGCACAAAAGGAACGCCAAAATCTGAAGACAAACTGGCTACCCCGGTCTGAGACTATCTCCTCGGGTAACCCATGTAAACTGAAGACCTCCCGGGCAAAAATTTAAACAAGCTCCTGAGCGGTAGGCAGCTTCTTCAAGAGAATGCAATCTGACATTTTAGAAAAATGGTCAACCACCATTAGGATAACAGTATTGCCATTGGAAACAAGGAGCTCAACAATGAAGTCCATGGAAAGATGTGTCCAAGGACGCTCACCATTAGCAATAGGTTGAAGAAGACCCACAGGAAGACGTTGAGGAGTCTTATTCTGTGCACAGACTGAGAAGGAGGAAACATACGCAGCAACATCAGAACAAAGACCTGGCCACCAGAATTGTCGAGTGACAGACCAAATCATTTGGTTCTTGCTTGGGTGACCTGCAGCTTTAGGATAGTGGTAAGTGTGCAAAAGTTTAGTTTGAAGATTCTCAGGAACAAAGCACTTACCACTAGGTTTCTCAGGAGGTGCATTTGTTTGTGCAGCCAGGATCTCCTCCCCCAAGGGAGTTAGTACGTATGGTAGCCAAATTATGGTCAGGAGGTATAACTGGAGTAGGTACAGACTCCTCCTTGGACAGAGGCGAAAATTGTCGAGAGAGGGCATCAGCCCTAAGATTCTTACTACCAGGCAAGTAGGAGACCACATAATTAAACCAAGACAAAAATAGCGCCCATCTGGCCTCCCGGGGCCACAAATGTTTTGCTTCGGATAGATAAGTTAAATTCTTGTGGTCAGTAAGAATGAGCACTGGTACGCTAGTACCCTCGAGAAGATGCCTCCATTCCTTGAGTGCCAAAATTATGGCCAGTAATTTCCCTGTCACCAATTTCATAATTGCACTCCGCTGGAGACAATTTCTTAGAGAAGAAACCATCAGACATAGGACATTGAGACAAGAGGGCACCTACTCCAGTCTCAGGTGCATCGACCTCAAGAACGAAAGGCAAGACAGGGTTAGGATGAGCTAGAACTGGAGCGGCAGCAAAGGCAGTCTTAAGACTATCAAAGGCCTTAATGGCAGTAGGTGACCAATGGAGTGGATCATTCTCTTTACGGGTCATATCTGTGATAGGTTTGACCAAGGAAGAAAAGTTTTTAGTAAACTTTCTATAGTAATTGGTGAAGCCCAAAAAACATTGAATAGACCGAAGACCAACTGGGCGAGGCCACTACAGATAACTTATCAGGATCCACGGAGAACCCTGCAACAGAGATTACATAACCTAGGAAGGTTACTTGAGTCTGATGGAACTCACATTTCTCGAGTTTACAAAACAGGCCATTCTTACGTAATCTCTGAAGTACCTGTGTGACATCAGAACGATGAGCCTCAAGTGTGAGTGAGTGTATGAGGATGTCGTCTAAGTACACCACAACATACTGTTGCAACATATCTCGCACTCCGCTGGAGACAATTTCTTAGAGAAGAAACCATCAGACATAGGACATTGAGACAAGAGGGCACCTACTCCAGTCTCAGGTGCATCGACCTCAAGAACGAAAGGCAAGACAGGGTTAGGATGAGCTAGAACTGGAGCGGCAGCAAAGGCAGTCTTAAGACTATCAAAGGCCTTAATGGCAGTAGGTGACCAATGGAGTGGATCATTCTCTTTACGGGTCATATCTGTGATAGGTTTGACCAAGGAAGAAAAGTTTTTAGTAAACTTTCTATAGTAATTGGTGAAGCCCAAAAAACATTGAATAGACCGAAGACCAACTGGGCGAGGCCACTACAGATAACTTATCAGGATCCACGGAGAACCCTGCAACAGAGATTACATAACCTAGGAAGGTTACTTGAGTCTGATGGAACTCACATTTCTCGAGTTTACAAAACAGGCCATTTTTACGTAATCTCTGAAGTACCTGTGTGACATCAGAACGATGAGCCTCAAGTGTGAGTGAGTGTATGAGGATGTCGTCTAAGTACACCACAACATACTGTTGCAACATATCTCGTAGGACATCATTAATAAATTCCTGGAAAACAGCAGGAGCATTACATAGGGTCAAAGGGCATTACATAATATTATAATATTCATAATGCCCGTTCCTGGTGTTAAATGTCCCTCCTTGATCCTAACGAGATTGTACGCTCCTCTCAAATCAAGTTTAGAAAAGACTGTAGCTCTCTTGAGGCAGTCAAAGAGTTCCGTAATGAGCAGAATAGGGTAAGCATTCTTAATGGTAAGACGATTAAGACCCCTATAATCGATGCATGATCTTAACTCGCCACCTTTTTTCTTCACAAAGAAGAAGCCAGCCCCTACAGGAGAGCAGGATTTGCAGGTGATGATCCCCCGCGACAGAGCATCAGCAACATACTCCTCCATAGCACAATTCTCCGCAACAGACAGAGGGTAAACCCAGCCCCGAGGAGGAATGGCTCCGGGTTGCAGGTCTATGGCACAATCGTAAGACCGGTGCAGAGGCATCGTACTGGCACGCACCTTGTCAAAAACATCTAGGAACTCTCGATACTCCTCTGGCAATTGAGATACTGAAGAAATGCACAAAACTTTGACTGGTTCCGAAGACAAGTGGAAATACATTGCGGAGACCATGACAAAATTTCGGACCTGCGCCAGTCGAGACTGGGATTGTGATTTTGGAGCCATGGATAACCCAGAAAATGCAGAGAGTTAATCACCTGGAACTGGAGGGTTTAAAAATGGTGAGCCCCAACAGCCATGGATAACGGAGCGGTTTCGTGAGTAACGAGTGGGGGTTGAAGGGGCCTGCCATTAATGGCCTCAATAGCAAGCGCAAAACAGGAATTGAGTGCTTTTATACAAAAGCACTGTCAATGAAATAGCCTGCAGCACCGGAGTCAACAAGAGCCTGGGTGACTATGGAGGAGTCCACCCAGGAAAGGACAACCGAAACCAAAGTTTTCTCCGTTAGCCGTTCCGGGGACGAGGATAAACCACCCAAGGTCTGCCCCTGACAGGACCTTAGGTGTGAGTGTTTCCCGGCCGTGTAAGACAAGACTTTAAAAGGTGACCCACAATAGAGGCAGAGCCCCTCCCTCCTCCTAAACCTCTCTTTGCCGTGGAGAGACGCGTGAATCCCAATGGCATCGGCTCAGCAGTACCTGGTGACTTGGGACCAGGAGGCATGGGAGGAGAGGGTGGCATGGGTGGGAATGAACACGTAGGAGACAACAGAACAGGAGGCTTCCGCAATTGCTCCTTGAAAGAGGGCCTCTCTCTGAGTCTGATGTCAATTAGGATTAAAAAAGACACCAATGCCTCGAGATCCTCTGGTAAATCTCTGGCAGCAACTTTGTCTTTAATCGCATCAGAGAGCCCATGACAGAAGGCGGCAACAAGGGCTTCATTGTACCAACTTACCTCTGTGGCAAGCATACGGAACTCAATGGCATACTGAGCAACAGATCTCGTACCTTGCTGAATGGACATGAGTCATTTAGCAGCAGAGGAGGAGTGAGCCGGAACATCAAATACCCTTCGAAAGGAGGCCACAAATTCAAAGTAATTTGAAATCACAGGTTTATTAGTCTCCCATAAGGGATTAGCCCAGGCAAAAGCTGTGTCAGAGAGTAACGAGATGAGAAATCCCACCTTAGCTCTGTCAGAGGGAAACGCCTGAGGTAACATCTCAAAGTAAATGCCCACCTGGTTCAAAAGCCCACTGCACTGAATAGGATCACCTCCATATCGCTGAGGTAGAGGTGCAGAACCGGACCTCCTCCTAGTAGGACTAGGTGCAGCAATGGAAACAGGAGAAGCCATAACTTGTGGGATACTCTGGTCCAAATGTGCAGTGCGAGTCAGCAGGGTTTGCAGGGCTAGTGCAAATTCATCCAAGCGGTGATCCTGTTCATCCATCCTGGAAATGATGGTAGGGAAAGGTGAACTATTAGCACCATCAGCATTCATGGCCCTTGCATAATGTCAGGGTGCCAGGAATCAGACTGAGATGAAAAGTGCAAAATAATCACACCTTTATTAATAACAAAAAATAATAAAAAGTCCACAAGTCAAATAACAAGCCAGGAGTCAAAGCCAGAGCTGGTAGTCAGACGAGCCGAGTCAGGAGCCAAAGCGAGAAGTCAGACGGGCCGGAATCAGGAACAAGGAGAACAGCAGAGTCAGGAACAAACCAGGGATCAGGAATCAGAAGGGACGTCAGACAGCCAGGTAATACACAGGAACTGGAACACAGGAACTCACAAACAGGTCTGAGACAATGCAAGGGCAAAGCATACTGAACAGAGGCCCTTTCAATAATAAGTGATGACATCACAATTCTGAGACTGCAACCTGTCTCACACGGATGACCAGTCTGGCCATAAGAGGGCGTGCAGGAAATGAGCAACATCACACACTCTATACCAGATTCAGTAAGAGATGTCTGCCAGGGGAAAACTCCAATATATAGTCATATTTTTAAGGCTTGAGCAGCAGACTCTGAATTCTAGGTGGAGCTTTCCATAACTCTATGTAAGAAATTGTTATTAGGGCCTTATGTTCAGTTTAAATTACAAATGAAGTCCCGTAAACAAAATTGTGAAATGCTTCACAGCCAAACGATATGCCAAGTGTCTCCTTTTCTATCTGAGCATACTTGTATTCAGTTTCTGTAAAAGCCCTGGCTGCATATGCAATAGGCCTCCACCCTGTGCCATCATGTTGTAACAGGACTGCACTAAGTTCATCTTTGGATGTATCTGTGGAAATGTTTTGTTTTATGTGAAGCATCAAAAAACTGTGTAGCTGCTGTCATTAGCAATTCCTTTAGTAATAAAAATTAAGCCTCATGCTTCTTTCCCCAATGTCACTCAACAGTCTTTACCAGGAAACCTCTTGTGTGTTAAGATTTGTCTGAGAGATTTGCAATGAACTTGCCCAAGTAGGTAACCATTCCCAGGAATCTTTGTAATTATTTCTTGTTTGCAGGACTTGTCATGCTTTCAATAGCATTGACCTTGGCAGGGTCAGGCTTCACTTTTCAATTTGAGATTATCTCACCCAGGTAAAGGATTTCTGATTGAAGAAATCTACACTTTGTTTGGTTTAACTTTAACCCTTTGTCATGTGCAATCTGTAATACTTTCTCATTATGCTCAGCTTCATTAGCACCCCATATCAGAATATGACCTATATACACTTTGACGCCTTCTACCCCATCAAACAGTTGCTTTATGGTCCGGTGGAATATTTTGGGCATTGAAGACAGACCAAATGGAAGACACTTGAAACAGTGCCTTCCAAAGGGTGTATTGAAAGTACATATGTGCCTGCTTCCTTTCTCCAGCGGTACCTGCCAAAATCCATTAGAGCCATTGAGTACTGTAAACAGCTGGGTACCAGCCATCTCCCCTAGTATTTCATGTCGTGTTGGTATTTGATTGTGTTCCCTTTTAATACTGGCATTTAACTCTTTGGGTTCCAGACACAATCTTAGAGAACCATCCTTTTTCACCCCAATAACAAAAAGAATGAACCCATTCCGTTGGTTTATGTACCTGCTCGAAGACATCCAACTTTATCAATTTTATATTTAACGGGGAGTTTACCAAGTCCACTGAAAACATCCTTGTACTTTTCAAGTAAGGTATAGATGCCCTTGTACTTCTGTTCTGTCATTTTAAAAAGCTTGGTGAGCAGCCCTAGTTGTTGTATAGACTGTAATCCAATTAAAGGAACCTTTTCTCCAGGAACCACAACAAATGGGTGTTTTGTGACTGTGGAGTTATGCTTTAGGTTGAGTATGCATTGACCCACAGTTGGAATGTCAAGTCAATTATATGCTTTCAGTACTTTAGTTTGTTTCTGAAGTTTAGGTCTAGTTTGTAGTTTTTTCCATAGAGCCTCTGGAATAACATTGGGATCTGCTCCAGTATATACTTTAAATGGTATCAGTGCACCATGTGCTTCCACCTCTAAAATCCATTCCTTTTGTAGGTATTTGTTTGACCATGTCCACACTAAAGATCATTATGCTAGAGGTATATGTTTTAACAGCATGAAGTTGTCTAGCTTGCTTACACTGTGCGCCAAAGTTATTATATTTTTTGCAGATCCTATATTTCTGCCCATAGGCTGGACATGTGCAAAAACTCATGATTTTTTCCACATTTCCCACATGACATATCTCTGTGCTTTGTATCTTGTATATCCACTTTATTCTAATGTCTCCTCTCTGACAGGTATGGAGTGGACTTTCCTCTTGAAGGTCTGTGTGTTCTTACATCATTAACCATTTCCTGAATATCTTGCTTACATAAGACACATATTTGCTCTGCAGACTGACAAATGGACACAGCCTTCTGCAGAGTCAAATCACAATCCCTTAGTAGCCTTTCACCTGTTGTTTTATTACTATTGCAGCCTATCACAAGCCTATCTCTGATTAAAGATTCTTGCAGAGGACCATAGTTACAAGACCTGCTTTTTAATCTGAGATCAGTGACAAACTCCTCCACTGTCTCATGTGGTAGCTGCACCCTGGAGTTAAACACAGAACGTTCATATGTCTCATTTTTCTTTGGCGTGCAATATGCAGCAAATCTTTCCATAACCATCTCATAAGTCTCACCATCAGCTTCAGATAATTGAAAACTGTTATATATGTCCAATGCTTCTGCCCCAGCAACAGTTAAAAGCAATGCTACTTTCTGATCACTTGGCATGGTGCATGTGTTTGTTGCTTTAATGTACAGACTAAATCTTTGTCTAAAATGATCTCCACACTTCCTCCAGATTACCCTCAAACCTGATTTCAGGAGGTGGCTTCAGACTATCTGTTCTTATAGGTAAGCTCAGTGAAGTTTGCTGGCCATGCTGTGTGAGATTCATGCTTGTACCTTGTTGCAGATCCATGCTGCTTTATGTGCTTGTGGTTGTAATAACTGGAGAAACATCCACTTCTGGTACCATGTGTTGTTCAGCTGTATGATGTACTGCAATGATTCACAAGGGTCTTTTAAATCAACTTATTTATTTTTTTCTGAGCCCTGACACCTGAGTTGCTTTCTGTCTGCTGAGCTCTTCCTGACTGCTGCAGAGCGAATCACTTCCTAGGGCATCAGCTCCCTTCCTGTTATCTGACCCTTATGCATATGCATTATAGGCTCAGCACAGCACAGCGGCACTTCAGTGTCACAGAACATAACACTACCGCCACCATTCTACTTGCCTTGTGATTTGTTGCTTCAGTCCTGAGGTGCGCACAAAAAAGGTGACAGACTAGGGTTGCCACCTCAGCCATGTTTTCCTAGAAACTTATGAGTTACAGATGTGACAGGGTGTGCAGGGAGGAACATGTATTGTGTTTCTGGACAGCACTATCTATATGCACTATTCATGTTCCTCCCTGCAGCTTGTGTAACGTATACGTGTTCAGGAAAACATGGCTGAGGTGGCAACCATATGACGGACTGGCAGAGCTCTTCTCTGGCCTATTCAGTCTGTAGTGCAAACTGTAAAGGGAACAAGCCGCTGTTTAAAAAACATTTTAATGAAATCTCAATTTAAATAGCTAACACAATATTTAGTCAAAAATTGTGATATTTTTGTTTTTCCATATCGCACAGCCCTATCTGAAATCCATAAAGGTGCTCTTCCTGTTAATGCAGAGCTAATATGGCTACATTCACAGGAACAGCTTTATGTGGGCAATGGAAAATCCCAGTAGCCACTGTGCCCCTTTTGTTTGCAAACACTCTATAGGGAATAATTTTGACCGTTGTTTAACCCTTTGAGTGCTAATGACGGCTCTGAGCAGGAGATCTGGGGGCTCCCACCCGCTCCTACCCTGGCGGTCATGCCTGCAGAGTGACAGGCATCGCCGGGGCTTCCCGTTTTGCGTGGTGACGTCACGCGCAAAAATGTGATGATGTCACCGCGCAATTTTATTTATACTTAACAATGTTAAGTATATGAGCAGGGGGCATGCTGCTTAGAAGCCTATATCTCAGGCATCTAAGCAGCTACAGACCCCCAAGACCCACCATTGTTAAGGCCTAACCTTTCCAACAGTTTAAGCCTTGGGGGTCTGAAAAAAATAAAAAAAAGTTAAAAAAAAACATTAAAAAATCTTAGCACCCAGGTGGGAAAGTGTTTAGCACTCAAAGGGTTAAAGGACCACTCAATGCAGTAGAACAAGTGCATAATAAAAAGACAATGCAATAGCACTTACTCTGAATTTCAAATAAGCAGTAGATTTTTTGCTGACAAATTTATTTTTTCTCTCATTTTCCAGCCCCCTGTATCATGTGACAGACATAAGCCAATCACAGACAAGTATACGTATACCTTGTGAGCTTCTGCACATGCTCAGTAGGATCTTGTTCTCCAGAAAGTGTGACTATAAAAAGACTGTGCAAAATTTGATAATGTAAGTAAATTGGAAACTGTCTTAAAATTGCATGCTCTGTCTGAATCATAAAAGTTTAATTTTGACTTGAGTTTCCCTTTAACACACCAACATATCTTTTATGAATTGTTGTCTCCCTATCAATCAAGAACATTACTAGAACCCCCGCAGTGTGTAAATAATAGAGAGGTTTTTGTTTTATCTTCTTAAACTAAAATACATATAATCTCCGACAAGAAGATTTTTCTACCTCAATAGAGGAAAATCTAATGATTTGCATCGTAATTATAGGATTTTGTATCTTGTGCTAATCCTTATATGCCCATTTAAATTGGTTAAACATAATGCTTTATGATTAAGCTTCAATAGCTCTATCATGCTGTGTTTTTGCCAAGTTTATTTGTCCTTAATTCTATTTGTTGTTATGCGATTCTTAATGTAATTGTATTGCGCCATTCTTTAGATAAGCTTTTTAAAATGCCTTAAAAATAGTAATCATAGTTCCTGTCATGTTTTTCTCTCACTATAATTTATTAGATGTTATCACATTGTTTGTCTTGTACCAAATGCTGTCTATAATATGAATTATATAAAGCCACTTTATCCGTTTTTTTAAGAAATATGAATGGCTGCTTGTAAATGGGCTATACTCAGTTGAAGTGATTAAGTATTTTTAGATATTGCAAAAGACAACTCACCTCTTCAAAGAATACTTTAATTAAAATTCTTTTGACAAGGAAACAAAGATATATGTTTGCTTTCGACTTATTTTGTGCTTTTCCTTTCAAGAGATTTGCAATGATTACATATCTTGGCTAACAACCAAGAGAAACCCTGCAGAGAAATATAGAGACTGAATTCTGTAATATCTCTCTCCCATATACATGTGTGTGTGTTGTCATGGAATTCAAGAGTAGAAAATACCAGTACTTAATATAATAATGCATATAATCACAGTTTACATATTTTTACACATTTATATACTGTGTGTGTATATGTGTATATGTATACATAGTGGACTAGGGTTTAAATGGCAGAGATTAAATGGCGCCATAAGGGGTTAAAGGTGCAAAGATGAAATGGCACCATAAAGATTGAGCACTGGCTCGGTGTTGGAGTGTGGCAGTGAATGTGGAGTGCTGTTGCGTCTGAGTGGAAGTGCTAAGAAGTGCATGCAACGTGGAGATGCAGTAGCGGAGACATTGTCAGCAGGAATGTGAACTGATTTAAGAGGCAATACAAAATGAGGGGATAGGAGGGCATGTGTAAAAAGAGAAGGCAGATTGGCTGTCAGTAGTAATTAAGTAGCCTCTAGGTGGGAGAGTTTTGGAGCTGTATACATAAAAACTTGAGTCACTAAAGTAGCTTTTAAAGAGTTTTTGAGGTCTTTTCAGAGATTTTTGGTTTCAGATATCTAAGGCCTAGATTTAGAGTTTGGCGGTAGCCGTGAAAACCAGCGTTAGAGGCTCCTAACGCTGGTTTTAGGCTACCGCCGGTATTTGGAGTCAGTCAGGAAAGGGTCTAACACTCACTTTCCAGCCGCGACTTTTCCATACCACAGATCCCCTTACGTCAATTGCGTATCCTATCTTTTCAATGGGATCTTTCTAACTCCGGTATTTAGAGTCGTGGCTGAAGTGAGCGTTAGAATTCTAACGACAAAACTCCAGCCGCAGAAAAAAGTCAGTAGTTAAGAGCTTTCACCCATAAACTACCTATGTACCCCTAAACCTAGGTCCCCCCACATCGCCACCACTCGATTAAATTTTTTTAACCCCTAATCTGCCGACCGCCACCTACGTTATACTTATGTAACCCCTAGCTGCCAGCTACCTACAATAATTAACCCCTAATCTGCCGACCGCAAAGAACCGCCACCTACATTATAGCTATGTACCCCTAATCTGCTGCCCCTAACACCGCCGACCCCTATATTATATTTATTAAACCCTAATCTGCCCCCTCAACGTCGCCTCCACCTGCCTACACTTATTAACCCCTAATCTGCCGAGCGGATCTCACCGCTACTATAATAAAGTTATTAACCCCTAATCCGCCTCACTCCCGCCTCAATAACCCTATAATAAATAGTATTAACCCCTAATCTGCCCTCCCTAACATCGCCGACACCTAACTTCAATTATTAACCCCTAATCTGCCGACCGAATCTCGCCGCTATTCTAATAAATGGATTAAACCCTAAAGCTAAGTCTAACACTAACACCCCCCTAAGTTAAATATAATTTAAATCTAACGAAATAAATTAACTCTTATTAAATAAATTATTCCTATTTAAAGCTAAATACTTACCTGTAAAATAAACCCTAATATAGCTACAATATAAATTATAATTATATTATAGCTATTTTAGGATTTATATTTATTTTACAGGTAACTTTGTATTTATTTTAACCAGGTACAATAGCTATTAAATAGTTAAGAACTATTTAATAGCTAAAATAGTTAAAATAATTACAAAATTACCTGTAAAATAAATCCTAACCTAAGTTACAATTAAACCTAACACTATACTGTCAATAAATAAATTAAATAAACTACCTACAATTATCTACAATTAAACCTAACACTACACTATCAATAAATTAATTAAATAAAATACCTACAATTATCTACAATTAAACCTAACACTACACTATCAATAAATACATTAAATACAATTCCTACAAATAAATACAATTAAATAAACTAACTCAAGTACAAAAAATAAAAAAGCACTAAGTTACAAAAAATAAAAAAATATTTACAAACATTAGAAAAAAATTACAACAATTTTAAACTAATTACACCTACTTTAAGCCCCCTAATAAAATAACAAAGCCCCCCAAAATAAAAAAATGCCCTACCCTATTCTAAATTACAAAAGTTCAAAGCTCTTTTACCTTACCATCCCTGAACAGGGCCCTTTGCGGGGCATGCCCCAAAGAATTCAGCTCTTTTGCCTGTAAAAAAAACACATACAATACCCCTAATCTAACCCAAACCCCCCTTAAATAAACCTAACACTAAGCCCCTGAAGATCTTCCTACCTTATCTTCACCATACCAGGTTCACCGATCGATCCAGAAGAGCTCCTCCGATGTCTTGATCCAAGCCCAAGCGGGGGGCTGAAGATGTCCATGATCCCGCTGAAGTCTTCATCCAAGCGGGAGCTGAAGAGGTCCATGATCCGGCTGAAGTCTTCATCCAAGCGGGAGCTGAAGAGGTCCATGATCCGGCTGAAGTCTTCTTTCAACGGCATCTTCAATCTTCTTTCTTCAGGATCCGTGTTCATCCCGCCGACGCGGAACATCCATCTTCAACGACGACTTCCCGACGAATGAATCAAGTTCAATCCGATCAGCCAATCAGATTGAGCTCGCATTCTATTGGCTGATCGGAACAGCCAATAGAATGCGAGCTCAATCTGATTGGCTGATCGGATCAGCCAATCGGATTTAACTTGATTCTGATTGGCTGATTCCATCAGCCAATCAGAATTTTCCTACCTTAATTCCGATTGGCTGATAGAATCCTATCAGCCAATCGGAATTCGAGGGACTCCATCTTGGATGACGTCCCTTAAAGGAACCGTCATTCGTCGGGAAGTCGTCGGTGAAGATGGATGTTCCGCGTCGCCGGGATGAACACGGATCCTGAAGAAAGAAGATTGAAGATGCCGTTGATAGAAGACTTCAGCCGGATCATGGACCTCTTCAGCTCCTGCTTGGATGAAGACTTCAGCCGGATCATGGACCTCTTCAGCTCCCGCTTGGATGAAGACTTCAGCGGGATCATGGACATCTTCAGCCCCCCGCTTGGGCTTGGATCAAGACATCGGAGGAGCTCTTCTGGATCGATCGGTGAACCTGGTATGGTGAAGATAAGGTAGGAAGATCTTCAGGGGCTTTAGTGTTAGGTTTATTTAAGGGGGGTTTGGGTTAGATTAGGGGTATGTGGGTGGTGGGTTGTAATGTTGGGGGGGGGTATTGTATGTGTTTATTTTTACAGGCAAAAGAGCTGAATTCTTTGGGGCATGCCCCGCAAAGGGCCCTGTTCAGGGCTGGTAAGGTAAAAGAGCTTTGAACTTTTGTAATTTAGAATAGGGTAGGGCATTTTTTTATTTTGGGGGGCTTTGTTATTTTATTAGGGGGCTTAGAGTAGGTGTAATTAGTTTAAAATTGTTGTAATTTTTTTCTAATGTTTGTAAATATTTTTTTATTTTTTGTAACTTAGTTCTTTTTTATTTTTTGTACTTGAGTTAGTTTATTTAATTGTATTTATTTGTAGGAATTGTATTTAATTTATTTATTGATAGTGTAGTGTTAGGTTTAATTGTAGATAATTGTAGGTATTTTATTTAATTAATTTATTGATAGTGTAGTGTTAGGTTTAATTGTAGATAATTGTAGGTAGTTTATTTAATTTATTTATTGATAGTGTAGTGTTAGGTTTAATTGTAACTTAGGTTAGGATTTATTTTACAGGTAAGTATTTAGCTTTAAATAGGAATAATTTATTTAATAAGAGTTAATTTATTTAGTTAGATTAAAATTATATTTAACTTAGGGGGGTGTTAGTGTTAGACTTAGCTTTAGGGGTTAATACATTTATTAGAATAGCGGCGAGCTCCAGTCGGCAGATTAGGGGTTAATGTTTGAAGTTAGGTGTCGGCGATGTTAGGGAGGGCAGATTAGGGGTTAATACTATTTATTATAGGGTTATTGAGGCGGGAGTGAGGCGGATTAGGGGTTAATAACTATTATAATAGCGGTGCGGTCCGCTCGGCAGATTAGGGGTTAATAAGTTTAGGCAGGTGGAGGCGACGTTGTGGGGGGCAGATTAGGGGTTAATAAATATAATATAGGGGTTGGCGGTGTTAGGGGCAGCAGATTAGGGGTACATAGGGATAATGTAAGTAGCGGAGGTTTACGGAGCGGCAGATTAGGGGTTAAAAAAAATATGCAGGGGTCAGCGATAGCGGGGGCGGCAGATTAGGGGTTAATAAGTGTAAGGTTAGGGGTGTTTAGACTCGGTGTACATGTTAGAGTGTTAGGTGCAGACGTAGGAAGTGTTTCCCCATAGCAAACAATGGGGCTGCGTTAGGAGCTGAACGCGGCTTTTTTGCAGCTGTTTTTTTTCAGCTCAAACAGCCCCATTGTTTTCTATGGGGGAATCGTGCACGAACACGTTTTTGAAGCTGGCCGCGTCCGTAAGCAACTCTGGTATCGAGAGTTGCAGTGGCGGTAAATATGCCTGTACGCTCCCTTTTTGGAGCCTAACGCAGCCATTCTGTGAACTCTCAATACCAGAGGTATTTAAAAGGTGCGGCCAGAAAAAAAGCCAGCGTTAGCTACGTGGGTCGTTACCGACAAAACTCTAAATCTAGGCCTAAGGTTGCAAAGGTATAATATTAATTAAAATAAATATTATGAGGAAATAAGAAATGATATATATATATATATATATATATATATATATATATAATCAGTATACCAGCTCAGACCCAATCAAATTAGAGAATTGTGGATAACCCGGGATAGCTAAAAAGTAATGTATTCAGGGGTGCAAGAGGGCATAGTAAATTTAATATTACAAAGAGAAAAAAAGAAGATAAAAAAACAAGAAAAGAATTCAAGTATGCCCTATGCCAGCACAATCAATCAATAAAAATAAAAAGATATGAGGCGGAGCAAGCCAAGCACCTGAGCGGTCGCACATCGAGAGAGTTCTGCTCATATAACATATATAATTCACATTAAGACCGCTCAGTACTGCCTAATACATCACAAAATTGTACCAGATGACCTAGAATACAAGACTACTGTTTTTGGAGGTGGAACGAGGACCTGAACAGCCAAATTAGGGCAAGTTTTCTACTCTCATTGCAGCTCGCATACGAGCCTGAGAAGGAGCGGCCATTTTTTAATTATTTTTTTTTCCGGAGCATGAGGAGCTCAGAGTAAATGCCGAGGCAAGTACGGCTAACAGCTATTTGTATGACAAGTCATGTAACCCTTTTTCAGTGGCGCTCCTGAGGGCTCTTACGGCCAGCTTGCTAGTTGGAGAACTATAACGACAGCCTAATGTAAAATCCATAGACAACCTCCGCAATAGAGGGTTAGAGCCTCACCCTCAGCAGGGGAAAACGTTTCAACGATTCTGAGACTGGGCCATGGCCATGGAGTTACAGATTGTTTGCGCTTTACGTACATTAAGCAGCAAGTTAGATCTCTATCATTCCACGCTGATACAAGAAATAAGGTCTGCCTACGAACCCACGCAGGGACTGTTGGAAGACACTACAGAGACCCTTGACAGCAACCTAACTATTCTTGAGGCTATCAACCTGCCATCTATAAAGACTCAATCTGCAGAGGACAATATCGCAGAGGTTAGCAGTGGATTGGGCGAAGAGTATGGAGGTCTTTTTACTGAGGGATCTGAGCGGATACTAGAGGTACCAATGTGGGAAAGCACACAGATGAGACTTATTTATTTATATGCCACTGGTGAAACAATCTGGTCTTCATCCAAAATCTGTGACATTGCGCCACATCATCAGACAGAGAAAGCTGTTCCCCAGGTTCCGCTCACTCTCAATAAAAATATAGTGCAATGCACTTGGGAGTCAGTTATAGCCTTACTACACAAGCTGACGGGAGTACCTAAGCCTTTCTCGTCCATAAGTGAGGTAGCGGATGCACTTACTGTCCCCTGGGAGAAGCCCCCATGGCTGTCCATGATGTGGAGCTTAGATCTATCGAATGCAGGGTTGATTTACAAATGGCTCTATCTCCAACATATGGGGTCCAAGAAAATCATATTCATGAGACTCCCCTATAGAAGTTTTGGCAGAGTTGGGATCGGCTACTTATATTATGTACTCCCCATGGGATGCCTTGTTATAAAGGTATCCATGGTTCTGGAACTCTTCCCATATTCTCCTGAGGACAGTTCAAAGAGGACATTATTACTTAATGACGGTTAGCAACCTGAGATTTGCCCTCATTCTTGTTGTATGTTAATAGGTGTGTATATAGCCTACATTTAGAGAAGACTCTAAGTTGGGAACTTTATGTGTTCATCAGATCTCATATTATTCCCCCTGCTCCCTTATCTATTCCAGTTTCATTGCCATATTACTTGTTTGGGCAGCTACTTTTATTACTTTGCTTATGTTTTACCTTCAATTTGGTGTATAGAGAACCTCACAGTAATACCACATTTGGGAGCGGTTTAGACCGCAATGTTTTATAATACCTATTCTCCCTATAGAATTATACTTCATACCTCTTCTATGTAACTTGCAGATTCCTAGTTTTTACTAGTTACTGAAAATCAGTTCTTCACAGAGACCCTGTATATTAGTCCGTATGAATGTTCAGCTGTCTTTGTACTACTCTGTCTTTTTATCTTACTATATTATTACAATTTATGGAGCTTTGTTGTTTTCACTAGAAATTGGGGCTTCTCTACTTCCTAGGGATCTGATTGCCTCTAACAACAATTATTTGATCATATAATGATAACCCAAAAGGAGTTTAGTTAGCGCGGTCATATAGCTGTTTAACTCAAGGGTTTGTTATTATTAGATCGGTGCTAACTGTATATCCCTAAAACACTTTTAACTCAAATTTCTCCATAGCTATGTTCAGATTGCAATGAGTTCTTTAAATGCTATCACAATTTCTTTTGTTATCTGTTGATATGCTCTCCTTTTTGTTTTTCCATCTACAAACTACCCTGACCTTTGATTATATATCATAAGTATTCATTGGCTGATACGAGGGGAGTGAGAAAACACAGGTTACCCTTCCAGCAAATCTCTCAGGGTGCCCTTTTGTCTTTCAACCATCGACAAGGTATCTTTTTCAGGCACATACTTAATAGTAATAATACAGTCAATCACTATCCATAACCTACTCTTCTAAAGCACATTACATCCTTATACTCTTGTGTTATTCCTTGGGCCATATATTATGACACATTTTTATAATTCGCCTGTATGTAGGTCACACTTGGAGGCTCAAAATGTGATGTGTCTCGTGCTAATGCTATACAATGCCCTCACTAGCTCCTATTTTAAAATATAGGATTTTACTTAGCTAACTTGGAGGGATATAGGAGTCACACTGGTCTCATAGCTATAGATAGCACCCTACATTGCAATCTAATCATACCCTGCCTCATGAGTCTAACAAATCTTCCCCTGTTATGCATATTACACTTAGCCTTAGTCTAATATTTCTTGTTAATTGAGTATGCTCACCCTAGTTATGTACCTCTCTTTACCTGAGTTCAAAGGCCTAGTTAGAATTGTTTACCTCCATCCCTATGCATAGCTATACTTACTTACCTAAACTACTCCTCTAACAACATACAGATGATTTATTCTGGCATACATGTCTGAGTGCCAAATTCCATCTGCCCCAACTCTATGTTCACCTAGGTAATACAGTGAGTAGCCTTAGATTAAACAACAAATAGTTTTTCTTCTCGACCTCAGATACCTACTATTAGAAATGTCTACCCCTCTACTCATATTGCATATTCTTTCCCCTGGATACTCTACTATCTTATTGTAGATGGCTCCGCACCCCTCCTCTCCCCATTTTCTCCTATAATACGGGCAGCCCTTGTCCGCTGATTTTCCTCCTCTTTCCTACACTCTATGGCCTAAGTGTGGCGGTCACAAAAGCTAACTGCCCATATCTTCGTATTACTGGAATAGAATGGTGTAGAATATTTTACATATAGATGTTGGGATTATTTTCCCTTTAATGTAACAAAAATTGAAGTTCCATTTCATATAGCCCATAACTTTTCTTTGACATCATCAGGGCATGATATGCAATGTCATTTACACATACGTATCTCTCACAGTTGTTCTCCCTCATACAAACGCATTCAACCTAGACATGCTGTTTTATATTCCTAGGGGGAAAATTTTAACTTTCTCTAGTCCAATACTTTATTATTAGCACAGACTTGAGAGACGGAGTTGTATCCTTTGTTTTGTTTTATAGGACGACCTACATGTTACAGTACTGTATGTAATACTTTGATATATTTACCGCTGATGGGTGAACTTTGTATATTACTTTTAGTTGAAACCTCAATAAAAAAATTGTTTGCAAAAAAAATAAAAAGATATAAGACTTACGGCGCTGTGTGTGTATCTTTTTATTTTTATTGATGGATTGTGCTGGCATAGGGCATACTTCAATTATTTTCTTTGTTTTTCATCTTTTTTTTCCTTTGTAATATATATATATATATATATATATATATATATATATAATCCATTATAGAAGAGGACTGCACTCACTGGATTTGGTATATAAAATAAATTTTTTTATTAAGGTGACGTTTCGGGGTACGCAGACCCCTTCCTCAGACCAGGCAACAGTGCAAGTGAACAGTGTGCAATATAAAGCAACATAGCCCCTCCCATCAAACAATTAGTGAAATTGCGCCAAAACCTATGTAACCAACAGGTGAATCACCTAATTAACATTATTCCTACCTTTACTAATGTGATAGTTAAAAACAGTATAATTGTGCAAACCATATAAGTGTATCTTAAAACTATTCTCAAACAATAAATGACATGACATATAAGTAGCACCTAAAACACTCAAGGTGCACACAAAGAAATAAAATGTCCCCCTACAATGTGATGTGTGACCTACTGAAATAGCTACCACAAAGAAACAACTTAACATCGATAAAGGCAGTCTATAGGAAACAGCGCTCAATAAAAGATAGTTGCAGGACCTAGGCAGTATATCAGCATTTAAACATTAGTGTATCAGTATCTCTCAGTAAAACATACTTCTCAGTAAACAAAGGACAAGTAGAGAACAAGGACACGTAGAGAAAAAGGGCTCAATAAAAGATAGTTGCAGGACCTAGGCAGTATATCAGCATTTAAACATTAGTGTTGACATACGTGTTTTTCTGGCTATGAGCCCTTTTTCTCTACTTGTCCTTTTTCTCTACTTGTCCTTTGTTTACTGAGAAGTGTGTTTTACTGAGAGATACTGATGCACTAATGTTTAAATGCTGATATACTGCCTAGGTCCTGCAACTATCTTTTATTGAGCCCTTTTTCTCTACTTGTCCTTGTTCTCTACTTGTCCTTTGTTTACTGAGAAGTATGTTTTACTGAGAGATACTGATACACTAATGTTTAAATGCTGATATACTGCCTAGGTCCTGCAACTATCTTTTATTGAGCCCTTTTTCTCTACGTGTCCTTGTTCTCTACTTGTCCTTTGTTTACTGAGAAGTATGTTTTACTAAGAGATACTGATACACTAATGTTTAAATGCTGATATACTGCCTAGGTCCTGCAACTATCTTTTATTGAGCGCTGTTTCCTATAGACTGCCTTTATCGATGTTAAGTTGTTTCTTTGTGGTAGCTATTTCAGTAGGTCACACATCACATTGTAGGGGGACATTTTATTTCTTTGTGTGCACCTTGAGTGTTTTAGGTGCTACTTATATGTCATGTCATTTATTGTTTGAGAATAGTTTTAAGATACACTTATATGGTTTGCACAATTATACTGTTTTTAACTATCACATTAGTAAAGGTAGGAATAATGTTAATTAGGTGATTCACCTGTTGTCATGGTTACATAGGTTTTGGCGCAATTTCACTAATTGTTTGATGGGAGGGGCTATGTTGCTTTATATTGCACACTGTTCACTTGCACTGTTGCCTGGTCTGAGGAAGGGGTCTGCGTACCCCGAAACGTCACCTTAATAAAATTTTTTATTTTATATACCAAATCCAGTGAGTGCAGTCCTCTTCTATAATGGATTATTGATATACCTGACTTGGCACCCTGGTTGATGTCCCTATTGCATTGTGAGTGCAGACACACATGGAAGTTATATATATATATATATACATACATACACATATATATATAAATACGTATACACACACACATTTATAATTATTTTTATTTTTTTAATAAATGATCAATTATATACTTTTGAAATCCAGCATGTATTTTCAAAATAGTATATATACACAAACACGCCACCTACAAAAATGCTCCCGCACTGCTGAACGTGCCTGAAGGAAATCCTGCACTGAACCTGATTTCATGCACTATAAGTTCATCCTTTACTCTTACACCTCTGCCCTTCTCTTATATCCACTCACTCCTCAAACCCTAAAAGACTATTTTCCATTTTTAACTCTCTCCTTCCTCTACCCACCTGCACCACCCCCCTCATCTGCGTTCAGTGCTGAAGACCTGGCTGACTACTTTTTCAATAAAACTTACCATCCGAAGAAACATCCCAACACAAGCCTGCAATCTCCCAACTTCGCTCCCAGTCACCCCTTCTGCCGCTCTCTGCACCCTCCTCCCAAACACTCAGAGTGAAGTGGCTTCCCTATTGTCTTCCTCACACCTCACTACCTGCCCACGACCCTATTCCTATTTCTTCACATCTAATACCTTCTCTGTCTCTCACCCTCTCTCCGGCTCTTACCCACATATTCAACCTATCCCTTTCTACCGGCTCATTCCCTGCCTCCTTCAAACATGCAAAGGTCACCCCCATCCTCAAAAAAACATCCCTTGACCCTAACTCTCCTGCAAACTACCACCCCATATCATTGCTCCCACTAGCTTCAAAAATCCTTGAAAAACTAGTTTTCGATCGCCTAACCCACTTCCTGTCCTCCAACTCACTGCTCGACCCCCTGCAATCTGGCTTCCGTCCCCAACACTTAACTGAGACTGCCCTCACCAAGGTTACTAAGGATCTCCTTTCTGCTAAAAACAAAGGCTACTACTCTATACTCATCTAACTTGACCTCTCTGCTGCCTTTGACACTGTTGACCTTCCCCATCTCCTACGGACTCTCAGCTCTCTTTGGCTCTGAGACATTGCCCTTTCCTAAATTCACTCTTATCTCTCTAACAGATCCTTCTCCATCTCTTTTGTTGTTGACTCCTCCTCTCCATTGCCTCTGTCTGTTGAAAGCTCTGTCCTAGGTCCTCTTCTCTATTTACACTTCTTCACTGGGTAAACTTATCAACAGCTATGGCTTCAACTACCACCTCTAAGCTGATGATACCCAGATTTACCTTTCCACCCCTGCACTCTCTCCTTATGTCAATTCTCACATCAGCGACTGTTTATCTGGCATTTCCTCCTGGATAGCCTCTCACCACCTAAAAATAAACATGTCCAAGACCGAACTACTTCTAATCCCACCTCTAACTCTACTGCAGTTTCTAATTTTTCCGTCACTGTTGGCGGCACCACTATCTCCCCATCACCCCAAGTCTGCTGCCTCGGAGTCACACTTGACTCAAATCTGTCCTTCATTCCCCACATCCAATTGCTCTCTTCATCCTGCCGCAAACACCTACGCAATATCTCCAAAATTTGTCCGTTTCTGAGTGATGAAACTACTAAACTGCTAATCCACTCCCTGGTAATTTCCCGACTTGACTACTGTAATAACTTACTAACTGGCCTCCCTCTATCCCCCCTCTCTCCCCTTCAATCCATCCTAAATGCATCTGCCAGGCTAATCCACCTCTCTTGACCCTCCGTTTCTTCTGCACCTCTCTGTGAGTCCCTTCATTAACAGCAGAATTAAATTCACAATTCTCACCCTGACCTACAAAGCCCTCACCAATGCTGCCCTACCCTACCTGTCCTCACTCATCAACAAATATACTCCAGTCCGCCCCTAAGATCCAACAATGACCTGCTCCTTGCGTCCTCTACCATCACCTCCTCTTATATTAGACTACGGGACTTCTCTTGTGCGGCACCAAGCCTCTGGAACGCACTTCCTCGAGCTGTCAGACTCTCCCCTAACCTCTTCTCCTTTAAACGTTCCCTAAAGACCTTTTAGTTCAGGGAAGCTTATCACCAGACTCATTAACTTACCTAACAGTTGCCCTCATCTATCTCCTCACTAATATCATTCTCACCTTTGCAGTCCCCAACTCCTGTTTCCCATCCTCCTACCCATCTAGATTGTAAATTCCCATGGGAATAGGGCCCTCAATTCCCCCTGTTTTCATCTGTAAAATGCTGTCTTTTATTGTATTGTTTCTCCGTTGTACTTTTATCTTTGTACCCATGGGCAGCGCCGCAGAATCTGTTGATGTTTTATAAATAAAGAATTATAAAAATAATAATATATAAACACACACACGTTCAAGCTACAACGGCTACTAAAAGGAATATACACAGACAAAACTGCTTCCAGTGTATATTGAAAAAATCCAGCTCAGGAATCAATTTGGTAAAAAAGATTTTACTAAGATCAAAACTTCATGCAATAAAATTCTCTATGCGTTTCAACAGATTACACTGTCTTTTTCAAGAGAATAAGACATTAAGCAAACAGAGCTCTGATTCATAATGTTTTATTCTTTTAAAAAAGACAGTGATTCCGAATTGATACCAAATTGATTCCTGAGCTGGAATTCTTTAATATACACTGGAAGCTTATTTTACACAGTATTGTCTTTGAGCATATTCCTTTTAGTAGCCATTGTGTATTGTACCTTCTATACTATCTGTGGGCTGAGAGGACGTCTTGGAAACTATGAGGCTACCTTTGGAAGTGGTCGGCGCTGCTGCATCCACACACTAAATTGTAACGATGTACGCTCTTGTGAGAGTGCTATGCTTTACTTCTCTAGAATATACTTATTGGTCTAGTAATATTTTCCTATTTATTTTTATTTTTTAAAATTTTATTAAAATTTGTGAAATAGATACAAATCACAGGTCTGATAGAATAAACAATAACAAAAAAGGCAACTTTCAGAAGCATAAACTAAGCTCTGCACATGGAGATTTTGAAAAATGTGGATTATTTGGCACTTTTTAATATATAAATGTAAACGTTTATTTGTATATATGTACAACATAGCTGTGCTGCAAGTCTGCCTAATAAGAATGTAGAAATAATATTATCCTATATTATAAAAGACAAGAGTTTGTCTGAAGCCGTCATGCGCAGTTCAGACAAACTCTTGCCGCGAGGACCCGGCAGCAGCTCAGCTGTAAGAGGCGCGCGAGGAGAGGAGAGAGAGAGAGGAGAGAGAGAGAGGAGAGAGAGAGAGGAGAGAGAGAGAGGAGAGAGAGAGAGGAGAGAGAGAGAGGAGAGAGAGAGAGGAGAGAGAGAGAGGAGAGAGAGAGAGAGGAGAGAGAGAGAGAGAGAGAGGAGAGAGAGAGGGGAGAGAGAGAGGGGAGAGAGAGAGGGGAGAGAGAGAGGAGAGAGAGAGAGAGAGGGGAGAGAGAGAGGAGAGAGAGGAGAGAGAGGAGAGAGAGGAGAGAGAGGAGAGAGAGGAGAGAGAGGAGAGAGAGGAGAGAGAGAGAGAGAGAGAGAGAGAGAGAGAGAGAGAGAGAGAGAGAGAGAGAGAGAATGGGAGAGAGAGAATGGGAGAGAGAGAGAGAGAGAGAGAGAGAGAGAATGGGAGAGAGAGAGAGAATGGGAGAGAGAGAGAGAATGGGAGAGAGAGAGAGAATGGGAGAGAGAGAGAGAATGGGAATAACACGGCCCGTGTCAACGGGCTTTAGGACTAGTATCAAATAAATGATAATATATAATAAGGGGGCGCTCCAAATGTTGGGCAAGGATATGGTGTATCAACAGAATTACCAAAAGGAAAACAGACAGACAATATGAAGTCCAATATAAGGAGAATCTTCAAAGGTACAAGGCAGAACTTCTGGAAAGAGTCCTGGATCATCAGTAGCTGAAATAAAAGGAAAAAAGGAGGTGCCTCATACGGTAAGTCCAATGTACCAAAAACAATAAAGTAAAGACAAGGGGCAAATCACAAATTGATGGGCACTACTCGTAATGCGCTTGGCGTTTACTGGAGACCACGGTCCCTCCAGTAGGACAACCTCAGGCAATTTCAGCAGCCCGCTTGTGTGGTAACGATCCGTTTCTGCAGCACCGTCCCCACATCGGGTGGAAGCTCCAAAAAGAGACTTGATGTCACAAACAGCGCAGGAGCCGCCGACCCAGCTGTCTCCACCTCGAATTGCACCTAGCGGACAAAACTGCAACAATCTACACACCACGCGCACTACGAGTAGGGCCCATCAATTTGTGAGTTGCCCCTTGTCTTTACATTAATGTTCTCGTGACATTGGACTTACTCACCCTATGAGGTGCCTCCTTTTTTCTTTTAGTTAAAAAGAATGTACAACAAATGGAAAAATTCAAAATGCAAAAGAAATATTTATGGGTTAAACACATAGTTAAAAGAAGAGTAAAGTCAAAATTAAACTTTCATGTTTCAGATACAGTCTGCAATTTTCCAATTTACTTCTATAATCCAATGCGCTCAATTATCTTGCTATCCTTTCTTTAAAAAGCATAACTAGGTAGGCTCGGGAACAGTAGTGCATTAATGGGAGCTAGCTGCTGATTGGTGGCAGCACATATATTCCTCCTGTCATTGGCTCACGTGATGTGCTCAGCTAGCTGTATTTCTGCTCCTTCAACAAAGCATACCAAGAGAATTAAGCAAATTTGATATTAGAAATAAATTAAAAATTTGTTTAAAATTGTAAGATATATCAGCTCTGGAGAAGCAAGATACTGATAATCCTAAAATGAATATGTTGCTTGTGATTGTCTCATTGGTCATTTTCCCTCATCATTCCTCTGCATAGTTACATTTATGAATACAAGTGAGGTCACTGACCTATGAAGTATAGCTTGAGAAAAATAACTTTATTTTTATTTTGTTGCAAGATGCATGTAATAGAGTTAAAAAAAATAGGTTAAATAGTTAAGGCTGTTGGTACACAGGTTACATGAGAAGATGCCAGCAGATACCCAATGTGAATACTAGTTAATGTTATATCACTGTAGAGAATCTGGATGACTTTGCATTCAGTCTCAGGAGAACAGCAATGAAAAATTAGCTGTTCAACATAACAAATTGCTTTGAGCTCAGCTACAGCAGGCATAGGCATCTCAGGGTGCAATTTCAGATTTCAGTAAGAAATCTATAAGCATAATCATTTGATTATTCTGCTTTTTGCTAATTTCATTTTTAGAATTTCAATAGGTGTTTATGAATATTTTAAAGAAATCAAAATGTGAAAAAGGCTTCTGAAATCAATAACCTCAAGATGAAGCTTTTAATTAACCAATCTTAACACACCAAGCAAAGCATTCCTACTGCCAGAGCACAGCGTATTACTTGAGAAGGTTTATTGTTCTCACAAGTATTCACTTTAGGTTCTAACATTTTAGCTGAAGCATTTTAAGCCAAGCAAGACACATCTGAAGAGACATCTGCAATTTGGAGAGCTTATTCAATCTAATGCATTGACAGAGGTATTTGAAAACAAATAAGTAAAACAGTTCTAAAATATTCTTACTCAAAGGCACCTTTTTACAAACTATTCTAATAAAAAGTGTAATGTAGAATTATGGGAGGGCAGCCATCATGACTATACACAGTGGTCAATAACTCTTGTGCAATTAATTCACTTAAAGACACAGATCCACATTTATGTATTTCCTTCATCATCTCTGCAAGTTCCTTGTGCTGACCTAGATCCAGGTCCTGTGCAAGCTGCTACTGATGGCAACAAAAGCTGCGGCATGCCAATAGCCCTGTTGTTGTTAATTATAAAGCAACAGCTGTCATACTCAAATTGTATGGCATAGGCAAAAGCCACTAGACTCCAATTGTGACAGTATCTAATAACTGTTGTATCACCCCCAAAAGAAAAAACTTCAGGGTTCTTTTTAGGACAGGGAGGTGAGTCAGGACCACAAGTGTTTTGGGTGGAGCAGGCACAGTCCCTAGTCGGGAGGGGCAAGGCTGCAGAAACATTAAAGGGATACTGAACCCAAAAATGTTTTTTCGTGATTCAGATAGAGCATGCAATTTTAAACAACTTTATAATTTACTCCTATTATCAATTTTTCTTTGTTCTCTTGCTATCTTTATTTGAAAAGAAGGCATCTAAGCTTTATTTGGTTCAGACCTCTGGACAGCACTTTTATATTGGTGGATGAATTTATCCACCAATCAGCAAGGACAACCCAGGTTGTTCAACAAAAATGGGCCGGCATCTAAACTTACATTGTTGCATTTCATACCAACGCCTAGATTACGAGTCTTGCGTTAGGGTTAAAAAGCAGCGTTGAGAGGTCCCAACGCTGCTTTTTAACACCCGCTGGTATTACGAGTCTGGCAGGTACAGGTGTACCGCTCGCTTTTTTCTGTGACTCGAACATACCGCTAATCCACTTACGTCAATTGTTTATCCTTTCTTTTCAATGGGATTTTCCTAACGCCGGTATTACGAGTCTTTGAAAAAGTGAGCGGTACACCCTCTCCTGTCAAGACTCCTACCACATTTAAGTCAGTAGTTAAGAGTTTTATGGGCTAAGGCCGTAACATAAAACTCTTAACTAAAGTGCTTAAAAGTACACTAACACCCATAAACTACCTATTAACCCCTAAAACGAGTCTCCCCCCCCCCCCCCCATCGCAAACACTTAAATAAAAATTTTAACCCTTAATCTGCGGACCGGACATCGCCGCCACTTTAATAAATATCTTAACCCCTAAACCGCCGCACTCCCGCCTCGCAAACATTAGTTACATTTTATTAATCCCTAATCTGCCTTCCCTAACATTGCCGACACTTACCTACATTTATTAACCCCTAATCTGCCGCCCCCAACATCGCCGCAACTATATTAAATGTATTAACCCCTAAACATAAGTCTAACCCTAACCCTAACACCCCCCTAACTTAAATATAATTTAAATAAATCTAAATAAAATTACTACAATTAAATAAATAATTCCTATTTAAAACTTAATACTTACCTATAAAATAAACCCTAAGATAGCTACAATATAACTAATAGTTACATTGTATCTATTTTAGGATTTATTTTTATTTTACAGGCAAGTTTGTATTTATTTTAACTAGCTACAGTTAAAATACAAAGGCCTAGATTTAGAGTTTGGCGGTAGCCGTGAAAACCAGCGTTAGAGGCTCCTAACGCTGGTTTTAGGCTACCGCCGGTATTTGGAGTCACTCAAAATAGGGTCTAACGCTCACTTTCCAGCCGCGACTTTTCCATACCGCAGATCCCCTTACGTAAATTGCGTATCCTATCTTTTCAATGGGATTTTTATAACTCCGGTATTTAGAGTCATGTCTGAAGTGAGTGTTAGACATCTAATGACAAAACTCCAGCCGCAGGAAAAAAGTCAGTAGTTAAGAGCTTTCTGGGCTAACGCCGGTTTATAAAGCTCTTAACTACTGTACTCTAAAGTACACTAACACCCATAAACTACCTATGTACCCCTAAACCGAGGTCCCCCCACATCGCCGACACTCTAAAAACATTTTTTAACCCCTAATCTGCCGACCGCCACCTACGTTATCCTTATGTACCCCTAATCTGCTGCCCCTAACACCGCCGACCCCTGTATTATATTTATTAACCCCTAATCTGCCCCCCTCAACGTCGCCTCCACCTGCCTACACTTATTAACCCCTAATCTGCCGACCGCAAAGCGCCGCCACCTACGTTATCCTTATGTACCCCTAATCTGCTGCCCCTAACACCGCCGACCCCTATATTATATTTATTAACCCCTAATCTGCCCCCCACAACGTCGCCTCCACGTTTAAATAAACTACCTACAATTACCTACAATTAACCTAACACTACACTATCAATAAATTAATTAAATACAATTGCTACAAATAAATACAATTAAATAAACTAGCTAAAGTACAAAAAATAAAAAAGAACTAAGTTACAAAAAATAAAAAAATATTTACAAACATAAGAAAAATATTACAACAATTTTAAACTAATTACACCTACTCTAAGCCCCCTAATAAAATAACAAAGCCCCCCAAAATAAAAAAATGCCCTACCCTATTCTAAATTACTAAAGTTCAAAGCTCTTTTACCTTACCAGCCCTGAACAGGGCCCTTTGCGGGGCATGCCCCAAGAAATACAGCTCTTTTGCCTGTAAAAAAAAACATACAATACCCAAGCCCCCCAACATTACAACCCACCACCCACATACCCCTAATCTAACCCAAACCCCCTTAAATAAACCTAACACTAAGCCCCTGAAGATCATCCTACCTTGTTTTCACCATACCAGGTTCACCAATCGGTCCAGAAGAGCTCCTCCGATGTCCTGATCCAAGCCCAAGCGGGGGGCAGAAGAGGTCCATGATCCGGCTGAAGTCTTCATCCAAGCGGGCCAGAAGAGGTCTTCCATCCGATTTAAGTCTTCATCCAAGCGGCATCCATCCGGAGCGAAGCGGCAGCATCCTGAAGACCTCCACCGCGGAACATCCATCCTGGCCAACGACTGAACGACGAATGACGGTTCCTTTAAATGACGTCATCCAAGATGGCGTCCCTCGAATTCCGATTGGCTGATAGGATTCTATCAGCCAATCGGAATTAAGGTAGGAATATTCTGATTGGCTGATGGAATCAGCCAATCAGAATCAAGTTCAATCCGATTGGCTGATCCGATCAGCCAATCAGATTGTGCTCGCATTCTATTGGCTGTTCCGATCAGCCAATAGAATGCCTGTTCAGGGCTGGTAAGGTAAAAGAGCTTTGAACTTTAGTAATTTAGAATAGGGTAGGGCATTTTTTTATTTTGGGGGGCTTTGTTATTTTATTAGGGGGCTTAGAGTAGGTGTAATTAGTTTAAAATTGTTGTAATATTTTTCTTATGTTTGTAAATATTTTTTTATTTTTTGTAACTTAGTTCTTTTTTATTTTTTGTACTTTAGCTAGTTTATTTAATTGTATTTATTTGTAGCAATTGTATTTAATTAATTTATTGATAGTGTAGTGTTAGGTTAATTGTAGGTAATTGTAGGTAGTTTATTTAATTAATTTATTGATAGTCTAGTGTTAGGTTTATTTGTAACTTAGGTTAGGATTTCTTTTACAGGTAAATTTGTAATTATTTTAACTATTTTAGCAATTAAATAGTTCTTAACTATTTAATAGCTATTGTACCTGGTTAAAATAAATACAAAGTTACCTGTAAAATAAATATAAATCCTAAAATAGCTATAATATAATTATAATTTATATTGTAGCTATATTAAAATTTATTTTACAGGTAAGTATTTAGCTTTAAATAGGAATAATTTATTTAATAAGAGTTAATTAATTTCGTTAGATTTAAATTATATTTAACTTAGGGGGGTGTTAGTATTAGGGTTAGACTTAGCTTTAGGGGTTAATACATTTATTAGAATAGCGGCGAGATTCGGTCGGCAGATTAGGGGTTAATAATTGAAGTTAGGTGTCGGAGATGTTAGGGAGGGCAGATTAGGGGTTAATACTATTTATGATAGGGTTAGTGAGGCGGATTAGGGGTTAATAACTTTATTATAGTAGCGCTCAGGTCCGGTCGGCAGATTAGGGGTTAATAAGTGTAGGCAGGTGGAGGCGACGTTGTGGGGGGCAGATTAGGGGTTAATAAATATAATATAGGGGTCGGCGATGTTAGGGCAGCAGATTAGGGGTACATAGGGATAATGTAAGTAGCAGCGGTTTACGGAGCGGCAGATTAGGGGTTAATAATAATATGCAGGGGTCAGCGATAGCGGGGGCGGCAGATTAGGGGTTAATAAGTGTAAGGTTAGGGGTGTTTAGACTCGGGGTACATGTTAGAGTGTTAAGTGCAGACGTAGGAAGGGTTACCGCATAGCAAACAATGGGGCTGCGTTAGGAGCTGAACGCAGCTTTTTTGCAGGTGTTTGTTTTTTTTTCAGCTCAAACAGCCCCATTGTTTCCTATGGGGGAATCGTGCACGAGCACGTTTTTGAGGCTGGCCGCGTCCGTAAGCAACTCTGGTATCGAGAGTTGAAGCTGCGTTAAAAATGCTCTACGCTCCTTTTTTGGAGCCTAACACAGCCTTTATGTGGACTCTCGATACCAGAGTTATTTTTATGGTGCGGCCAGAAAAAAGCCGGCGTTAGTTTTTCGGGTTGTTACCGACAAAACTCCAAATCTAGGCCAAAATGTATAATTTTCACATTCCTCATAGTGGCTTCTTCCAATATTTGAATATCTTTGAAAACTAAAGTAATTTTTTGTAAGTGCTTTGTCTGCTAAAAATACGAGGATTTTAATGTGTAACTCCCAAGAAAATATCACTGCAATTGATGTTTAAAGGGACAGTCAAGTACAAAAGAAAACTGTCATGATTTAAATAGGAAATGTAATTTTAAACAACTTTCCAATTTACTTTTATCACCAATTTTGCTTTGTTCTCTTGGTATTCTTAGTTGAAAGCTAAACCTAGAAAGTTTATACGCTAATTTCTTAGACCTTGAAGACTGTCTCTAATCTGAATGCATTTTGACCACTATAGAACAATAGTTCATGTGTTTCATATAGATAATATTGAGCTCATGCACGTGAAGTTACCCTGGAGTGAGTACTGATTGTTTAAAATGCAAGTCTGTCAAAAAAACTGAAATAAAGGGGCAGTCTGCAGAGGCTTAGATACAAGGTAATCACAGAGGTAAAAAGTGTATTTCTATAACTGTGTTGGTTATGGAAAACTGGGGAATGGGTAATAAAGGGATTACCTATCTTAAAACAACAATAATTCTGGTGTTAACTGTCCCTTTAAATATATAAGGCTATAAAAATAAAGTTGTCTAAGAATTTGAAGATTAATAAATTATTCTTAACTAAGGTTTTTCAAAATATTAACAATTTGTGTTAGCTCTAAGTGTGTGTTAGGCTAAAAATAATTTGTGTGCTAATATACACATTTTAAAAATAACATAGGTGTTAAACTGCTGTTAAAAACATAAGCTCTGGTATATATAAAAAAAAGTACTGTAAAATTGCTAAATATGTGTATCACACAAGACACTTGTTGGCAAGTTAGAAAGACAAAAATGAGTTTAGCATGTATACTCGGCAAAACACTTGATGGTAGATTAGTAGGAATCAAACTCAAATTCCACAATTAAGTTCTAGATGCAAACAGTCCAATGAATGCAAACCCTGCAATGATTATAGGCCTGGCAAAAGGCCAATCCTAAGGTTTACATGTTTGTTTGTTTTTTAATTCATATATATATGTTAATAATCAAGCAATTTTCTTAATAATTAACAAATGTAACAAGTTAATAATAATTTTACATTTTTGACACAATGTTCATAAGTTTTTTTTGTTTGTTTCTTTCTTCCAGTTGCATCACCTGCCTACAAATGAACTGGGTGTAAAATATACGTCTTTGCATAAGTTGGAATATGCTTCTCCAACAAACGAAGCAGCCAAAACTGACAAGCCCTGACCATTTGTTTATGTCTCACTTTTGAACAGAAACCATGGCGCCACTTGCCAAGAATAAATGCCAGTTCCAGCTGCTCGCCTTCTGTGGCGACGTTGACCATCTGCTTAGACAACAGGGAATGCATTTCCTTGGTGCTCCGACTATTTTCAAATGTTTATTTACATAAAGTGTGATTTTGTTTTCCACCTTGATTTAACATACAACTCTGATTAGTTGTTAGAGTAACAAAATACTGTACTGGTATATTTATTGTTTGCTGTAACTTGTCAACTGACAATTAGTGTATATAATGTGACTATAGATCCTATAATGCAGTATACAAAAACTGAAGATGTTCATACCATGATGAAGTTGAGTTGATATCTATGGAGTCATATCGTTTGATTTGAAATGCGATGTAACTTTCCCCATCAGGGTTTACAACTAAAGGGTTTAAAGATCTTTTGGTTCAGAAAATAAATTATTCTACCTGGGTCCAAACAGTAAAGATGGTCCCTTTATGAGCTGTAGTTCTACATTCCCAGTTCAAGACAGCTAATACAGCATCTCAACTTTGAAAACAATGGTTTTCTATATAGAAAGTAGATGGTTGCTTAGGCGTATCTGCTTCGTAGCTCAAGTGGTGCAAATTAGTAACAGACCCATATCTTATATTATGAATTTTACCAATGTTGCTTTGAAAAAAGTTCCCAACAGGGGGTCTGGCAGAAAGTTCAGAATAGAAGCACCAGGTTGATATCGCAAACAGGGTCTTAGCTGCCACCTTTATATCCCTAAAGTTAAAGGGACACTGAACCCAATTTTCTTCTTTTGTGATTAAGATAGAGCATGACATTTTAAATAACGTTCTAATTTACTCCTATTATCTAATTTTCTTAATTATCTTGGTATCTTTATTTGAAATACAAGAATGCAAGTTTAGAAGCCGTCCCAATTTTGGTGAACAACCTGGGTTGTTCTTGCTGATTGGTGGATAAATTCATCCACCAATAAAAAAGTGCTGTCCAGAGTCCTGAAACAAAAAAAAGCTTAGATGCCTTCTTTTTAAAATAAAGATAGCAAGAGAAAGAATGAAAATTGATAATAGGAGTAAATTAGAACGTTGCTTAAAATTGCATGCTCTATCTGAATCACGAAAGAAAAACATTGGGTTCAGTGTCCCTTTAAATCCTAGTGTTGCATAAATAAAGTGCATTCTACTATTGTTATTGAAAAGCTGTATTAGCAAGAATCAGCAGAAGAAATCAACCTCCCAGTGGGGGCAGCCCATTTAAAATTGTGGTCCTGCAGATGCTTGGAATTTAATTAAATCTTACTTGAGTAAGAATATTATCTCTTTTTTTCCACGCAAAAATGTAATCCAAAACTTCTATAAGTAACTTTTTCATTAGCTTGATAGGACCTTTTTGGGGTACAATATTCATTTAACTTATTTAAACTAAACTGTGCTTTTAATGCTTTGGAATAGCACAATATTGAAGTAAAACATTGCATTATTTGAACAAAACATTTTTGCGCAGTAAATATCAAATGGATTGGAATAGAAGCCACAAAATTTCAGAGAGATATTAATGAATAAAAGAGATGGCCTTTGTTATATAGTAGATCATAACAAATACCTATTAAGAATGTATTCTATAACATGGTATAAATTTTACCATAAAACAGAAGACTTTTTTAATCTAAATATTAAATATGTTCTTTATTATCATTATCATGTAGTTTTTATAAAATTGTATTTAGCCTATTTTCATGACATTTTGAAACAAGTCCCTTTTTAATATATGTTGATTTTTCACATTAGTATTCAACATAGCTTGATTCATTTTATTAAAGGGAGCCAGAAAAATCCTTTTCTCCTCTTACCATATGGTTGTTAAGCACATGGGAAGAGAGATCTGGATTGCAGTCAGGCAACCTGTCAAATCATTTATACAAAAATATTGAATGTAATATTTTAAAATGAACATTAACGTTAAGCATTAAATATTTCACCGTCCAAATGCATTAAACATATTCAGCATGAAATCACTTTATGTTTACACAAATTAAGCCAAAAGGGATTTCAAACACTTGCATCATTTTTGGGGTAAATGACAACCATAAAAGGAACATTTACATATTTATATATATATATATATATATATATATACTGTATATATATGTGTGTGTGTGTGTGTGTATATATATATATATATATATATATACACACATGTATATATATGTCAAGTAGATCTGTAAAACAGAGCAAATGGAGCGCAATAAAATACGATTTTTACAGCCACGGAGTACACACCAGTGGACTAAGAAGGAGCAGTATATTGATGATACAGAAGGAATAATAAGAGAAAGAAAAAACATCTACCAAGTGACTGAGTCCCACATTTTATTTTGTGATTCAGATAGGAAATACAATTTTAATCAACTTTCTAATTGATTTCTATTATCAAATTTGCTTCATTCTCTTGTTATCCTTTGCTGAAGGAAACACATAGCACTACTGGCAGTTAGCTGAACACATCTATTTAGTCAATCACAACAGACAGATGTGTGCAGGCACTAATCATCAGCTAGCTCCCACTAGTATAGGATATGCATATTCTTTTTCAACAAGGGATACCAAGAGAACAAAGCACATCTGAAAATAAAATTGAATTTAAAAGTGTCTTAAAAACATAGTAAAGGGGGGGGGCGGAGCCAACTGCAGTACTGGCTGGACGTGTCTGGGTGCAGCTCCCGGGCCCATGATCCTAATTCTACGGTCCAATTGTGTATCTTAGTATTCCTTTATAACCGGAACCTATGCCGATGAACCCAGGAACTGTTAGTTTACTTTTATCTACTTTTTAGGGCTCCGGTGAGTCTGCACCGGGATACCGTTACTGGCCTATACTGTGGAGCTGAGAGGGGGAGCCGCCATATTGAAAACGCTACTCTTCTATCTTATAACCGTCTACCTAGCATGGCAACTGAAAATGTACCTCTCATAGTTTCCTCTCCAGCTCGCACCTATTTCTTGGAGGAGTTGAGGCTCTTACTTCAGAATCACCACGCTTCCTTGGCTGACAAGCTATATGCAGCAACTAGCAGTGATGGCGGCTGTCAACTCCGGCAGCCCGCCATCGTTGAGCCCGTCTTGCCTGGAAGAGATGGGGGCAGTGTTGAGGAGCCCCGGCGCTTGCCCCCCGCCTGCAACACAGCTATGGTGAATCAGGAATGTTGCACAACAAAAAAGCCAGGCCATTCTGTCTATCTGGCGGCTAGAGAGGTAGAAACTACTATAGCAGCTATGGGCACCTTTCCTCACATCGGCGCAATCCCACTTGAGGCTTTCGCACAGATTCTGGCGCTCGGTCATGACAGCAAGCCCCTGAAGCTACATGCTGCAACTTTAGCTACCGCTACAGTATCTCCGCATGCTCTCCTACATGCCTCAGAGCAACAATCACAGACTCCATTACAAGTTAGCGTAATTCCCTGCGCAATTCACCCTCTGCTGAGACTTTGGGACCCTGGGGGTAAGTTGCAAGCTATAGGAGTCCGCACACAAGCTAACAGTTGCCTATATTTGCGGACACATACTTGAAGTAACATATCACACCATAAATAGCCCAGAGTGTGGCGGATCCAGCTCCTTAAACACAGGGCACTGTTTTTGATAACCATTTCTCTGGCTATGTCCCATAAGGAACACTTGTGGAGATGGGGAATGAAGAGACACTCTTTTTCAGTATGGAGGCTGGCGTGGAGATGATTTCTTTATGCTTATTAAAAGAAACTATTGCTTGTTTGCGAGTGGTTTAAAAGTGAGACGCTTCTTTGCCATGCTGAACATTTATTGTTTTTGTTTGACACTCCCGGAGGCCACGTATTCCTCTCCTCTAGACATGCAGAATGTTTATCTCATAGTCACTAGTTATGTTGGGTTGGTTTTATTTTATTTGTAGTATTGTGGTTGTTTATGATTGTTAGAGACGCAGACTACATGACATGTCTCTCACAGATCCAACAAACGTCAAGTTCAATTCAATTATTTGTATAGCATAACTTGTTGTTAATATATATCTTGTTTAGTCCTGTAAGACACACTTACGGCTAGATTTGGAGTTTTGTCGGTAACGACCCGAAAAACTAACGCCCGCGTTTTACTGGCCGCACCATAAAAATAACTCTGGTATCGAGAGTCCACATAAAGGCTGCGTTAGGCTCCAAAAAAGGAGCGTAGAGCATTTTTAACGCAGCTTCAACTCTCGATACCAGAGTTGCTTACGGACGCGACCAGCCTCAAAAACGTGCTCGTGCACGATTCTCCCATAGGAAACAATGGGGCTGTTTGAGCTGAAAAAAAACCTAACACCTGCAAAAAAAGCCGCGTTCAGCTCCTAACGCAGCCCCATTGTTTGCTATGCGGTAACCCTTCCGACGTCTGCACTTAACACTCTAACATGTACCCCGAGTCTAAACACCCCTAACCTTACACTTATTAACCCCTATTCTGCCGCCCCCGCTATCGCTGACCCCTGCATATTATTATTAACCCCTAATCTGCCGCTCCGTAAACCGCTGCTACTTACATTATCCCTATGTACCCCTAATCTGCTGCCCTAACATCGCCGACCCCTATATTATATTTATTAACCCCTAATCTGCCCCCCACAACGTCGCCTCCACCTGCCTACACTTATTAACCCCTAATCTGCCGACCGGACCGCACCGCTATTATAATAAAGTTATTAACCCCTAATCCGCCTCACTAACCCTATCATAAATAGTATTAACCCCTAATCTGCCCTCCCTAACATCGCCGACACCTAACTTCAATTATTAACCCCTAATCTGCCGACCGAATCTCGCCGCTATTCTAATAAATGTATTAACCCCTAAAGCTAAGTCTAACCCTAATACTAACACCCCCCTAAGTTAAATATAATTTAAATCTAACGAAATTAATTAACTCTTATTAAATAAATTATTCCTATTTAAAGCTAAATACTTACCTGTAAAATAAATCCTAATATAGCTACAATATAAATTATAATTATATTATAGCTATTTTAGGATTTATATTTATTTTACAGGTAACTTTGTATTTATTTTAACCAGGTACAATAGCTATTAAATAGTTAAGAACTATTTAATAGCTAAAATAGTTAAAATAATTACAAATTTACCTGTAAAAGAAATCCTAACCTAAGTTACAAATAAACCTAACACTACACTATCAATAAATTAATTAAATAAACTACCTACAATTACCTACAATTAACCTAACACTACACTATCAATAAATTAATTAAATACAATTGCTACAAATAAATACAATTAAATAAACTAGCTAAAGTACAAAAAATAAAAAAGAACTAAGTTACAAAAAATAAAAAAATATTTACAAACATAAGAAAAATATTACAACAATTTTAAACTAATTACACCTACTCTAAGCCCCCTAATAAAATAACAAAGCCCCCCAAAATAAAAAAATGCCCTACCCTATTCTAAATTACTACAGTTCAAAGCTCTTTTACCTTACCAGCCCTGAACAGGGCCCTTTGCGGGGCATGCCCCAAGAAATACAGCTCTTTTGCCTGTAAAAAAAAACATACAATACCCAAGCCCCCCAACATTACAACCCACCACCCACATACCCCTAATCTAACCCAAACCCCCCTTAAATAAACCTAACACTAAGCCCCTGAAGATCATCCTACCTTGTCTTCACCATACCAGGTTCACCGATCGGTCCAGAAGAGCTCCTCCGATGTCCTGATCCAAGCCCAAGCGGGGGGCTGAAGAGGTCCATGATCCGGCTGAAGTCTTCATCCAAGCGGGGCAGAAGAGTTCTTCCATCCGATTGAAGTCTTCATCCAAGCGGCATCCATCCGGAGCGAAGCGGCAGCATTCTGAAGACCTCCACCGCGGAACATCCATCCTGGCCGACGACTGAACGACGAATGACGGTTCCTTTAAATGACATCATCCAAGATGGCGTCCCTCGAATTCCGATTGGCTGATAGGATTCTATCAGCCAATCGGAATTAAGGTAGGAATATTCTGATTGGCTGATGGAATCAGCCAATCAGAATCAAGTTCAATCCGATTGGCTGATCCAATCAGCCAATCAGATTGAGCTTGCATTCTATTGGCTGTTCCGATCAGCCAATAGAATGCGAGCTCAATCTGATTGGCTGATTGGATCAGCCAATCGGATTGAACTTGATTCTGATTGGCTGATTCCATCAGCCAATCAGAATATTCCTACCTTAATTCCGATTGGCTGATAGAATCCTATCAGCCAATCGGAATTCGAGGGACGCCATCTTGGATGACGTCCCTTAAAGGAACCGTCATTCTGCAGTTGGACGTCGCCGGAAGAAGATGGGTCCGCGGTGGAGGTCTTCAGGATGGAGCCGGTCGTCATCGGATGAAGATAGAAGATGCCGCTTGGATCAAGATGGTTGCCGGTCCAGATCGCCTCTTCTTCCTGGATAGGATGAAGACTTTGGAGCCTCTTCTGGACCTCTTCAGGCACCGGATGATGGATCACCAACCCCCGCTTGGGTTGGATGAAGATTTTGGAGCCAGGACGGATCGGTGATACCTGGTGAGGTGAAGACAAGGTAGGATGATCTTCAGGGGCTTAGTGTTAGGTTTATTTATGGGGGGTTTGGGTTAGATTAGGGGTATGTGGGTGGTGGGTTGTAATGTTGGGGGGGGGGGTATTGTATGGGTTTTTTTTACAGGCAAAAGAGCTGAACTTCTTGGGGCATGCCCCGCAAAGGGCCCTGTTCAGGGCTGGTAAGGTAAAAGAGCTTTTAACTTTAGTAATTTAGAATAGGGTAGGGCATTTTTTATTTTGGGGGGCTTTGTTGTTTTATTAGGGGGCTTAGAGTAGGTGTAATTAGTTTAAAATTGTTGTAATATTTTTCTTATGTTTGTAGATATTTTATTATTTTTTGTAACTTAGTTCTTTTTTATTTTTTGTACTTTAGCAAGTTTATTTAATTGTATTTATTTGTAGGAATTGTATTTAATTAATTTATTGATAGTGTAGTGTTAGGTTAATTGTAGGTAATTGTAGGTAGTTTATTTAATTAATTTATTGATAGTCTAGCGTTAGGTTTATTTGTAACTTAGGTTAGGATTTCTTTTACAGGTAAATTTGTAATTATTTTAACTAGTTTAGCTATTAAATAGTTCTTAACTATTTAATAGCTATTGTGCCTGGTTAAAATAAATACAAAGTTACCTGTAAAATAAATATAAATCCTAAAATAGCTATAATATAAATATAATTTATATTGTAGCTATATTAGGATTTATTTTACAGGTAAGTATTTAGCTTTAAATAGGAATAATTTATTTAATAAGAGTTAATTTATTTCGTTAGATTTAAATTATATTTAACTTAGGGGGGTGTTAGTGTTAGGGTTAGACTTAGCTTTAGGGGTTAATACATTTATTAGAATAGCGGTGAGCTCCGGTCGGCAGATTAGGGGTTAATAATTGAAGTTAGGTGTCGGCGATGTTAGGGAGGGCAGATTAGGGGTTAATACTATTTATTATAGGTTAGTGAGGCGGATTAGGGGTTAATAACTTTATTATAGTAGCGCTCAGGTCCGCTCGGCAGATTAGGGGTTAATAAGTGTAGGCAGGTGGAGGCGACGTTGTGGGGGGCAGATTAGGGGTTAATAAATATAATATAGGGGTCGGCGGTGTTAGGGGCAGCAGATTAGGGGTACATAGGGATAATGTAGCTGGCGGCGGCGTGCGGACGGCAGATTAGGGGTTAATAAGTGTAGGTTGCTGGCGGCGACGTTGTGGGGGGCAGATTAGGGGTTAATAAATATAATACAGGGGTCGGCGGTGTTAGGGGCAGCAGATTAGGGGTACATAAGGATAACGTAGGTGGCGGTCGGCAGATTAGGGGTTAAAAAAATTTAATCGAGTGGCGGCGATGTGGGGGGACCTCGGTTTAGGGGTACATAGGTAGTTTATGGGTGTTAGTGTACTTTAGAGTACAGTAGTTAAGAGCTTTATGAACCGGCGTTAGCCCAGAAAGCTCTTAACTACTGACTTTTTTCCTGCGGCTGGAGTTTTGTCGTTAGATGTCTAACGCTCACTTCAGAAACGACTCTAAATACCGGAGTTAGGAGATCCCATTGAAAAGATAGGATACGCAATTGACGTAAGGGGATCTGCGGTATGGAAAAGTCGCGGCTGAAAAGTGAGCGTTAGACCCTATTTTGAGTGACTCTAAATACCGGCGGTAGCCTAAAACCAGCGTTAGGAGCCTCTAACGCTGGTTTTCACGGCTACCGCCAAACTCCAAATCTAGGTCTTAGTCTGTTATAATTTATATTCCATAGCTAATAGTTGGCCCTGTGCACTTCCTACTTAGATACCTTGCTCTCATATTATGACTGTATTGATGTGCATCTGATGTCTTTCAGTTCAAACTTATCAATTTAATGAGTAATTTGTGTATGTATTTATAATGCACTTATGGCTTCCCAGACTGCTCTCCTTAATATTTTGGGACCCCCATATTCCATACTTCGCTGACTATGCTGTTTAATGCACTGCATTGGTAATATTTATGTAGTCCTTATGTCTGCTCACTAAAATGGGTCTTGCTGTGCTGTCTGCGGCCGGGACGGCTCGGCTGGGACTTCAACCTGCTTTTTATATCTAATGTGGGATGTTTGTTGTAGACCTAATGATTTATTAATGTGCATACTGGGGAGGAGCATTTGTCACGTCACCTAAGTGGGCCGGACCCACATGACTACTCTGACTGGTGGTTCCCCTCCATATAGAATCCTATTTTAGCCATGTCTAAACAAAAGATATAGTTCTCTAGGCTCTAACGGGCCAAACTGGTCAGAGGCCTAATAAGAAACCAACCCTTACGTATCATTCCCTTGGTAACCCATATGCTCCTGAGAGCAGTACTGAAGCTCACCCCACTTCTGAGTTAGTATAATATAAATTATTCTGTTTCTATGCCATACTCTATACAACCACCCTCTCCCTTTCTCCCAACTATAATATCTCACCTAGTTAAGGTAATTTAAAAACACGTTCTTCTAGTTCGCACCAGTTAATCTTTCCTGACTCTCATCTCCATACTACTACCTCCCCCCCACCTTAATATACCTCCTAGTATAGGAGGGTTAAATACGCGGCTTCTCTTGCCAATGCCGCACTCCCACAACCTTTAACATCACCTACTAATTGAACGTGCTAAATGGTTTTCTCTTTCTTTGTTTTTTCCCACCTCGAGTTAATATCTAGATTAGGTTCAATAATGGCCTATTGAAATATAAGAAAGATGTTTAAGTTTATTTGCCATACTGACTATAAAGTATTAAAAATGAGGTTTATCTTTTGAGATCCATAAGTGGTCTCCTGGGGTCGCATTTACCTTCCTTTTCCTACAATATTATTTAAAAGGTCCCTAGGTGACTGATAGTGCAATTGTACAATGTTCACATGAGATATATATTATTAATTTTGTGTGTTTTTTTATGATTTAATTTTTCTTATTGTTCATACCTTCTGTAAAATTGTTATCTTGCCTCTTGTGACACGAGATTCTATATGTGTAACATTGTACATTTATAAATGAACCTCAATAAAAAAAAAAAAAAAACATAGTAAAGATCTGCACTCACTAGACTTGTGTCAATTGTGATATTTATTATAGTGACGTTTCGGAGCAAGAATGCCCCTTCTATATACATATCTATATATATATAGTATTCCAAAACAGACCAGCACATCGAACAGTCTTTTCAGCAGCCAGGGTGCACTTTAAAAATAATCCACAAATCCAGAAGAAAAAAGGCACTCACTGTTCACATAAAACGTAGCTTTTAATGTATATCCAAAGGTTAAAACGACATAACGTTTCGGTGTTTACAAAACACCTTTGTCAAATGTCATAAAGTTATAGACAACCTAATGCCCAACAACTCACCTATCATACCCCAACACTCGCAGTCTTATATACACAATCGTTTGCACTCCTGTGTGCGATCCACTGGTTACGTTGTGACGTCATGACGTCATTACATTACGTGACCACATGGTATAACGCCGCCCAATCACGCTGAGGCCGGTAACCACAGCAACCGGTACACAATACCTCCGTGACAGCATACATACATATACATACATAGACAGGTGCACTCTCACAAACTCAATTCATTAGCCAGGGTGCTGCATAGAGGTTCAGATATAGGGGCCTATTTATCAAGCCCCGTGTTTCTGGCGAAGTTATGAAGCAGCGGTCTAAAGACCTACAGTGAGCAGGGGGCGGCATTGTACAAGCATTTCAGTAGAAATGCTTGTGCAATGATAAATGCCAACAGCGTATGCTGTCGGCATTTAGCAATGTTGAGCAGACATGATTCGCTTAAGTGAATCGTGTCCGCTCGACATTTATTAAATCTACCCCAATGTGTGTTAATATTAAAACTCCTGAACAATGGGGTTTCAGATTTTTATCTTTTGATATTACATATCCACTTCTATTAAAATGAGGAAATCGTAAGCTGTTAATTTTATAAAAGAACTGAGGTAAGGGGGCAATCTGCAGATGATCAGATACAACAAAATCACACAGGTAAAAAGTGAATTAATATAACCGTGTTGATTATACAAAACTTGGGAATGGGTAAGAAAGGGAGTATCGTTTTAAACAATAAAAATTCTGGAGTAGACTGTCGCTTTAATATTCATCATGGCTTTAAATAAAGACTAAAATAAAATGTATAAAATGTGAATGAGATTAAGTACAACCTCTGGATCTATGAGCTAGATTTATTAAGTTCTTGCTACATTTGAAAAGAAAAGGGACTGAACCTGAGCATTCTGGCTAACTGCTTGCAGTAAAATGTAATAAGGCTCTCTACAAAACAACTAATTGCAAAAGCTGCAAGGTTTTAATATGACACACACTGGAGCTGATAAAACCCACAGTGGCAGAACAAATTGTTTCTAGGCCTTCTTGCGAGCTAGATTTAAGATACGCCTTGAAGATATACTGTAGCTGCTGCATATAACACACATGCACAGAAATACACACACACATACACAAATACACACATACACAAATACACACAAGTATACACATGCACACATAAATACACATATGCACACAAACGCACACATAAATACACATATGCACACAAACACACACAAGTACAATAAATACACATATGCACACATAAATACACATATGCACACAAACACACATGTACACAAACACACACAAGTACAATAAATACACACACGTACACAAACACACACAAGTACAATAAATACACATATGCACACATAAATACACATATGCACACAAACACACATGTACACAAACACACACAAGTACAATAAATACACACACGTACACAAACACACACAAGTACAATAAATACACACAAGTACACAAACACACACAAGTACAATAAATACACACATGTACACAAACACACACAAGTACAATAAATACACATATGCACACATAAATACACATATGCACACAAACACACATGTACACAAACACACACAAGTACAATAAATACACACACGTACACAAACACACACAAGTACAATAAATACACACACATACACAAACACACACAAGTACAATAAATACACACACGTACACAAACACACACAAGTACAATAAATACACACACATACACAAACACAAGTACAATAAATACACACACGTACACAAACACACACAAGTACAATAAATACACACAAGTACAATAAATACACACACGTACACAAACACACACAAGTACAATAAATACATACACGTACACAAACACACACAAGTACAATAAATACACACAAGTACACAAACACACACAAGTACAATAAATACACATATGCACACAAACACACACAAGTACAATAAATACACATATGCACACAAACACACATAAGTACAATAAATACACATATGCACACAAACACACACAAGTACAATAAATACACATATGCACACAAACACACATAAGTACAATAAATACACACACACACACAAGTACAATAAATACACACACGTATACAAACACACACAAGTACAATAAATACACACACGTACACAAACACACACAAGTACAATAAATACACACACGTACACAAACACACACAAGTACAATAAATACACACAAGTACACAAACACACACAAGTACAATAAATACACACACGTACACAAACACACACAAGTACAATAAATACACACACGTACACAAACACACACAAGTACAATAAATACACACAAGTACACAAACACACACAAGTACAATAAATACACACACACACACAAAGTACAATTAATACACACACGTACACAAACACACACAAGTACAATAAATACACACAAGTACACAAACACACACAAGTACAATAAATACACACACGTACACAAACACACACAAGTACAATAAATACACACACGTATACAAACACACACAAGTACAATAAATACACACACGTACACAAACACACACAAGTACAATAAATACACACACGTATACAAACACACACAAGTACAATAAATACACACACGTACACAAACACACACAAGTACAATAAATACACACAAGTACACAAACACACACAAGTACAATAAATACACATATGCACACAAACACACACAAGTACAATAAATACACATATGCACACAAACACACACAAGTACAATAAATACACACACGTACACAAACACACACAAGTACAATAAATACACACAAGTACACAAACACACACGAGTACAATAAATACACACACGTACACAAACACACACAAGTACAATAATTACACACACGTACACAAACACACACAAGTACAATAAATACACACGTATACAAACACACAAAAGTACAATAAATACACACACGTACACAAACACACACAAGTACAATAAATACACACACGTACACAAACACACACAAGTACAATAAATACACACAAGTACACAAACACACACAAGTACAATAAATACACACAAGTACACAAACACACACAAGTACAATAAATACACACAAGTACACAAACACACACAAGTACAATAAATACACATATGCACAAAAACACACACAAGTACACGTACACAAACACACTCAAATACACAGATGCACACAAAACATACACAAATACACATGCAACCAGCTATCATGCCAACAGGAATAGATAGATATATAGGTGTATATATAAGATTTATATAGAAATATGTATTTACAATAAAAAGACCACCTTTATTTGTGGGAATCTTATCCATGTTAGTGAAAACAATGACTACTACTCAACTTTTTTTTGTTATATTTATCCTTGGTCCAGCTTAATGTAGTTTCTTAAAAACAGAATTTATGTTTACCTGATAAATTACTTTCTCCAACGGTGTGTCCGGTCCACGGCGTCATCCTTACTTGTGGGATATTCTCTTCCCCAACAGGAAATGGCAAAGAGCCCAGCAAAGCTGGTCACATGATCCCTCCTAGGCTCCGCCTACCCCAGTCATTCGACCGACGTTAAGGAGGAATATTTGCATAGGAGAAACCATATGATACCGTGGTGACTGTAGTTAAAGAAAATAAATTATCAGACCTGATTAAAAAACCAGGGCGGGCCGTGGACCGGACACACCGTTGGAGAAAGTAATTTATCAGGTAAACATAAATTCTGTTTTCTCCAACATAGGTGTGTCCGGTCCACGGCGTCATCCTTACTTGTGGGAACCAATACCAAAGCTTTAGGACACGGATGAAGGGAGGGAGCAAATCAGGTCACCTAAATGGAAGGCACCACGGCTTGCAAAACCTTTCTCCCAAAAATAGCCTCAGAAGAAGCAAAAGTATCAAACTTGTAAAATTTGGTAAAAGTGTGCAGTGAAGACCAAGTCGCTGCCCTACATATCTGATCAACAGAAGCCTCGTTCTTGAAGGCCCATGTGGAAGCCACAGCCCTAGTGGAATGAGCTGTGATTCTTTCAGGAGGCTGCCGTCCGGCAGTCACATAAGCCAATCTGATGATGCTTTTAATCCAAAAAGAGAGAGAGGTAGAAGTTGCTTTTTGACCTCTCCTTTTACCAGAATAAACAACAAACAAGGAAGATGTTTGTCTAAAATCCTTTGTAGCATCTAAATAGAATTTTAGAGCGCGAACAACATCCAAATTGTGCAACAAACGTTCCTTCTTCGAAACTGGTTTCGGACACAAAGAAGGTACGACTATCTCCTGGTTAATGTTTTTGTTAGAAACAACTTTTGGAAGAAAACCAGGTTTAGTACGTAAAACCACCTTATCTGCATGGAACACCAGATAAGGAGGAGAACACTGCAGAGCAGATAATTCTGAAACTCTTCTAGCAGAAGAAATTGCAACCAAAAACAAAACTTTCCAAGATAATAACTTAATATCAACGGAATGTAAGGGTTCAAACGGAACCCCCTGAAGAACTGAAAGAACTAAGTTGAGACTCCAAGGAGGAGTCAAAGGTTTGTAAACAGGCTTGATTCTAACCAGAGCCTGAACAAAGGCTTGAACATCTGGCACAGCTGCCAGCTTTTTGTGAAGTAACACAGACAAGGCAGAAATCTGTCCCTTCAAGGAACTTGCAGATAATCCTATCTCCAATCCTTCTTGAAGAAAGGATAGAATCTTAGGAATCTTTACCTTGTCCCAAGGGAATCCTTTAGATTCACACCAACAGATATATTTTTTCCATATTTTGTGGTAAATTTTTCTAGTTACAGGCTTTCTGGCCTGAACAAGAGTATCAATAACAGAATCTGAGAACCCTCGTTTTGATAAGATCAAGCGCTCAATCTCCAAGCAGTCAGCTGGAGTGAGATCAGATTCGGATGTTCGAACGGACCTTGAACAAGAAGGTCTCGTCTCAAAGGTAGCTTCCATGGTGGAGCCGATGACATATTCACCAGATCTGCATACCAAGTCCTGCGTGGCCACGCAGGAGCTATCAAGATCACCGACGCCCTCTCTTGATTGATCCTGGCTACCAGCCTGGGGATGAGAGGAAACGGCGGGAATACATAAGCTAGTTTGAAGGTCCAAGGTGCTACTAGTGCATCTACTAGAGTCACCTTGGGATCCCTGGATCTGGACCCGTAGCAAGGAACCTTGAAGTTCTGACGAGAGGCCATCAGATCCATGTCTGGAATGCCCCACAGTTGAGTAATTTGGGCAAAGATTTCCGGATGGAGTTCCCACTCCCCCGGATGTAATGTCTGACGACTCAGAAAATCCGCTTCCCAATTTTCCACTCCTGGGATGTGGATTGCAGATAGGTGGCAGGAGTGAGTCTCCGCCCATTGAATGATTTTGGTCACTTCTTCCATCGCCAGGGAACTCCTTGTTCCCCCCTGATGGTTGATGTACGCAACAGTCGTCATGTTGTCTGATTGAAACCGTATGAACTTGGCCTTTGCTAGCTGAGGCCAAGCCTTGAGAGCATTGAATATCGCTCTCAGTTCCAGAATATTTATCGGTAGAAGAGATTCTTCCCGAGACCAAAGACCCTGAGCTTTCAGGGGTCCCCAGACCGCGCCCCAGCCCATCAGACTGGCGTCGGTCGTGACAATGACCCACTCTGGTCTGCGGAAGGTCATCCCTTGAGACAGGTTGTCCAGGGACAGCCACCAACGGAGTGAGTCTCTGGTCCTCTGATTTACTTGTATCTTCGGAGACAAGTCTGTATAGTCCCCATTCCACTGACTGAGCATGCACAGTTGTAATGGTCTTAGATGAATGCGCGCAAAAGGAACTATGTCCATTGCCGCTACCATCAAACCTATTACTTCCATGCACTGCGCTATGGAAGGAAGAGGAACGGAATGAAGTGTTTGACAAGAGTTTAGAAGTTTTGTTTTTCTGGCCTCTGTCAGAAAAATCCTCATTTCTAAGGAGTCTATTATTGTTCCCAAGAAGGGAACCCTTGTCGACGGAGATAGAGAACTCTTTTCCACGTTCACTTTCCATCCGTGAGATCTGAGAAAGGCCAGGACTATGTCCGTGTGAGCCTTTGCTTGAGGAAGGGACGACGCTTGAATCAGAATGTCGTCCAAGTAAGGAACTACTGCAATGCCCCTTGGTCTTAGTACCCGCTAGAAGGGACCCTAGTACCTTTGTGAAAATCCTTGGAGCAGTGGCTAATCCGAAAGGAAGCGCCACGAACTGGTAATGCTTGTCCAGGAATGCGAACCTTAGGAACCGATGATGTTCCTTGTGGATAGGAATATGTAGATACGCATCCTTTAAATCCACCGTGGTCATGAATTGACCTTCCTGGATGGAAGGAAGAATTGTTCGAATGGTTTCCATTTTGAACGATGGAACCTTGAGAAACTTGTTTAAGATCTTGAGATCTAAGATTGGTCTGAACGTTCCCTCTTTTTTGGGAACTATGAACAGATTGGAGTAGAACCCCATCCCTTGTTCTCCTAATGGAACAGGATGAATCACTCCCATTTTTAACAGGTCTTCTACACAATGTAAGAATGCCTGTCTCTTTATATGGTCTGAAGACAATTGAGACCTGTGGAACCTCCCCCTTGGGGGAAGCCCCTTGAATTCCAGAAGATAACCTTGGGAGACTATTTCTAGTGCCCAAGGATCCAGAACATCTCTTGCCCAAGCCTGAGCAAAGAGAGAGAGTCTGCCCCCCACCAGATCCGGTCCCGGATCGGGGGCCAACATTTCATGCTGTCTTGGTAGCAGTGGCAGGTTTCTTGGCCTGCTTTCCCTTGTTCCAGCCTTGCATTGGTCTCCAGGCTGGCTTGGCTTGAGAAGTATTACCCTCTTGCTTAGAGGACGTAGCACTTGGGGCTGGTCCGTTTCTACGAAAGGGACGAAAATTAGGTTTATTTTTGGCCTTGAAAGACCTATCCTGAGGAAGGGCGTGGCCCTTACCCCCAGTGATATCAGAGATAATCTCTTTCAAGTCAGGGCCAAACAGCGTTTTCCCCTTGAAAGGAATGTTAAGTAGTTTGTTCTTGGAAGACGCATCCGCTGACCAAGATTTCAACCAAAGCGCTCTGCGCGCCACAATAGCAAACCCAGAATTTTTCGCTGCTAACCTAGCCAATTGCAAAGTGGCGTCTAGGGTGAAAGAATTGGCCAATTTGAGAGCACGGATTCTGTCCATAATCTCCTCATAAGGAGGAGAATCACTATCGATCGCCTTTACTAGCTCATCGAACCAGAAACACGCGGCTGTAGTGACAGGGACAATGCATGAAATTGGTTGTAGAAGGTAACCTTGCTGAACAAACATCTTTTTAAGCAAACCTTCTAATTTTTTATCCATAGGATCTTTGAAAGCACAACTATCTTCTATGGGTATAGTGGTGCGTTTGTTTAAAGTAGAAACCGCTCCCTCGACCTTGGGGACTGTCTGCCATAAGTCCTTTCTGGGGTCGACCATAGGAAACAATTTTTTAAATATGGGGGGAGGGACGAAAGGTATACCGGGCCTCTCCCATTCTTTATTTACAATGTCCGCCACCCGCTTGGGTATAGGAAAAGCTTCTGGGAGCCCCGGGACCTCTAGGAACTTGTCCATTTTACATAGTTTCTCTGGGATGATCAAATTCTCACAATCATCCAGAGTGGATAATACCTCCTTAAGCAGAGCGCGGAGATGTTCCAACTTAAATTTAAATGTAATCACATCGGGTTCAGCTTGTTGAGAAATTTTCCCTGAATCTGAAATTTCTCCCTCAGACAAAACCTCCCTGGCCCCCTCAGACTGGTGTAGGGGCATTTCAGAACCATTATCATCAGCGTCCCCATGCTCTTCAGTATCTAAAACAGAGCAGTCGCGCTTGCGCTGATAAGTGGGCATTTTGGCTAAAATGTTTTTGATAGAATTATCCATTACAGCCGTTAATTGTTGCATAGTAAGGAGTATTGGCGCGCTAGATGTACTAGGGGCCTCCTGAGTGGGCAAGACTGGTGTAGACGAAGGAGGGAATGATGCAGTACCATGCTTACTCCCCTCACTTGAGGAATCATCTTGGGCATCATTTTCAGTGTCACATAAATCACATCTATTTAAATGAGAAGGAACCTTGGCTTCCCCACATTCAGAACACAGTCTATCTGGTAGTTCAGACATGTTAAACAGGCATAAACTTGATAACAAAGTACAAAAAACGTTTTAAAATAAAACCGTTACTGTCACTTTAAATTTTAAACTGAACACACTTTATTACTGCAATTGCGAAAAAGTATGAAGGAATTGTTCAAAATTCACCAAAATTTCACCACAGTGTCTTAAAGCCTTAAAAGTATTGCACACCAAATTTGGAAGCTTTAACCCTTAAAATAACGGAACCGGAGCCGTTTTTATCTTTAACCCCTTTACAGTCCCTGGTATCTGCTTTGCTGAGACCCAACCAAGCCCAAAGGGGAATACGATACCAAATGACGCCTTCAGAAAGTCTTTTCTATGTATCAGAGCTCCTCACACATGCGACTGCATGTCATGCTTCTCAAAAACAAGTGCGCAATACCGGCGCGAAAATGAGGCTCTGCCTATGATTAGGGAAAGCCCCTAGAGAATAAGGTGTCTAAAACAGTGCCTGCCGATATTATTTTACAAAAATACCCAGATTAAATGATTCCTCAAGGCTAAATATATGTATATATGAATCGATTTAGCCCAGAAAATGTCTACAGTCTTAATAAGCCCTTGTGAAGCCCTTATTTACTGTCTGAATAAAAATGGCTTACCGGATCCCATAGGGAAAATGACAGCTTCCAGCATTACATCGTCTTGTTAGAATGTGTCATACCTCAAGCAGCAAAAGACTGCTCACTGTTCCCCCAACTGAAGTTAATTCCTCTCAACAGTCCTGTGTGGAACAGCCATGGATTTTAGTAACGGTTGCTAAAATCATTTTCCTCTTACAAACAGAAATCTTCATCTCTTTTCTGTTTCAGAGTAAATAGTACATACCAGCACTATTTTAAAATAACAAACTCTTGATTGAATAAAAAAACTACAGTTAAACACTAAAAAACTCTAAGCCATCTCCGTGGAGATGTTGCCTGTACAACGGCAAAGAGAATGACTGGGGTAGGCGGAGCCTAGGAGGGATCATGTGACCAGCTTTGCTGGGCTCTTTGCCATTTCCTGTTGGGGAAGAGAATATCCCACAAGTAAGGATGACGCCGTGGACCGGACACACCTATGTTGGAGAAATGACATGCTCTGTCTGAGTCATTCAACTTTAACGGGCCATTTCAGTAATAAAATGATACGCTCTAATTCTTTATAGCATGCTATTTTATAACTAGTGCCGCTGCAGAGCTATGTGTTTAACTACCGCAAAGGGTTCCAGCTGTGGAACTAGTGCTGCTGATTGGATCAGGGGCAGTTTTCGCTTGGTACCTGCAGTGCTCTGCGGGTTCCGAGTAGTGATTTAACCCTTGCAACAGGGTTAAACACATAGTTAAACACAGTTGTTCATCATCGCTAGTGGGGGAAAAAAGCATTCTCTAATTAACTAAAGTATGTAATTTTCTCACTATAATAGCCCTTTACTTTTGCCTTTCCTATCCCTTTTGGGCTATCGAGCTACCAAATAGCTATCAAAACCATTTTATGTAGCTCATTTTTCTAAACTAAAAGCAATATACACTGATTCAATAAAGACTTTTTCTGTACTAGCTTAAAGGCATAATAAACCTAAATTCTGTCTTTCATGATTCCGATAGAGCATGCAATTTTAATTTAAGCCCTTGAGTGCTAACGACGGCTCTGAGTGTATACTATGTAGTGTGTGTGTATCTGCATGTATAAGTGTATACTATGTAGTGTGTGTTGTATCTGCATGTATAAGTGTATGCTATGTAGTGTGTGTGTGTGTATCTGCATGTATAAGTGTATGCTATGTAGTGTGTGTGTGTGTGTGTATCTGTATGTGTAAGTGTATGCCATGTAGTGTGTGTGTGCTTATCTGCATGTATAAGTGTATGCTATGTAGTGTGTGTGTGTGTGTATCTGTATGTATAAGTGTATGGTATGTAGTGTGTGTGTGTATCTGCATGTGTAAGTGTATGCTATGTAGTGTGTGTGTGTATCTGCATGTGTAAGTGTATGCTATGTAGTGTATGTGTGTATCGGCATATGTAAGTGTATGCTATGTAGTGTGTGTATCTGCCTGTATAAGTGTATGCTATGTAGTGTGTGTGTATCTGCATACGTAAGTGTATGCTATGTAGTGTGTGTTTGTATCTGCCTGTATAAGTGTATGATATGTAGTGTATGTGTGTATGTGCATGTGTAAGTGTATGCTATGTAGTGGTGTGTGTGTATCTGCATGTGTAAGTGTATGATATGTAGTGTGTGTCTGCATGTGTAAGTGTATGCTATGTAGTGTATGTGTGTATCGGCATATGTAAGTGTATGCTATGTAGTGTGTGTATCTGCCTGTATAAGTGTATGCTATGTAGTGTGTGTGTATCTGCATACGTAAGTGTATGCTATGTAGTGTGTGTTTGTATCTGCCTGTATAAGTGTATGATATGTAGTGTGTGTCTGCATGTGTAAGTGTATGCTATGTAGTGTATGTGTGTATGTGCATGTGTAAGTGTATGCTATGTAGTGGTGTGTGTGCATATGTAAGTGTATGCTATGTAGTGTGTTACTGTGCATTTTTGCTAACTTTAAAGGCCAGAATCTAGATTATTAATGAGGAATGCAGAGAGCAGTTTTAAAGAATCTATTATTAAATGTCCAATTAAGATAAAAATATTTAGCATTGTCTCTGCAAAGGTTAATTAAATACAGAGCTCACATAGATATACCACTGGTTTGAGCTTGTGTTTGATTTGCTGCCTAATAGTATTAAAAGATATGACTTTATTTAGAATTTTATTTATATTACTTTGGTATTATGATTTTTTAAGCCCCGCCCCTGCTTCTGCCCACCACATTTCAAATTTTTGCCACGGTGGAGGGGGGTGGGTGTCCCTCTTTTGAATTTTGAAATGTTGGGAGGTATGTATTATTCTGTAGGAAACACTTATAGAAAAACAAATCACCCAATTTTCTGGCACTCAAGCAACGATTTCTGATATGTGCTGGCTATATAGTCACTGCATAGACCATGCTATTATATAGAACACGTTAAAAAAATAGCCACACCATTCACTTCAATGTTTTATGGCTTCATGACAAGAAAAAGCAGACAAAAACCTTAGTATTATTGTTGTTTATTTGTATAGTACTGCAAAGTTCTATAGTGCTAAGATGCAGATACTGACACTGGTTCGCGCAAAAACAATGACATATATCTAGCTAAATCCTTTATCATCCTCCGTTTGATTACAAATAAATATTATATATTAAGTTTCAAATGGTAATATTACTAACAATTTCTTACTGACTCTACAAATGGAAAAAAAAATACTGTGGTCCCTCATGTAAAAAAAATAAACAAAATGGACACCCAGGTTTTAGATGGAACACAAAATAAAATGAGTACAATAAATTCACCTGCATTATGTATTATCTGCAAATACAGCAATGTAATAAAAACTGGAGAATAACCATAATGAGACAATTTATACTAGAACACCTACTGGTAAAAAGCACACACAAAACAAGTAAACAAATCAATAACTGCTGAGCTGTCGTACTACTCTGTGCATACCGCAGCTATCCAAAGACATGGCAAGTAACTATGCTTAGCTGAATTATTTATCTGATGTGTTGTAACACTAAATGTCATATCCCCAGCCTAAGATTTGTTGAGCACTTGGAAAACATGAATCAAATAGTTTTCGACATATTATGAAGAGCTATGGTATTTCCAGGTTCTAAGACCATGACATTTTGTTCCATGTTAATTCATTAGTGCACATCTAGCAAGTAACCCAAGAGGACTTCAAAATCCATGTGTATCTCCCTTGCATTCGAAATTTTGCAGGATTGTCACAAAATGGCACCTCACTCCTGCAATTCAAAGAATGAGATGAACTACTGGGGAATAAACAGCAACTTCTTGTCATGTTGATGTATTGACCAGTGTCATTTATTCTTACTGTTATTAAAAGTAACCCAAGATAAATGTTAAAGGAAAATTACACTCACTATTTATATTTCATGTGCCCACCATATTGGAACCTAAGTAACACTGCAGGTATCTGAAGGAGATTTGCTGTGCATATGCAAACATATCAGCACTGAAATGTAGCGAAAGCTAAATTTCAGCATCTGGATAACTATATTTAACTTAAAGGGCCATAATACCCAAATGTTTAAACACTTGAAAGTGATGCAGCATAGCTGTAAAAAGCTGACTAGAAAATATCACCTGAACATCTCTATGTAAAAAAGAAAGATATTTTATCTCAAAAGCTTCTCAGTAGCCACATCCCATTGTATAGGACTTCTAAGCAGCAAATCAGTATGTCTGTCCTGGGACAGCGGAAGGAGCGAGCATTCGTGCACACTCATCTTATTTCCCTATTCAGTATAAGGAAGTTTACAATGAAATCTCATGAGATCACAGTAAAAGAGTTCATGACCTCAGCACTGCTGATGCTGATTGGCTGCTGTTCATTTCTTCATTTATTTTTTTTACCTGCAACTGAGCAGCAGCTGAGTATAACTTTTTACACAGAACTTACTCTGCTGAGCTGAGGAGATTGTGAGGTAAAATATCTTCCTTTTTTACATAGAGATGCTCAGGTGATATTTTACTGTCAGCTTTTTACAGTTATACTGCATCAGTTTCAAGTGATTTAGCATATGAGTATTATGTCCCTTAAACTTATGTACAAGTTTCATAGCTTAAAAGTATAACCTGAGGTAATTTGTTTCTATTTTATTAAATAAAAGATGTTGTTTATTAAGATGTGAACTAAGCATTTATTTTAAAAAAATAAAAAATATTTAATGTTGAAAAAATTGTGTTAACAATAACAAATACCAAAAATAAATAGTTTTTAGTGGGTCCAATGTGTAGAATTTAAAAGGTCCAAAAAATATTGCAAAATGTGCTGATAAAGTGTTTTCTGGTAGATAAGGATACTGTTGTATAGAGGTATAAAAGGTCCTATCATGACACAAACACACTTGAAAATATTGTGATAAGTGGGTAAACACAGGGTTTTGAAGCATGAAAGAAATTATTTGTGTTTCATGTCCCTATAAATAGTTAAAGAAGCTGTATCTCATTAATACTATATTAAGAGAATACATACTGGGACTAGCACAAAGAAAGAAAATGTAAACACAAATGCTGATCGAGATCCAACTGTATAGGTAGAAAAAAGGTAGAACTAGTCTCAACCAAGTGAATTGAGATCATACTCTCAGGGGCCGATTTATAAAGATATGGGCGGACATGATCCACTGTAACGGATCATGTCTGCCCGACATCGCTAAATGCCGACAGCATACGCTGTCACCATTTATCATTTCACAAGCATTTTGTGTGAAATGCTTGTGCAATGCTGCCCCCTGCAGATGCGCAGCTAATCGGCCGCTAGCAGGGGGTGTCTGGATGATTACGATCGGGATGATTGCTTAAGACCGCTGCTTCTTAACTTATGTTTTCGTCGAGTCTAAAGGCTCTTGCGGAAAACAGCTGAATTTGCAGCTACATAAATCTACCCCTTCATCTGTAACATAAAGGGCCAGATTACAAGTGGAGCACTCTTGTTAGCGCAAGTCGCAATAAGCAAAATTGCGACCGTGCTAGCTTGCCCGCATATTGAAAATTGAAAGTAAATGCATTTGCTTGAGTGCAAACAAATTTGACGTGTGTTGGTTTGTGCAATTGAAGACGTAGTGTAAAGACTTGAGAGTTAAATAAAACAGTGCACCAAACACCACATAAGTACACTCATATATACACTATCTGAAATAAATTCTTAACATAAATAATATATAGGTATATTTATTTATAAAATATTTTATCAGGAAGGATACATTGAGATTTCTCTTGTTTTCAAGTATGTCAGACTCATGGGTACACAAAACATTGCATTGATACAATATGGTACAATAAAATACAAAAACAATCGCCTAGATTACGAGTTTTGCGTTAGAGGCTGTGTGGTGCTAACGAGCAGTTTATGCTCACCGCTCACTTGCAGACAGCGCTGGTATTACAGGTTTTTACAAACCCGGCGTTAGCCGCAAAAAAGTGATCGTAGAGCATAATTTAGCTCCACATCTCACCTCAATACCAGCGCTGCTTACGCTAGCGGTGAGCTGGTAAAACGTGCTTGTGCACGATTTCCCCATAGGAATCAATGGGGGAGAGCCGGCTGAAAAAAAACACCTGCAAAAAACAGCGTAAAGCTCCTAACGCAGCCCCATTGATTCCTATGGGGAAACACATTTTATGTCTACACCTAACACCCTAACATGAACCCTGAGTCTAAACACCCCTAATATTACACTTATTAACCCCTAATCTGCCGCCCTCGACATCGCCGCCACCTGCATTATATTATTAACCCCTAATCTGTCGCTCCGGACACCGCCGCCACCTACATTATACTTATGAACCCCTAATCTGCCGCCCCCAACATTGCCGACACCTACATTTTATTTATTAACCCCTAATCTGCCACCCCCTATGTCGCCGCAACCTACATACATTTATTAACCCCTAATCTGTCGCCCCCAACGTCGCCGCCACTATTATAAAGTTATTAACCCCTAAACCTAAGTTTAACCCTAACCCTAACACCCCCTAACTTAAATATAATTAAAATAAATCTAAATAAAATTACTACAATTAACTAAATAATTCCTATTTAAAACTAAATACTTACCTATAAAATAAACCCTAAGCTAGCTACAATATAACTAATAGTTACATTGTATCTAGTTTAGGGTTTATTTTTATTTTACAGATAACTTTGTATTTATTTTAACTAGGTACAATAGTTATTAAATAGTTATTAATTATTTAATAACTACCTAGTTAAAATAAAGACAAATTTACCTGTAAAAACATAATTTATGCTTACCTGATAAATTCCTTTCTTCTGTAGTGTGATCAGTCCACGGGTCATCATTACTTCTGGGATATTACTCCTCCCCAACAGGAAGTGCAAGAGGATTCACCCAGCAGAGCTGCATATAGCTCCTCCCCTCTACGTCACTCCCAGTCATTCGACCAAGGACCAACGAGAAAGGAAAAGCCAAGGGTGAAGTGGTGACTGGAGTATAAATTAAAAAATATTTACCTGCCTTAAAAACAGGGCGGGCCGTGGACTGATCACACTATAGAAGAAAGGAATTTATCAGGTAAGCATAAATTATGTTTTCTTCTGTTAAGTGTGATCAGTCCACGGGTCATCATTACTTCTGGGATACCAATACCAAAGCAAAAGTACACGGATGACGGGAGGGATAGGCAGGCTCTTTATACAGAAGGAACCACTGCCTGAAGAACCTTTCTCCCAAAAATAGCCTCCGATGAAGCAAAAGTGTCAAATTTGTAAAATTTGGAAAAAGTATGAAGCGAAGACCAAGTTGCAGCCTTGCAAATCTGTTCAACAGAGGCCTCATTCTTGAAGGCCCAAGTGGAAGCCACAGCTCTAGTAGAATGAGCTGTAATTCTTTCAGGAGGCTGCTGTCCAGCAGTCTCATAAGCTAAACGAATTATGCTACGAAGCCAAAAAGAAAGAGAGGTAGCGGAAGCTTTTTGACCTCTCCTCTGCCCAGAGTAAATGACAAACAGAGAAGACGTTTGTCGAAATTCCTTAGTTGCCTGTAAGTAAAATTTTAGAGCACGGACTACATCCAGGTTGTGCAGTAGACGTTCCTTCTTTGAAGAAGGATTTGGGCATAAAGAAGGAACAACAATCTCTTGATTGATATTCCTGTTAGTAACTACCTTAGGTAAGAACCCAGGTTTAGTACGCAGGACTACCTTATCCGAATGAAAAATCAAATAAGGAGAATCACAATGTAAGGCTGATAATTCAGAGACTCTTCGAGCCGAGGAAATAGCCATTAAAAATAGAACTTTCCAAGATAACAACTTTATATCAATGGAATGAAGGGGTTCAAACGGAACGCCCTGTAAAACATTAAGAACAAGGTTTAAACTCCATGGTGGAGCAACAGTTTTAAACACAGGCTTAATTCTGGCCAAAGCCTGACAAAAAGCCGGACGTCAGGAACTTCTGACAGACGTTTGTGTAACAGAATGGACAGAGCTGAGATCTGTCCCTTTAATGAACTAGCAGATAAACCCTTTTCTAAACCTTCTTGTAGAAAAGACAATATCCTAGGAATCCTAACCTTACTCCAAGAGTAACCTTTGGATTCACACCAATATAGGTATTTACGCCATATCTTATGGTAAATCTTTCTGGTAACAGGTTTCCTAGCCTGTATTAAGGTATCAATAACTGACTCAGAAAATCCACGTCTTGATAAAATCAAGCGTTCAATTTCCAAGCAGTCAGCTTCAGAGAAGTTAGATTTTGATGTTTGAAGGGACCCTGTATCAGAAGGTCCTGTTTCAGAGGTAGAGACCAAGGTGGACAGGATGACATGTCCACCAGGTCTGCATACCAAGTCCTGCGTGGCCACGCAGGTGCTATTAGAATCACTGATGCTCTCTCTTGTTTGATTCTGGCAATCAATCGAGGAAGCAACGGGAAGGGTGGAAACACGTAAGCCATCCTGAAGTCCCAAGGTGCTGTCAGAGCATCTATCAGGACTGCTCCTGGATCCCTGGATCTGGACCCGTAACGAGGAAGCTTGGCGTTCTGTCGAGACGCCATGAGATCTATCTCTGGTTTGCCCCAACGTCGAAGTATTTGGGCAAAGACCTCCGGATGAAGTTCCCACTCCCCCGGATGAAAAGTCTGACGACTTAAGAAATCCGCCTCCCAGTTCTCCACTCCCGGGATGTGGATTGCTGACAGGTGGCAAGAGTGAGACTCTGCCCAGCAAATTATCTTTGATACTTCCATCATAGCTAGGGAGCTTCTTGTCCCTCCCTGATGGTTGATGTAAGGTACAGTCGTGATGTTGTCCGACTGAAACCTGATGAACCCCCGAGTTGTCAACTGGGGCCAAGCCAGGAGGGCATTGAGAACTGCTCTCAATTCCAGAATGTTTATTGGCAGGAGACTCTCCTCCTGACTCCATTGTCCCTGAGCCTTCAGAGAATTCCAGACGGCACCCCAACCTAGAAGGCTGGCGTCTGTTGTTACAATTGTCCAGTCTGGTCTGCTGAATGGCATCCCCCTGGACAGATGTGGTCGAGAAAGCCACCATAGAAGAGAATTTCTGGTCTCTTGATCCAGATTCAGAGAAGGGGATAAGTCTGAGTAATCCCCATTCCACTGACTTAGCATGCACAGTTGCAGTGGTCTGAGGTGTAAGCGTGCAAAGGGTACTATGTCCATTGTCGCTACCATTAAGCCGATTACCTCCATGCATTGAGCCACTGACGGGTGTTGAATGGAATGAAGGGTGCGGCAAGCACTTTGAAGTCTTGTTAGCCTGTCCTCTGTCAGGTAAATCTTCATTTCTACAGAATCTATAAGAGTCCCCAGGAAGGGAACTCTTGTGAGTGGAACGAGTGAACTTTTCTTTTCGTTCACCTTCCATCCATGTGACCTTAGAAATGCCAGCACTAACTCTGTATGAGACTTGGCAGTTTGAAAGCTTGAAGCTTGTATCAGAATGTCGTCTAGGTATGGAGCTACCGAGATTCCCAGCGGTCTTAGTACCGCCAGAAGAGCACCCAGAACCTTTGTGAAGATTCTTGGAGCTGTAGCCAATCCGAATGGAAGAGCCACAAACTGGTAATGCCTGTCTAGGAAGGCAAACCTTAGGTACCGATAATGATCTTTGTGAATCGGTATGTGAAGGTAAGCATCTTTTAAATCTACAGTGGTCATGTATTGACCCTCTTGGATCATAGGTAAAATTGTCCGAATAGTCTCCATCTTGAACGATGGAACTCTTAGGAATTTGTTTAGGATCTTTAAGTCCAGGATTGGTCTGAAAGTTCCCTCTTTTTTGGGAACCACAAACAGATTTGAGTAAAACCCCTGTCCCTGTTCCGATCGTGGAACTGGATGGATTACTCCCATTAACAAGAGCTCTTGTACGCAGCGTAGAAACGCCTCTTTCTTTGTCTGGATTGTTGACAATCTTGACAGATGAAATCTCTCTCTTGGAGGAGAGTATTTGAAGTCCAGAAGGTATCCCTGAGATATTATCTCTAGCGCCCAGGGATCCTGAACATCTCTTGCCCAAGCCTGGGCGAAGAGAGAAAGTCTGCCCCCCACTAGATCCGATCCCGGATCGGGGGCCCTCAATTCATGCTGTTTTAGGGGCAGCAGCAGGTTTCCTAGTCTACTTGCCCTTGTTCCAGGACTGGTTAGGTTTCCAGCCTTGTCTGTAGCGAGCAACAGCTCCTTCCTGTTTTGGTGCAGAGGAAGTTGATGCTGCTCCTGCTTTGAAATTACGAAAGGAACGAAAATTAGACTGTCTAGTCTTGGCTTTGGCTTTGTCCTGAGGCAGGGCATGGCCTTTACCTCCTGTAATGTCAGCGATAATCTCTTTCAACCCGGGCCCGAATAAGGTCTGCCCTTTGAAAGGTATATTAAGCAATTTAGACTTAGAAGTAACATCAGCTGACCAGGATTTTAGCCACAGCGCCCTGCGTGCCTGAATGGCGAATCCTGAATTCTTCGCCGTAAGTTTAGTAAGATGTACTACGGCCTCCGAAATGAATGAATTAGCTAGTTTAAGGACTCTAAGCCTGTCCGTAATGTCGTCCAGAGTAGCTGAACCAATGTTCTCTTCCAGAGACTCAATCCAGAATGCCGCTGCAGCCGTGATCGGCGCAATGCATGCAAGGGGTTGCAATATAAAACCTTGTTGAACAAACATTTTCTTAAGGTAACCCTCTAACTTTTTATCCATTGGATCTGAAAAAGCACAGCTATCCTCCACCGGGATAGTGGTACGCTTAGCTAAGGTAGAAACTGCTCCCTCCACCTTAGGGACCGTTTGCCATAAGTCCCTTGTGGTGGCGTCTATTGGAAACATTTTTCTAAATATCGGAGGGGGTGAGAACGGCACACCGGGTCTATCCCACTCCTTAGTAACAATTTCAGTAAGTCTCTTAGGTATAGGAAAAACCTCAGTACTCGTCGGTACCGCAAAATATTTATCCAACCTACACATTTTCTCTGGTATTGCAACTGCGTTACAATCATTCAGAGCCGCTAACACCTCCCCTAGTAATACACGGAGGTTTTCCAGTTTAAATTTAAAATTTGAAATATCTGAATCCAGTCTGTTTGGATCAGAACCGTCACCCACAGAATGAAGTTCTCCGTCCTCATGTTCTGCCACCTGTGACGCAGTGTCTGACATGGCCCTAATATTATCAGCGCACTCTGTTCTCACCCCAGAGTGATCACGCTTACCTCTTAGTTCTGGTAATTTAGCCAAAACCTCAGTCATAACAGTAGCCATATCCTGTAATGTGATTTGTAATGGCCGCCCAGATGTACTCGGCGCTACAATATCACGCACCTCCCTCTGAGCGGGAGATGTAGGTACTGACACGTGAGGCGAGTTAGTCGGCATAACTCTCCCCTCGTTGTTTGGTAAAATTTGTTCAATTTGTACAGATTGACTTTTATTTAAAGTAGCATCAATACAGTTAGTACATAAATTTCTATTGGGCTCCACTTTGGCATTGCAACAAATGACACAGGTATCATCCTCTGAATCAGACATGTTTAACACACTAGCAAATAAACTTGCAACTTGGAAATACAATTCAATTAGAATAATATTAAAATGTACTGTGCCTTTAAGAAGCACAGAAGATCTATGACAGTTGAAAATTAATAAATTGAAACAGTTATAGCCTCAATCCTTGTAAACAACACAACTTTAGCAAAGGTTTAATCCCATTAGCAAAGATAACAAATTCTGAAAGCAGGAAACAAATTACAGAATAAACGTTTTTTATCTCAGTCAAACTATAATTCTCACAGCTCTGCTGAGAGAAATTACCTCCCTCAAAATAAGTTTTGAAGACCCCTGAGCTCTGTAGAGATGAACCGGATCATGCAGGGAATACAATGAGTTGCTGACTGAAATATTTGATGCATAGTAAAAGCGCCAAAAAACGGCCCCTCCCCCTCACACACAGCAGTGAGGGAGAACAGAAACTGTCAGAAAAACAGATTAAGCAACTGCCAAGTGGAAAAATAGTGCCCAAACATTTATTCACACAGTACCTCAGCAAATGAAAACGATTTTACATTCCAGCAAAAACGTTAAACATAATCTCTAGTTATTAAACAGCTTTATGTATTTCTTACAGTGTAATTCTAGTGAAGTACCATTCCCCAGAATACTGAAGTGTAAAGTATACATACATGACATTATATCGGTATGGCAGGATTTTCTCATCAATTCCATTGTCAGAAAATAAAAACTGCTACATACCTCTATGCAGATTCATCTGCCCGCTGTCCCCTGATCTGAAGTTTACCTCACTCCTCAGATGGCCGAGAACAGCAATATGATCTTAACTACTCCGGCTAAAATCATAGCAAAACTCTGGTAGATTCTTCTTCAAACTCTGCCAGAGAGGTAATAACACACTCCGGTGCTATTTTAAAATAACAAACTTTTGATTGAAGATATAAAACTAAGTATAATCACCATAGTCCTCTCACACATCCTATCTAGTCGTTGGGTGCAAGAGAATGACTGGGAGTGACGTAGAGGGGAGGAGCTATATGCAGCTCTGCTGGGTGAATCCTCTTGCACTTCCTGTTGGGGAGGAGTAATATCCCAGAAGTAATGATGACCCGTGGACTGATCACACTTAACAGAAGAAATAAAACCTAACCTAAGTTACAATTACACCTAACACTACACTATAATTAAATTAATTACCTAAATTAAATACAATTAATTGCAATTAAATAAAATTATCTAAAGTACGAAAGAAAACAAACACTAAATTACAGAAAATAATAAATAAATTACAAGATTTTTAAACTAATTACATATACTCTAATCCCCCTAACAAAATAAAAAAGCCCTCCAAAATAAAAAAAGCCCTACCCTACACTAAATTACAAATAGCCCTTAAAAGGGCCTTTTGCGGGGCATTGCCCCAAAGTAATCAGCTCTTTTACCTGTAAAACAAAATTCCAAATCCACCCCCAACATTAAAACACACCACCCACACAACCAACCCTACTCTAAAACCAACACAATCCCCCCTTAAAAAAAAACTAACACTAACCCCTTGAAGATCACCTTACCGGGAGACGTCTTCACTCAACCGGGCAGAAGTGGTCCTTCAGACGGGCAGAAGTCTTCATCCAACCGGGCAGAAGTGGTCCTCCAGATGGGCAGAAGTCTTCATCCAGACGGCATCTTCTATCTTCATCCATCCGGCGCGGAGCGGGTCCATCTTCAAGACATCCGATGCAGCGCATCCTCTTCTGTTCACAGCAGACGACTGAATGAAGGTTCCTTTAAATGACGTCATCCAAGATGGCGTCCCTTCAATTCCGATTGGCTGATAGAATCAGATAGAAAAAATCAGGCAATCGGAATTAAGGTAGAAAAAATCCTATTGGCTGATGCAATCAGCCAATAGGATTGAACTGGCATTCTATTGGCTGATTGGAACAGCCAATAGAATGCCAGCTCAATCCTATTGGCTGATTGGATCAGCCAATAGGATTGAACTTCATATTGGCTGATTGCATCAGCCAATAGGATTTTTTCTACCTTAATTCCGATTGGCTGGTAGAATTCTATCAGCCAATCGGAATTGAAGGGACGCCATCTTGGATGACGTCATTCAAAGGAACCTTCATTCAGTCGTCGGCCGTGGACAGAAGAGGATGCTCCGTGTCGGATGTCTTGAAGATGGACCCACTCCGCGCCGGATGGATGAAGATAGAAGATTCCGTCTGGATGAAGACTTCTGCCCGTCTGGAGGACCACTTCTGCCCGGTTGGATGAAGACTTCTGCCCGTCTGGAGGACCATTTCTGCCCGATTGGGTGAAGATGTCTCCCGGTAAGGTGATCTTCAAGGGGTTAGTGTTAGGTTTTTTTAAGGGGGGATTGGGTGGGTTTTAGAGTAAGGTTAGTTGTGTGAGTGGTGGGTTTTAATGTTGAGGGTGGATTTGTAATTTTTTTTTTACAGGTAAAAGAGCTGATTACTTTGGGGCAATGCCCCGCAAAAGGCCCTTTTAAGGGCTATTTGTAATTTAGTGTAGGGTAGGGCTTTTTTTTATTTTGGGGGGCTTTTTTATTTTGTTAGGGGGATTAGAGTAGGTGTAATTAGTTTAAAAATCTTGTAATTTCTTTATTATTTTCTGTAATTTAGTGGGGGGGTTTTCGTACTTTAGATAATTTTATTTAATTGTAATTAATTGTATTTAATTTAGGTAATTAATTTAATTATAGTGTAGTGTTAGGTGTAATTGTAACTTAGGTTAGGTTTTATTTTACAGGTAAATGTGTCTTTATTTTATCTAGTTAGTTATTAAATAGTTAATAACTATTTAATAACTATTGTACCTAGTTAAAATAAATACAAACTTGCCTGTAAAATAAAAATAAACCCTAAGCTAGCTACAATGTAACTATTAGTTATATTGTAGCTAGTTTAGGGTTTATTTTATAGGTAAGTATTTAGTTTTAAATAGGAATTATTTAGTTAATGATAGTAATTTTAGATTTATTGTAATTATATTTAAGTTAGGGGGGTTAGGGTTAGACTTAGATTTAGGGGTTAATAACTTTAGTATAGTGGCAGCGACGTTGGGGACAGCAGATTAGGGGTTAATAAATGTAGGTAGGTGGCGGCGATGTTAGGGACGGCAGATTAGGAGTTAATAATATTTAACTAGTGTTTGCGATGCAGGAGTGCAGCGGTTTAGGGGTTAATATGTTTATTCTAGTGGCGGCGATGTCCGGTTCAGCAGATTAGGGGTTAAATTTTTATTTTAGTGTTTTGCAATGTGGGGGGGGGGGGGTCTCGGTTTAGGGGTTAATAGGTAGTTTATTGGTGTTAGTGTACTTTGTAGCACTTTAGTTAAGAGTTTTATTCTACGGCGTTGTAGTGTAAAACTCTTAACTACTGACTTTTAAATGCGGTACCAGTCTTGACAGGAGAGGGTCTACTGCTCACTTTTGGTCAGACTCGTAATACCGGCACTATGCAAGTCCCATTGAAAAAAGAGGATTTTAAAATCCCCAGTAGGTCTGGGGATTTTAAAACCAGCCAGATCATTTTATGCATAACGAGTGAGTTTTTATACCCACTGTTTGTATGTATACATATATTTTATTTGATTGAACCGGCACAAGCGTTTTTTTTATGTGAGTTTTTCAAGTCATATTGATGCACTATATATCCAAATAAAAGCACACTTTTAAGAACGTTGTGGTGTGCGATACACATTCCTTTATCCCCCAAATTAACAACGCTGGTGAGAAGTGTTTGCTCCAGGACAGACATTACAGCCCCCCCTTTTTTTAAGTGGTTAAGTTTCTGCCGGAGAGGTGAGGACTATACATGAGGAGTAAAATACAAGTTGCAAGCGCAAGGGGATTGGATTGCCTTTCTTAGTGGACATTCTACACTCAGAGTCTTATCTATACCTCATAAGGTTGAAGTGGAAACACGTGAGTTTGCATTTGTCTCTGCACTATAATATTCTTCACAAATGTTTTGATATACTACACCAGGAGGTTTCCTTTGCTGTGTGCCCTTCCCTCTTCTGTTCCAGAATTTCTTGTCCTGAGGTGTTTTCCTGTATACGGGGGGACTTCTTTTACCTTTGGGATTAGGCTGCAGGCGGAATAAACCAACTCTGACTCCCTCCAGATATCATTACTGCTAACATTGGTGTTATTGGAAGAAAAGAAAGGGAGACCTACACACATAGGACAATACTGGTATTTTAATTTGTAGATTGGGACTGTCCAAGTTTATAGCGCTGTATCACTCTGTTTGTGTATATATATATATATATAAACCAATAATAAAAGTAACTGTTACTGTCCTCTTTATATTATTATTATTATTGTCTTATAGACTTGAACAAAGTCCGGTAAATGTACAAACTCTGTATTGGAGTAATCTAATGTAAAATTTATATAAGGCTTTGAAGCGCTTCAAACAAATCGATGACACCCCCTATACACGCCTTTGATGGTAATCAATGAGTATATCAAAGACTGAGTGTGTTTCAGAAAAACCGGAGGCTATGGAGTATAATAGGCGGTATACAAACAGAGCGTGCGGTATCTTCTAATCTCAAACATAGGGAGATTAGACCAGGAATAAAACAACGTTCCCAGGCGGCTCAGTCACCTTTACTCACCGCACCTCCGGACCGCTAACTCCAAACTGCTCTATCTCCGTCTGAAGAAAAACCTCCGGTATTCACAAGTATGCACTCGATGATCTTCTCGGCGTTGCTCCAAAAGGCGTCCTACTATGCAGGAAGGGGCGTGACGTGCGTACTTCAGCGTGTTGAAACAATGCGCTGATCCTTTTCAATGCCTTGAACAGAGTGTTCCAATAAACCGGCTAAGGAGCTGTGGGTCCCAAAACTGCTGCTGCTGCCCAGAATATAGAAATGTAGTAGAAAAAAGTTGCTAGCAGCAGTCTTTAAAAATCAAACAGTCTTTATTGTAACATTGATAAAAACACTCCAGGAAGAGCCACACATGTTAGCGGACTCATTGTTGTGATCGTACTTGTGGCTCTTCCTGGAGTGTTTTTATCAATGTTACAATAAAGACTGTTTGATTTTTAAAGACTGCTGCTAGCAACTTTTTTCTACTACATTTATATATACACATATACACACACACACACACACACATTGGAGCCCTTTCCACTCAAATACCTTAAAACATGAAAAAACATATTTATTCAATTTTAATATTTTATAATGTGTTTAGTTTTTTTCAATGTATATTCCTATAAATATCTGTATATATCTATAGCTGTATATATATTCATACAGATATATAGGTATAGATGTATTTTTAAAAAAATAAAATAATTATTATATATTGGCATCTAAAGTCTTGAAGTAAGAGTGTGTCGGGTTTTGTTCTCATGCAAGCAATTTACTTTCAACTTTGCAATATGCATGTGTTAAAAGTTTACTTGCAAAATGAACCAAATTAATCTGTTATATCTGGGTCTACTCCAAGCAAAAACACAATTATGTTAATAGCCACTAAGGCCTCAACTGTTAAGCTTGGTAACTCAGGTGAAAGTCCTCCAAACAAACATTAAAGGGTGCACCATAGTATAGGATGATCTGTGTAAAAAGTAAGGTTAAAGACTTGGGAGATTCAGCTGATATGCGGCACATCGACAGCTGCACTCATGCTGTTACCATGAGTGCTGCCGGCCAAGACAGCTGGACACGCCCCCTGTAGTCAGGATTTTTAAGCTACACTTAGGCCTAGCATGTGAAATCCATAAAGACTCTATTGTTCCTGTGAAGTATCTCACCTAGCGGTCATGTCTCACAAGATGACAAGCTTGTCTCAATTTTATTCTCTCTTTAATTATTTTCAGGTTTTTGTATACATATGTAAGAGGGACAGTAAAGTCAAAATTAAACTCTCATGATTTAGATACTTATATAATTAAAAAAACTTTCCAGTTAACTTCAATGATCAAATTTGCTTTGTTTTCTTGGTATCCATTGTTGGAAGAGTAAATCTAGGAAGGCTGATAGGCGCTCAGGAGCGTACACATGTCTTTAGCACTTTATGGCATCAGTGTTTGTAACAATGTACAATGTTGCTACAAACAATGTTGCAAGACATTGGCTAAAATAAAGTTTTAACATGCAATACATGCGCTGGTATTACTGAGTAGAGTGCAAATATGGCCCTCGTGAAAGAAGAAAATTTGCACTCCACTCGTAAGCTAGGCCAATATCTTAAGTCACTTAGGCAATATTCAAATGTAATAATACAGCTTACACATAAGATAAAGGTAGTTTTATATGAATATATAAATATAGAAAAACATAATTTATGCTTACCTGATAAATTTATTTCTCTTGTAGTGTATCCAGTCCACGGATCATCCATTACTTGTGGGATATTCTCCTTCCCAACAGGAAGTTGCAAGAGGATCACCCACAGCAGAGATGCTTTATAGCTCCTCCCCTCACTGCCATATCCAGTCATTCCACCGAAACAAGCCGAGAAATGAGAAACCATAGGGTGCAGTGGTGACTGTAGTTTAATTAAAATTTAGACCTGCCTGAAAAGGCACAGGGCGGGCCGTGGACTGGATACACTACAAGAGAAATAAATTTATCAGGTAAGCATAAATTATGTTTTCTCTTGTTAAGTGTATCCAGTCCACGGATCATCCATTACTTGTGGGATACCAATACCAAAGCTAAAGTACACGGATGATGGGAGGGACAAGGCAGGAAATTAAACGGAAGGAACCACTGCCTGTAGAACCTTTCTCCCAAAAACAGCCTCCGAAGAAGCAAAAGTATCAAATTTGAAAAAATTTGGAAAAAGTATGAAGGGAAGACCAAGTTGCAGCCTTGCAAATCTGTTCAACAGAGGCCTCATTTTTAAAGGCCCAGGTGGAAGCCACAGCTCTAGTAGAATGAGCTGTAATCCTTTCAGGAGGCTGCTGTCCAGCAGTCTCATAGGCTAAACGGATTATACAACGAAGCCAAAAAGAAAGAGGTTGCAGAGGCCTTCTGACCTCTCCTCTGTCCAGAGTAAACAACAAACAGGTTAGATGTTTGGCGAAAATCTTTAGTAGCCTGTAAGTAAAACTTCAAGGCACGGACTACGTCTAGATTATGCAAAAGACGTTCCTTCTTTGAAGAAGGATTAGGACATAATGATGGAACAACAATCTCTTGATTGATATTCTTGTTAGAAACCACCTTAGGTAAAAACCCAGGTTTTGTACGAAGAACAACTTTATCTGAATGAAAGATCAGATAAGGAGAATCACAATGTAAGGCAGATAACTCCGAGACTCTTCGAGCCGAGGAAATAGCCATCAGAAAAAGAACTTTAAGAACCAAGTTTAAGCTCCATGGAGGAGCAACAGGTTTAAACATAGGCTTAATTCTAACTAAAGCCTGACAAAATGCCTGAACATCTGGAACTTCTGCCAGACGCTTGTGTAAAAGAATAGACAGAGCAGAAATCTGTCCCTTTAAAGAACTAGCTGATAATCCTTTGTCCAAACCCTCTTGGAGGAAGGACAATATCCTAGGAATCCTAACCCTACTCCATGAGTAATTCTTGGATTCACACCAATGAAGATATTTACGCCATATCTTGTGGTAAATTTTCCTGGTGACAGGCTTTCGTGCCTGTATTAAGGTATCAATTACTGACTCGGAGAAGCCACGCTTTGATAGGATCAAGCGTTCAATCTCCATGCAGTCAGTCTCAGAGAAAGTAGATTCGGATGATTGAAAGGACCTTGTATTAGAAGGTCTTGTCTCAGAGGCAGAGTCCATGGTGGAAAGGATGACATGTCCACTAGGTCTGCATACCAGGTCCTGCGTGGCCACGCAGACACTATCAATATCACCGATGCTCTTTCCTGTTTGATTTTGGCAATCAGACGAGGGAGCAGAGAAAACGGTGGAAACACATAAGCCAGGTTGAAGAACCAAGGCGCTGCTAGAGCATCTATCAGTGCCGCTTCTGGGTCCCTGGACCTGGATCCGTAACAAGGAAGCTTGGCGTTCTGGCGAGACGCCATGAGATCCAATTCTGGTTTGCCCCAACGGAGAACCAATTGAGCAAACACCTCCGGATGGAGTTCCCATTCCCCCGGATGAAAAGTCTGACGACTTAGAAAATCCGCCTCCCAGTTCTCTACACGTGGGATATGGATCGCTGACAGGTGGCAAGAGTGAGTCTCTGCCCAGCGAATTATCTTGGAGACTTCTGACATCGCTAGGGAACTCCTGGTTCCCCCTTGATGGTTGATGTAAGCCACAGTCGTGATGTTGTCCGACTGAAATCTGATGAACCTCAGTGTTGCTAGCTGAGGCCAAGCCAGAAGAGCATTGAATATTGCTCTTAACTCCAGAATATTTATTGGGAGGAGTTTCTCCTCCTGAGTCCATGAACCCTGAGCCTTCAGGGAGTTCCAGACTGCACCCCAACCTAGAAGGCTGGCATCTGTTGTTACAATTGTCCAATCTGGTCTGCGAAAGGTCATACCCTTGGACAGATAGGCCCGAGATAACCACCAGAGAAGAAAATCTCTGGTTTCCTGATCCAGATTTAGTAGAGGGGACAAATCTGTGTAATCCCCATTCCACTGACAGAGCATGCATAATGGCAGCGGCCTGAGATGCAGGCGCGCGAATGGCACTATGTCCATCGCCGCTACCATTAAGCCGATTACTTCCATGCACTGAGCCACCATGGGGCGCGGAATAGAGTGAAGAACACGGCAAGCATTTAGAAGTTTTGATAACCTGGACTCCGTCAGGTAAATTTTCATTTCTACAGAATCTATTAGAGTCCCTAGGTAGGAAACCCTCGTGAGAGGAGATAGAACTCTTTTCTTCGTTCACTTTCCACCCATGCGACCTCAGGAATGCCAGAACTATCTCTGTATGAGATTTGGCAATTTGAAAGCTTGACGCCTGTATCAGGATATCGTCCAGGTAAGGAGCCACCGCTATGCCTCGCGCTCTTAGGACCACCAGAAGTGAGCCCAGAACCTTTGTAAAAATTCTTGGGGCTGTAGCCAACCCGAATGGAAGAGCTACAAATTGGTAATGCCTGTCTAGAAAGGCAAACCTCAGGAACTGATGATGATTCTTGTGAATCGGAATGTGAAGGTAGGCATCCTTTAAGTCCACTGTGGTCATGTACTGACCCTCTTGGATCATGGGTAAAATGGTTCGAATAGTTTCCATCTTGAATGATGGAACTCTGAGGAATTTGTTTAGGATCTTTAAATCCAAAATTGGTCTGAAGGTTCCCTCTTTTTTGGGAACCACAAACAGATTTGAATAAAACCCCTGTCCTTGTTCCGTCTGCGGAACTGGATGGATCACTCCCATTACAAGGAGATCTTGTACGCAGCTTAGGAATGCCTCTTTCTTTATCTGGTTTGCAGATAATCTTGAAAGGTGAAATCTCCCTTGTGGAGGAGAAGCTTTGAAGTCCAGAAGATATCCCTGAGATATGATCTCCAACGCCCAGGGATCCTGAACATCTCTTGCCCACGCCTGGGCAAAGAGAGAGAGTCTGCCCCCTACTAGATCCGTTGTCGGATAAGGGGCCGCTCCTTCATGCTGTCTTAGAGGCAGCAGCAGGCTTTCTGGCCTGTTTGCCCTTGTTCCAGGACTGGTTAGGTTTCCAGGCCTGCTTGGATTGAGCAAAAGTTCCCTCTTGTTTTGAAGCAGAGGAAGTTGATGCTGCACCTGCCTTGAAATTTCGAAAGGCACGAAAATTAGACTGTTTGGCCTTTGATTTGGCCCTGTCCTGAGGAAGGGTATGACCCTTACCTCCAGTAATGTCAGCAATAATTTCTTTCAAACCAGGCCCGAATAAGGTCTGCCCCTTGAAAGGAATGTTGAGTAATTTAGACTTTGAAGTCAGCTGACCAGGATTTGAGCCATAGCGCCCTACGCGCCTGGATGGCGAATCCGGAATTCTTAGCCGTTAGTTTAGTCAAATGAACAATGGCATCAGAAACAAATGAGTTAGCTAGCTTAAGAGTTCTAAGCTTGTCAACAACTTCAGTCAATGGAGCTGTATGGATGGCCTCTTCCAGGGCCTCAAACCAGAATGCCGCCGCAGCAGTGACAGGCGCAATGCATGCAAGGGGCTGTAAAATAAAACCTTGTTGAATAAACATTTTCTTAAGGTAACCCTCTAATTTTTTATCCATTGGATCTGAAAAAGCACCACTGTCCTCAACCGGGATAGTGGTACGCTTTGCTAAAGTAGAAACTGCTCCCTCCACCTTAGGGACAGTCTGCCATAAGTCCCGTGTAGTGGCATCTATTGGAAACATTTTTCTAAATATAGGAGGTGGGGAAAAGGGCACACCGGGCCTATCCCACTTCTTACTAATAATTTCTGTAAGCCTTTTAGGTATTGGAAAAACATTAGTACTCACCGGTACTGCATAGTATTTATCCAGCCTAAACAATTTCTCTGGCACTGCAATTGTGTCACAGTCATTCAGAGCAGCTAATACCTCCCCAAGCAATACACGGAGATTCTCAAGCTTAAATTTAAAATTAGAAATCTCTGAATCAGGTCTCCCCGAATCAGAGACGTCCCCCACAGACTGAAGCTCTCCGTCCTCAGGTTCTGCATATTGTGACGCAGTATCAGACATGGCTCTTACAGCATCTACGCGCTCTGTATCTCGTCTAACCCCAGAGCTATCGCGCTTGCCTCTCAATTCAGGCAATCTGGATAATACCTCTGACAGGGTATTATTCATGATTGCAGCCATGTCCTGCAAAGTAATCGCTATGGGCGTCCCTGATGTACTTGGCGCCATATTAGCATGCGTCCCTTGAGCGGGAGGCGAAGGGTCCGACACGTGGGGAGAGTTAGTTGGCATAACTTCCCCCTCGACAGACCCCTCTGGTGACAATTCTCTTATAGATAAAGACTGATCTTTACTGTTTAAGGTGAAATCAATACATTTAGTACACATTCTCCTATGGGGCTCCACCATGGCTTTTAAACATAATGAACAAGTATCCTCTGTTTCAGACATGTTTGTACAGACTAGCAATGAGACTAGCAAGCTTGGAAAACACTTTAAAGCAAGTTAACAAGCAATATAAAAAACGTTACTGTGCCTTTAAGAGAAACAAATTTTGACAAAATTTGAAATAACAGTGAAAAAAGGCAGTTACACTAACAAAATTTTTACAGTGTATGTAACAAGTCAGCAGAGCATTGCACCCACTTGCAAATGGATGATTAACCTCTTAATAACAAAAACAGAATAATAAATGACAAAAACGTTTTTTAAACACAGTCACAACAACTGCCACAGTCTACTGTGATTGTTACCCTCCTCAAACACGACTTTGAAGCCTTTTGAGCCCTTCAGAGATGTCCTGTATCATGCAGAGGGAAGCTGAATGTCTCTGTCAGTATTTTTAGCTGCACAGAAAAGCACTAAAATAGGCCCTTCCTACTCATATTGCAACAGTGGAAAGCTTCAGGAAACTGTCCCTAGGCAAAAAACAGAATTTATGCTTACCTGATAAATTACTTTCTCCAACGGTGTGTCCGGTCCACGGCGTCATCCTTACTTGTGGGATATTCTCCTCCCCAACAGGAAATGGCAAAGAGCCCAGCAAAGCTGGCCATATAGTCCCTCCTAGGCTCCGCCTACCCCAGTCATTCGACCGACGGACAGGAGGAAATATATATAGGAGAAACCATATGGTAACGTGGTGACTGTAGTTAGAGAAAATAATTCATCAGACCTGATTAAAAAACCAGGGCGGGCCGTGGACCGGACACACCGTTGGAGAAAGTAATTTATCAGGTAAGCATAAATTCTGTTTTCTCCAACATAGGTGTGTCCGGTCCACGGCGTCATCCTTACTTGTGGGAACCAATACCAAAGCTTTAGGACACGGATGAAGGGAGGGAGCAAATCAGGTCACCCAAACGGAAGGCACCACGGCTTGCAAAACCTTTCTCCCAAAAATAGCCCCCGAAGAAGCAAAAGTATATAATTTAAAAAATTTGGTCAACAGGAACCTCATTCTTGAAGGCCCATGTGGAAGCCACAGCCCTAGTGGAGTGAGCTGTGATACTTTCAGGAGGCTGCCGTCCGGCAGTCTCAAAAGCCAATCTGATGATGCTTTTAAACCAAAAGGAAAGAGAGGTAGAAGTTGCTTTTTTACCTCTCCTTTAACCAGAATAAACAACAAACAAAGAAGATGTTTGTCTAAAATCTTCAGTAGCCTCTAAATAGAATTTTAGAGCACGGACAACGTCCAAATTGTGTAACAAACGTTCCTTCTATGAAACTGGATTCGGACACAAAGAAGGTACAACTATCTCCTGGTTAATATTTTTGTTGGAAACAACCTTCGGAAGAAAACCAGGCTCAGTACGTAAAACCACCTTATCTGCATGGACCAGATAGGGCGGAGAACACTGCAGAGCAGATAACTCAGAAACTCTTCTAGCGGAAGAAATTGCAACCTAAAACAAAACTTTCCAAGATAATAACTTAATATCTACGGAATGTAAGGGTTCAAACGGAACCCCTTGAAGAACTGAAAGAACTAGATTAAGACTCCAGGGAAGAGTCAAAGGTCTGTAAACAGGCTTGATTCTAACCAGAGCCTGAACAAACGCTTAAACGTCTGGCACAGCTGCCAGCCTTTTGTGAAGTAAAACAGATAAAGCAGAGATCTGTCCCTTCAGAGAACTCGCAGAAAATCCTTTCTCCAAACCTTCTTGTAGAAAGGAAAGAATCTTAGGAATTTTTATCTTGTTCCATGGGAATCCTTTAGATTCACACCAACAGATATATTTTTTCCATATATTATGGTAAATTTTTCTAGTTACAGGCTTTCTAGCCTGAATAAGAGTATCTATTACAGAATCTGAAAACCCACGCTTTGATAAAATCAAGCGTTCAAACTCCAAGCAGTCAGTTGGAGGAAAACCAGATTCGGATGTTCGAATGGACCCTGAATAAGAAGGTCCTGTCTCAAAGGTAGCTTCCATGGTGGAGCCGATGACACATTCACCAGGTCTGCATACCAAGTCCTGCGTGGCCACACAGGAACTATCAAGATCACCGAAGCCCTCTCCAGATTGATTCTGGCTACCAGCCTGGGAATGAGAGGAAACGGTGGGAATACATAAGCTAGGTTGAAGATCCAAGGTGCTACTATTGTATCCAATAGAGTCGCCTTGGGATCCCTGGATTTGGACCCGTAACAAGGGACCATGAAGTTCTGACGAGAGGCCATCAGAACCATGTCTGGAATGCCCCATAATTGAGTTATTTGGGCAAAGATTTCCAGATGGAGTTCCCACTCCCCCGGATGCTCCTCCATCGCCAGGGAACTCCTTGTTACCCCCTGATGGTTGATATATGTAACAGTCGTCATGATGTCTGATTGAAACCTTATGAATTTGGCCTTTGCTAGTCGAGGCCAAGCCTTGAGAGCATTGAATATCGCTCTCAGTTCCATTATGTTTATCGGGAGAAGAGAGTCTTCCCGAAACCATAGACCCTGAGCTTTCAGGGGTTCCCAGACAGCGCCCCAGCCCACCAGACTGGCGTCGGTCATGACAATGACCTACTCTGGTCTGCGGAAGCTCATTCCCTGTGACAGGTTGTCCAGGGTCAGCCACCAACGGAGTGAATCTCTGGTTATTTGATCTACTTGTATCGTCGGAGACAAGTCTGTATAATCCCCATTCCACTGTCTGAGCATGCACAGGTGTAATGGTCTTAGATGAATTCGTGCAAAAGGAACTATGTCCATTGCCGCAACCATCAAACCTATTACTTCCATGCACTGCGCTATGGAAGGAAGAAGAACAGAATGAAGTACCTGACAAGAGCTTAGAAGTTTTGATTTTCTGGCCTCTGTCAGAAAAACCTTCATTTCTAAGGAAACTATTATTGTTCCCAAGAAGGGAACTCTTGTTGACGGGGACAGAGAACTTTTTTCTATGTTCACTTTCCACCTGTGAGATCTGAGAAAGGCTAGGACAATGTCCGTATGAGCCCTTGCTTTTGACAGAGACGACACTTGTATCAGGATGTCGTCCAAGTAAGGTACTACTGCAATGCCCCTTGGTCTTAGCACCGCTAGAAGGGACCCTAGTACCCTTGTGAAAATCCTTGGAGCAGTGGCTAATCCGAATGGAAGTGCCACAAACTGGTAATGCTTGTCCAGAAAGGCGAACCTTAGGAACCGAAAATGTTCCTTGTGGATAGGAATACGTAGGTACGCATCCTTTAAGTCCACCGTGGTCATGAATTGACCTTCCTGGATGGTAGGAAGGATCGTTCGAATGGTTTCCATTTTGAACGATGAAACCCTTAGAAACTTGTTTAGAATCTTGAGATCTAAAATAGGTCTGAATGTTCCCTCTTTTTTGGGAATTATGAACAGGTTGGAGTAAAAACCCATCCCTTGTTCTCCTAATGGAACAGGATGAATCACTCCCATGCTTAACAGGTCTTCTACACAGTGTAAGAATGCCTGTTCGAAGATAATTGAGACCCGTGGAACCTTCCCCTTGGGGGTAGTTCCCTGAATTCCAGGAGATAACCATGAGAAACTATTTCTAGCGCCCAAGGATCCTGAACATCTCTTGCCCCAGCCTGAGCAAAGAGAGAAAGTCTGCCCCCCACCAGATCCTTCCCAGATCGGGGGCCAACACTTCATGCTGTTTTGGTAGCAGTGGCAGGTGACTTGGCCTGCTTACCCTTGTTCCAGCCTTGCATCGGCCTCCAGGCTGGCTTGGTTTGAGAAGTATTACCCTCTTGCTTAGAGGGTGTAGAATTTGAGGCTGGTCCGTTTCTGCGAAAGGGACGAAAATTTGGCTTATTTTTAGCCTTAAAAGACCTATCCAGAGGCCCTTTCCCCCAGTGATGTCTGAAATAATCTCTTTCAAGTCAGGGCCAAACAGTGTTTTACCCTTGAAAGGGATGTTAAGCAAAAGCGCTCTGCGCGCCACGATAGCAAACCCTGAATTATTCGCCGCTAATCTAGCTAATTGCAAAAGCGGCATCTAAAATAAAAGAGTTAGCCAATTTAAGAGCTTGAACTCTGTCCAAAACCTCCTCGTACGAAGAGTCTTTATTGAGCGACTTTTCTAGTTCTTCGAACCAGAAACACGCAGCTGTAGTGACAGGAACAATGCATGAAATTGGTTGTAGAAGGTAACCTTGCTGAACAAACATCTTTTTAAGCAAACCCTCTAACCTTTAATCCATAGGATCTTGAAAGCACAACTATCTTCTATAGGAATAGAAGTGCGTTTGTTTAGAGTAGAAACCGCCCCCTCGACCTTTCTGGGGTCGACTATAGGAAATAATTTCTTAAATATAGGGGGAGGACAAAAGGTAAGCCGGGCCTTTCCCACTCCTTATTTACTATGTCCGCCACCCGCTTGGGTATAGGAAAAACATCGGGGGGCACCGGAACCTCTAGGAACTTGTCCATCTTACCTAATTTCTCTGGAATGACCAAATTGTCACAATCATCCAGAGTAGATAATACCTCCTTAAGTAGTGCGTGGAGATGTTGTAATTTAAATTTAAAAGTTACAATATCAGGTTCTGCTTGTTGAGAAATTTTCCCTGAATCTGAAATTTCTCCCTCAGACAAAACCTCCCTCCTGGCCCCTTCAGATAGGTGTGAGGGTATGTCAGAACAGATATCATCAGTGTCCTTTTGCTCTTCAGTGTTTAAAACAGAGCAATCACGCTTTCTCTGATAAGTAGGCATTTTGGAAAAAATGCATGCAATAGAATTATCCATTACAGCTATTAATTGTTGTATGGTAATAAGTATTGGCGCACTAGATGTACTAGGGGCCTCTTGTGTGGGCAAAACTGGTGTAGACACAGAAGGGGATGATGCAGTACCATGCTTACTCCCCTCATTAGAGGAATCATCTTGGGCAATATCATATCTATGGCATTATTATCCCTACTTTGTTTGGACATTATGACACAAATATATCACATATATTTAAATGGGGAGACACATTGGCTTTCATACATATAGAACATCGTGATCTGATGGTTCAGACATGTTAAACAGGCTTAAACTTGTCAACAAAGCACAAAAAACGTTTTACAATAAAACCGTTACTGTCCCTTTAAATTTTAAACTGAACACACTTTATTACTGAATATGTGAAAAAGTATGAAGGAATTGTTCATTCACCAAAATTTCACCACAGTAACTTAAAGCCTTAAAAGTATTGCACACCAAATTTGAAAGCTTTAACCCTTAAAATAACGGAACCGGAGCCGTTTTTACATTTAACCCCTATACAGTCCCAGGTATCTGCTTTGCTGAGACCCAACCAAGCCCAGAGGGGAATACGATACCAAATGATGCCTTCTATAAGCTTTTTCAGTGGTTCTTAGCTCCTCACACATGCATCTGCATGCCATGCTTTCCAAAAACAACTGCGCATTAGAGGCGCGAAAATGAGGCTCTGTCTATGACTAGAAAAGGCCCCCAGTGAAAAAGGTGTCCAATACAGTGCCTGCCGTTTTTATTAAAACAATCCCCAAGATTTAACAACTATTAAAAGTAATAATCTGCCAAATATACTTAGTAAAGTAATCGTTTTAGCCCAGAAAAATGTCTACCAGTTTTTTAAGCCCTAATGAAGCCCTTTATTCTTTTACTTAAACTAAGAAAATGGCTTACCGGTTCCCATAGGGAAAATGACAGCTTCCAGCATTACCGAGTCTTGTTAGAAATGTGTCATACCTCAAGCAGCAAAGTCTGCCCACTGTTTCCCCCAACTGAAGTTACTTCATCTCAACAGTCCTGTGTGGAAACAGCTATCGATTTTAGTAACGGTTGCTAAAATCATTTTCCTCTTACAAACAGAAATCTTCATCTCTTTTCTGTTTCAGAGTAAATAGTACATACCAGCACTATTTTAAAATAACAAACTCTTGATTGAAGAACAAAAACTACATTTAAACACCAAAAAACTCTAAGCCATCTCCGTGGAGATGTTGCCTGTGCAACGGCAAAGAGAATGACTGGGGTAGGCGGAGCCTAGGAGGGACTATATGGCCAGCTTTGCTGGGCTCTTTGCCATTTCCTGTTGGGGAGGAGAATATCCCACAAGTAAGGATGACGCCGTGGACCGGACACACCTATGTTGGAGAAATCAAACCAGCCATGTGGAAAAAAACTAGGCCCCAATAAGTTTTGTCACCAAACATATATAAAAACGATTAACATGCCAGCAAACGTTTTATATTACATTTTTATAAGAGTATGTATCTCTATTAATAAGCCTGATACCAGTCGCTATCACTGCATTTAAGGCTTAACTTACATTAATCCGGTATCAGCAGCATTTTTCTAGCAAATTCCATCCCTAGAAATATATTAACTGCACATACCTTATTGCAGGAAAACCTGCACGCCATTCCCTCTCTGAAGTTACCTCACTCCTCAGAATATGTGAGAACAGCCATGGATCTTAGTTACTTCTGCTAAGATCATAGAACTCACAGGCAGATTCTTCTTCTAATGCTGCCTGAGATGAAACAGTACACTCCGGTACCATTTAAAAATAACAAACTTTTGATTGAAGTTAAAAAACTAACTATAATACACCACTTTCCTCTTACTACGTCCATCTTTGTTGAGAGTTGCAAGAGAATGACTGGATATGGCAGTGAGGGGAGGAGCTATATAGCAGCTCTGCTGTGGGTGATCCTCTTGCAACTTCCTGTTGGGAAGGAGAATATCCCACAAGTAATGGATGATCCGTGGACTGGATACACTTAACAAGAGAAAAGGACATTACATATAACTAAAAGTGAATAGGTTTAATCTTCTTCCAACACACATGGGGGCCTATTTAAGAACGTGCAAGCGGATATGATCAGATATTGCGGATCATGTCTGCTGCACATCGATAAATGCAGACAGCATGCGCTCTCGGCATTTATCATTACACCAGCATCTCTTATGAACTGCTGGTGCAATACTGCCCCTGTAGATTCACGGCCAATAGGCCGCTAGCAGGGGTGTCAATCAACCTGATCGTATTGGATCAGGTTGATTATCAGGAATGTATGTCCGCCGCCTCAGAGCAGGCGGACAGGTTATGGAGCAGCGGTCTTTAGACCGCTACTTCATAACTTGTGTTTCCGGTGAGCCTGGAGGCTCGCCAGAAATAGGACCCATGATCTATTTTGACACATCAATAAGAAACTAAATAAAAAACAACGTACTATTATTCGTGGATACAAATCCTTGTATTCAAACAATAGGAAAAACATATTTCATAATTATACGTTAACTATGTTATTGTCATTTTGGAAGCATCATAATAAGATAAACTTGATTTTCACAATAACACTTAAGTTGTACAAAATATAAATTCTTTATTTTATGGGTCAACAAAGTTTCAACTCACTAAACGTTTTGTCAAAACCACATATTTTTTCCCACTACATCATACACACACTCCACACTTTCTCAACTCTTAATCCCACCAGCTTTTCCACAAACATTATCTCTCACAATCACCCCAACATTCTCCAAAGCCACTAAATATAAATTTATATCAATTCAATTAATGCACTCTTCGCCCCAAAGTTCAAAACATTATTACGTTCAAGCACACACCTTAATTCACGTTTCACCTAACCCTATATTCATAATTGTATTGTTCATTATGAACCTTTTTTATTTATATTAAATGAGAAATACTAAAATAGGCAAGAAGTAGAAATAATTAAAATCACACAAAACGCATGATGAAGTTTATTCACTTTATTTAAAGAATAGTAGTTTTAAACGAAAGCAAATGTCAAAGATGTTGTTGGGAAAAAATTCAATCTAGTATCACGAATTTCATAACAAATATCCTTTTATAATTAATGTCCTTTCTACACTATCATCATAGACAAATATCCATACTCACAACCCAAAATTAATCAGCAAAGGTATATAAACAAAAATGACTGTCAATAGGTGTGTGGATATTATAATCTCACCCAAGACAGTAGTTATATTTCTTGAAATCAACCCCAATTTGCAAGATGTCAGCGATTCAATCTAGATCCAAAATCCAGACGAAACGATGGTGACGTCACGGAAGTGGGCTGGGCCAATATCAAAACGTGATACTCTTTGAGAAAGCCGTTTAGACGGTGAAACATGTTAGGGACTTGGTGAGGAGTCGTTTGGGAACTCCTGTATTTTAATAGCCACTCTTTCCTGCTAATAATGCTAAATATAGGACTCAAACTTGTTGGTCAATACTTATGCATTTAGGGGAAGTAAATTATTTACTAGATGCCATTGGTCAGATCTATATACGCTAGCAACATAGTTACAACTGGGTGATTGAAAACTCACATATCTTACGTTAATATAGCTTATTATATTATTATATGAAGTCCGTAACAAGAAACTTCTTAGGAATCCATTACAGCCATAATATAATACCATACTTGTTACATATCTAGTGGCAACATTTGTTACAGTTTGCGTGTCTGTTTAAACAATACTGATGATAGCAGCAGATCATTCCATGTTACAAACATTAACATTGGTGGATATTTGAGATCTAATGTTTATCTAACCTAAAGTGAAAGTACATTTTCACGAACGAAAGCCCTGTTTTTAAAAATACTATTAGAACAGGGGCACTTTTATTCATGAAAGTTTACATTGCAGCCGTTTTTTTAAAAATACTTAACTTTTCTTCCTTGCAAGTGTGGAACATCGGAGCAGCGATTCCCCCACCCCCAGGTCGTCTCTTCTTACTTCAGAAATGACAAATCCGACTTCCTCCAATAACGTCTTCCCCTCCTAGAGCAAACATTGACTGAGGCTACGCCGTGATTGGAGGAAGCCGGATTCGTCATTTCTGAAGCGTATCATGTCTGCTGCACATCGATAAATGCCGACAGCATATGCTGTCGGCATTTATCATTGCACCATTAGTTCTTGTGAACTGCTGGTGCAATGTCGTCCCCTGCAGATTTGCGGCAAATCGGCCGCTAGCAGGGGGTGTCAATCAACCCAATCGAATTTGATCGGGTTATTTTCTGTCCGCGGCCTCAGAGCAGCGGTCTTTAGACGGAGCTTGATATATCGGTCCCACAGTGTCTCGTGACTCTAGAGTGCTATAAGTGTATTCTCAAGTAGTGGGTTGTTTACACTCTCTGTTTCACAGTTTTATATGATTGTTAATACTTTTGTAAACAAGGTACCATCAAAAAGGTAATATTTGTTGTTTTAAATAAATATAGACTAATATTTGCATTTGACATACAAAAACTAAAGCAAAGACAGCATTTTTAACTGACTTTATGGGTTCCTCTGCATCCATGCTTTTAATGTTTCCTCTCTCACTTGTAAAGTGTGGTTACGTAGCCGTTATTTCTTCTGCATCTGTGTTTCCTCTCTCACATTTTAATCTTAATCTATTTCCTTGTGGTACCAAATAATTCTTCTAAGTCTTAGATATAACATCACTCACTCACATACATTTTCTCTCACACACATGCAAGGTGTAAAGCAGTTGTGTTATCTCAATAAAATCATTTTGTCTTTATTACTCTCAGTTACCAATAAAATACTGTTTTTTCACTGCTTGTCCTTATTACATTTATATCACACTTTCAAGCACATCCCTAGGCAGACAAACAGAAATAAGATTTGTGCCCTTAGTGAAAATTAAAAATTGAACTAGGAAGTGATAAACATACTTTAAAATCCTTCCTGATATAAATTAGAATAAAGTTAATATAGTAATAATTAATATTCTGACAATAAATTAGGCGAAGAGCAATAGCGACTTGTTTAACACTTGAAGCTTAAAGTTGAGCAGTTGCAACTTGGGACTTGACTTTGGACTTGCCTGTGTTGACTCAGGACTTGACTTGAGACTTGAATGCAAAGACTCAAGACTTACTTGCGACTTACAAAACAATGACTTAGTCCCACATCTTGTATTTAATGGTCCTTTAAGCTGTTAGGATATCTAAAAACCTGAATGAGCCCAATAATTAATTTACTGCTTCCATTATATAACAACAAAGCACATCTAGCCATGCAATTTCACTAAATAATGTTTTACAGGGGGGATTTGCTGAAATATTTAATGTAGTTACATATTTCAGTTCTCCCTTCTTATATACAAAACATGTTTAAGGAACATTAAATATGAAATGCATTGCAATGCATTCCCAATATGATTTAGATGCATTTTTGTACTTACAAAAAAAATGTTCCGTTTAACACCTTAACGAGACAAAATTGATATAGTGGTAAGCCAAGATGATGCGTATGCTTGTGCACACTGACTGCCTGTGATGTCATGTGATGAGTCACTGCTACTAGCTGTTCATAACACAAAGCCATATTAGAGGCTGGTCACATGCATTTAAAGATATCAGTGAAAGCAACAATACATTTTAAGGGAAACAATTTTGCAAGTGTAAGTATATCGTAAAAAATGCTTGTAACAGATTTTAAAATGAACTGCAGTGCTTTGCAGGTTAAACATCTATGTCCTTTTAAGGTATGCAATTATTTCAAAATTACTTTTATTTTTCCCCCCACTTAGGATTGATAAAATAACGAATGCTGATAATAAATAAAAAACAACTACAAAATAAAAATAATTCCCACACTTCCATTACAATTGCACAATTCCTTAAAGTTAGGAAGATAAAATTGAACAATATTATAATATATGAAATAAGAAAGAAAGGCAAATTACAAAAAGCAATCAGCAACAAAGAAACTACCAAATTCCCAAAACAAATTTAGAAGAATATTCATCAAATTAAAACTTATCAAAATGATAATTTTGTAGATAGAAGACTCTATAATGACCATAATAATCTGTCGAAGCTCATTACATTGTTTGCTATAAATGTATTATGCCAAATTAATTATAAAACTTTATCTATTCTGGAGCTGTAGAAAGAAAGGACAATCTTCTGGGAGGTGAAAAAAAAATGAGATTCAACTATTTTTCACTACTGACTGAACATATTAATATAAAACCCCTGTGATATGACAATTACCTGTAGATGAAGCTAGTATTGCAAAAGACAGATGGAGAAAAAAACGTTATTACACTTTTATTGCAATATGTCTTGAAAATATCAGCATTTCAAAAGAAACCAAATGATTATTATACTGCTAAAAATACATTTTGTATACTTAAAAAAGTGTGTGACAATGTTCTACGGTAGAAGGCATAGGCCCCAAGTTATCAAAGTCTGGCGGACCTGATCCGACAGTGCGGATCAGGTTCGCCAGACTTCGCTGAATACGGAGAGCAATACGCTCGCAGTATTCAGCATTGCACCAGCAGCTCACAAGAGCTGCTGGTGCAACGCCGCCCCCTGCAGACTTGCGGCCAATAGGCCGCCAGCAGGGGGGTGCTTGTGGCAGGACCTGCATTATTATAAACAAGGAAACCCTTAACGACCGGCGACGTATATGGTACGTTGCGGTCTTTAAGGAGTTAAAGTGATGCAAAAATCTAATAAAAACTTTAATGATTCAGATAGAGCATGTTATTTTAAAGGGACAGTCTAGTCAAAATTAAACTTTCATAATTCAGATAGGGCATGCAATTTAAAACAACTTTCCAATTTACTTTTATCTTCACATTTGCTAGGTTCCCTTGGTGGTATTTTTGAAAAGCTAAACCTAGGTAGGCTCAAACTGATTTCTAAAACCGTTGAAAACCACCTCTCAGCTCAGAGCATTTTGAAAGTTTTCCACAGTTAGACAGTACTAGTTCACGTGTGCCATATAGATAGCATTGTACTCACTCCCGTGGAGTTATTTAGGAATCTGCACTGATTGGCTAAACTGCCTGTCGGTCAAAAGCACTGAGGTAAGCGGGCAGTCTGCAGAGTCATAGATGCAAGGTAATCACAGAGGTAATATGTATATTAATATAACAGTGTTGGTTATGCAAAACTGGGGAATGGGTAATAAAGGAATTAACTATCTTTTTAAACAATAACATTTTTGGAGTAGACTGTCCCTTTAAGAGACATAGAGGCCTACTTATCAAGCCGTCAACTTACTTGCATTCGATGGCACCAATACGCTCGCCTGACATCGCTGCCGCGGACCTGAATACGTTCTCCATAATTAACAAAAAAGCTGTCAAAAAGCCGTGCACCAAAAAAAAAAAAAAAAAAAAGCTGTGCACCAAGTACGGGGCGATGAGCAGCGGACTGTTGTTAACTAACAGTCATCGATCTCGCTGCTATTCGGCTTTTTCACAGCTTTATTTGTATACTGTCACTAAACACCACCACTATACTAAAATGTTTAACCCCTATCCCACCACTTCCGGACCCTGCGGCAACTAAAGTTATTAACCCATAAACCACCGCTCCTGGAGCCCACCATACCTCTAATAAAGTTATTAACCCCTAAACTGCCGCTCGCGGACCCCACGCAACTCTAATAAAGTTATTAACCCCTATCCCGCCACTCCCGGACCCCGCCGCACCTAACTAAAGGTATTAACCCCTATATAAAATATTAACTCATCCCTATCTTATAATAAATTAAAACTTTAGAATTAAAATAAACTATATTAAACTATTAATTAATCTACCCTAACTATTATACTAAATTACATTAAACTATACTAAACTCATAATTAATCTACCCTATTATACTAAATTACATTAAACTATATTAAAATAATAATTAATCTACCCTAACTGTTATACTAAAACTACATTAAACTACAATTTAAATTAACTATATTATATATTTAAACACCTAACCCTACTCAAATAATTTAAATCTACAATAAAAAAAATTACAAAGTTACAAAAAACTAACAACTAAGTTATAAAAAAATTAACACTAAGTTACACAAAATAAAAAATAAATTATCAAATATTTAAACTAATTACACCTAATCTAATAGCCCTATCAAAATAAAAAAGCACCCCCAAAAAAAAAAAAAAAACCCTAACCTACAATAAACTACCAATGGCCCTTAAAAGGCCCTTTTGCGGAGCATTGCCCCAAAGAAATCAGCTCTTTTACCTGTAAATAAAAATACAAATGCCCCCCAAACAGTTAAACCCACCACCCAAGACAACCAACCCCCCCAAAAAATCAGCCAATCGGAATTAAGGTTGAAAAAATCCTATTGGCTGTTGCAATCAGCCAATAGGATTGAGCTTTCATCCTATTGGCTGATCCAATCAGTCAATAGGACTGAGCTTGCATTCTATTGGCTATTCCAATCAGCCAATAGAATACAAGCTCAATCCTATTGGCTGATTGCAACAGCCAATAGGATTTTTTCAACCTTAATTCCTATTGGCTGATATAATTCTATCAGCCAATCGGAATCTAAGGGACGCCATCTTGGATGACGTCATTTAAAGGAAACTTAATTCCAAAGAAGACGTCGTAAGAAGAGCATGCTCCGCGTCAGATGTCTTGAAGATGGAGCTGCTCCGCGCCGGATGGATGAAGATAGAAGATGCCGTCTGGGTGAAGACTTCTGCGGGCTTGGATAAAGACTACTGCTGGCTTCGATGAGGACTTATGCCGCTTCGTTGAGGATGGATGTCCGGTCTTCACAAACTGTAAGTGGATCTTCAGGGGTTAGTGTTAGGATTTTTTAAGGGTTTATTTGGTGGGTTTTATTTTTAGGTTAGGATTTGTGGCAGCAATAGACCTAATTGCCCTTTTAATGGCAATGCCCATACAAATGCCCTTTTCAGGGCAATGGGGAGCTTAGGTTTTTTTAGTTAGGTTTTTATTTGGGGGGGTTGGTTGTGTGGGTGGTGGGTTTTACTGTTGTGGGGGTATTTGTATTTTTTATTTACAGGTAAAAGAGCTGATTTCTTTTAAGGGCCATTGATAGTTTATTGTAGGTTAGGGTTTTTTTTTATTTTGGGGGGGCTTTTTTATTTTGATAGGGCTATTAGATTAGGTGTAATTAGTTTACATATTTGATCATTTATTTTTTATTTTGTGTAACTTAGTGTTTATTTTTTTTTTCTAACTTAGTGTTTGTTATTTTTTGTAACTTAGTTGTTAGTTTTTTGTAACGTATTTTTTTATTGTAGATTTAAATTATTTGAGTAGGGTTAGGTGTTTAAATATATAATATAGTTAATTTAATTTGTAGTTTAATGTAGTTTTAGTATAACAGTTAGGGTAGATTAATTATTAGTTTAATATACTTTAATGTAATTTAGTATAATAGTTAGGGTAGGTTAATTAATAGTTTAACCCCTTAATGACAACTGACGTACCAGGTACGTCATGCATTAATAAGTAGTTAATGACAATGGACGTACCTGGTACGTCAGTTGTCTAAGAGAGTGCTGGAAGCGATTGCAATCGCTTCCAGCAGCTCTCAGGGTATTGCAGTGATGCCTCCATATGGAGGCATCCTGCAATACCTTTTTAGAAGACTCCGATGCAGAGAGGGCCACTCTGTGGCCCTCTCTGCACCGGTAGCGATGGTGCCGGTTCGTTGGTGGGTGGGAGCGCAACAGGGAGGCGGGTGGGCGGCCCATCGCTACCCGGCATCCGGTTCCTAGAAGTGCAATGTGCACGCCGGGTGCTGGGAGCGTGCGGGGGGCGCGCGTGCGCGTGCATGTGCATTAGCTGGCCACTGACACCAATGAGGAGGGAAGAGGGGGGGGAAAGATTTTTTTTTAAATAATATAAAAGGATCTGGGAGGGGGATAGGGGTATTGTGGGGGGCTGCTACACTACAGAAAACCCCAAAAAAAAGCAAAAGAGCAAAAAATACTTTTGTTTTTGGGCAAATTGGGTACTGGCAGACAGCTGCCAGTACCCAAGATGGCCGCAATTAGATAGGGGAGAGGGTTAGAGAGCTGGGGGGGGATCATGGAGGTTGGGGCTAAGGCAGGGGTCCATCACAGCTAAAATATTTTATTTTTTTTATAAAAAAAAAAAAAAACTCCTTTTATTTAGTACTGGCAGACTTTCTGCCAGTACTTAAGATGGCGGGGACATTTGTGGGGTGGGGGAGGGAAGAGAGCTGTTTGGGAGGGATCAGGGGGTGGGATGTGTCAGGTGGGAGGCTGATCTCTACCCTAAAGCTAAAATTAACCCTGCAAGCTCCCTACAACCTACCTAATTAACCCCTTCACTGCTGGGCATAATTTACGTGTGGTGCGCAGCAGCATTTAGCGGCCTTCTAATTACCAAAAAGCAATGCCAAAGCCATATAAGTCTGCTATTTCTGAACAAAGGGGATCCCAAAGAAGCTTTTACAACAATTTGTGCCATAATAGCACAAGCTGTTTGTAAATAATTTCAGTGAGAAACCTAAAATTGTGAAAAATGTAAAGTTTTTTTTTTATTTGCTCGCATTTGGCGGTGAAATGGTGGAATAAAATATACCAAAATGTGCCTAGATCAATACTTTGGGTTGTCTTCTAACAAAAAATATATACATGTCAAGGGATATTCAGGTATTCCTGACAGATATCAGGGTTCCAATGTAACTAGCGCTAATTTTGAAAAAAAGTGGTTTGGAAATAGCGAAGTGCTACTTGTATTTATGGCCCTATAACTTGCAAAAAAAAGCTAAGAACATGTAAACATTGGGTATTTCTAAACTCAGGACAAAATTTAGAAACTATTTAGCATGGGTGTTTTTTGGTGATTGTAGATGTGTAACAGATTTTGGGGGTCAAAGTTAGAAAAAGTGTGTTTTTTTCCATTTTTTCCTCATATTTTATTATTTTTTTTGCAGTAAATTATAAGACATGATGAAAATAATGGTATCTTTAGAAAGTCCATTTAATGGCGAGAAAAACGGTATATAATATGTGTGGGTACAGTAAATGAGTAAGAGGAAAATTACAGCTAAACACAAACACTGCAGAAATGTAAAAATAGCCATTGTCATTAAGGGTAAGAAAATAGAAAAATGGTCCGGTCATTAAGGGGTTAATATAAATCTAAAGGTAAGTTTAAATTTATTATAAGATAAGGATGAGTTAATATTTAATGTAAAGTTAAGGGGTTGTTAGGTTTAAGGGTTAATAGGTTAATTTAGTTTATGGCAATGTGGGGGGCTGGCGGTTTAGGGGTTAATAGGTTTAGTAAGTGCTATTGATGTGGGAGGCCAGGGGTTTAGGGTTTAATACATTTATTTAGTTGTGGTGGGCTCCGGGAGCGGCGGGGTAGGGGTTAATAAGTATAACGTAGGAGGCAGCGGTGTAGGGGGCGGCAGATTAGGGGTGTTTAGACTCGGGGTACATGTTAGGGTGTTAGGGTACATGTTAGGGTGGGAGTAAACATAACTTTTATTCTCCCATAGGAATCAATGGGATATCAGGCAGCAGCGAACATAAGCTTTCGCTGCTTTCAGACTCCCATTGATTTCTATGGCATCCGCCGCCTCCAGAGCGGCGGATTGAAAAGCAGGTATGCTGGGCCAGAATAGTGGCGAGCGTATCTGTTAGAAATTTGTTAACTAGCAAAAGTTGCCAGATAGTGCCAAATTTGCATTTGGAACATCTGTAATGACGTAAGCATCGATCTGTGTCAGACTAAGACCGGTGGATCGTATGTTACGTCACAGAGTTAAACTTTTGCTGGTCTGTAGGCTTTGATAACTAAGGGGAATCAAGCTCTCCACAATTATGCTGCGGAATTCCAGCGTATTTGCAGTTGACGGCTTGATAAGTAGGCCTCTTTATCTTACTTCTGTTATCATAAGTACATAATTCTCTTGGTGTCCTTTGCTGAAAAGTATACAGAAGTAAGCTCAGGAGCAGCAATGCCCTACTACAAATGCCTCTTGTTGAGGGTTGATAGGAGAAATAACTTTGTTGTATAGCATTTTCTTGGTTCAGGTGGAAGTGGTATGTCTTATATATGTGCACCAAAGTTATAATATCTCAACAGTATAAGGAATTTGTATAGCTCCTTGGTTGGGATATAAACCATATTCCATGGTGAGAATCACCTTTGCAGGTGTGTCCCAGCAAGTTTCAGTAAAAAAACAAGGAGGGCAGTAAGCTCTATAGGATATAAGGTAAAATCATTGCACCATTTTGAAACATTATTAACTATTTACTAACTACCTAGTTAAAATAAATACAAATTTACCTGTAAAATAAAACCTAACCTGTATTACACTAACACCTAACACTACACTAAAATTAAATAAATTAAATACAATTACCTAAATTACAACAACAAAAAACTAAATTACACAAAATAAAAAAAGAAATGATCAGATATTTAAACTAATTACACCTAATCTAATAACCCTATCAAAATAAAAAATTAAAAAAAAACCAAAATAAAAAAACCCTAGCCTACACTAAACTACCAATAGCCCTTAAAAGGGCCTTTGCAGGGCATTGTCCCAAAGAAATCAGCTCTTTTACCTGTAAAAAAAAAACCATACAAACCCCCCCAACAGTAAAACCCACCACCCACACAACCAACCCCCCAAATAAAATCCTAACTAAAAAAACCTAAGCTTCCCATTACCCTGAAAAGGTTAATAAGTGTAAGATTAGGGGTGTTTAGACTCTGGGTTCATGTTAGGGTGTTAGGTGTAAACATAAATTTTGTTTCCCCTTAGGAATCAATGGGGCTGCGTTACGGAGTTTTATGCTGCTTTTTTGCAGGTGTTAGGCTTTTTTTCAGCCGACTCTCCCCATTGATGTCTATGGGGAAATTGTGCACGAGCACGTAAAACCAGCTCACCGCGGCTTTCAGCAGTGCTGGTATTGGAGTGCGGTATGGAGCTCAATTTTGCTCTACGCTCACTTCTTGCCTAATAACGCCGGGTTTATGAAAACCTGTAATACCAGCGCTGTAGGGAAGTGAGCGGTGACAATAACGTGCAAGTTAGTACCGCACAGCTCTTACCGCAAAACTCGTAATCTAGCCGTCTAGCTGTCATCTAGTGCTCTTGCAAATGGATAACATTCTTACAAAACTGCTGCCATATAGTATTACAGAAATAGGCTGGCTCCTAAGCTTGCGTCCCTGCTTTTCAACCAAAGATACCAGAAGAACGAAGAAAATTTGATAATACAAGTAAATTATAAAGTAGTTTAAATTGAATACTCTATCTGAACTATTTTGGGTTTCATATCACTGTAAGAATGCTTTAGATCCCGGTTAATTTTACTTCTTTTATACGTATCCATGCTAAAAAAGATAAAACATTTATTTCAGATTTGGTCCAAAGGCATTTGGTAAATTGTTAAAGGGCCACTGTAAGTAAATATTTTCTATGCCTGTTACTAACTACCCCAAATACGCTTTTTATCAATAGCATTTCATTAACATATCTCTACCGTATATCAGAAATCTTGTCAGCAAATTTAATTGTTTTCCAAACCCACTCCGTGGGTATCCTTTGCTCTGTACCAATCCGTTTACAATACCTAGGTTTCAAAATGGCGCTTTAAACACAAAGTTATTGGTTTAAGTATTTTGAACATGCAGTGCTGAAAATAGTGGGCAGGATAACGTGACATCATCGGCGAATAAAAGATATAACTTTTAGAACGTTATGAAACTTCGTTTTGGAGAAAATATAGGTCAGTAGATTTTAATTAATGTTTATTAACTTTAATATGTTAGTTGTTTAGCTTAAAAATTATAACAGAAAGTAATCCTTTAAGAATTTCACATGCATAAAAAATAGTGTCACTGTTTAAATTAAAGGGGAAAAAAAGGTTGAAAATCATCTGGGTTATAATATAGCATGCACAAAAATTACCTGATTACCATTTTAAAGAACTAATATATCAATTTTTCGTCATTTTACTCATTATGCAGAACATCTAATGATTGCTGTTATGCGCAAAAAAAAAAAAAGAGAGATGAAAATTTTGTAAAAGATGAAGCTTACGGCAAATGAATTAGATCTGTAAATTATAATTTAAAAGAGAATATCATTTGAAAGCAAAGCTGGAAGAAAAAGAATTATCCTGAATAAGGTCAGTAGATGAAGAGATAATGCAAAAAGAAATGCGTTACAAGAGAACAGAACGTCAACTGAGAGAAGCATTGATATTCTGATATAATACTCAGCTATGGGATTTACCTAACAGGTGAGATCTTTTGCCGCAAAAAAACTCCATGGGGCCCATTTATCAAAGGGCTTGCGGACCTGATCCGACACTGCGGATCAGGTCCGCAAGACCTCGCTAAATGCGGAGAGCAATACGCTCTCCACATTTAACATTGCACCAGCAGCTCACAAGAGCTGCTGGTGCAACGCCGCCCCCTGCTGACTCGCGGCCAATCGGCCGCCAGTAGGGAGCTGTCAATCAACCCGATCGTATTCGATCGGGTTGATTTCCGGCGGTTCCTGTCCGCCTGCTCAGAGCAGGCGGACAGGGTTATGAAGCAGCGGTCTTTAGACCGCTGCTTCATAACTTGTGTTTCTGGCGAGTCTGAAGACTCGCCAGAAACACGGCCCTTCAAGCTCCATACGGAGCTTGATAAATGGGCCTGCATGTTTGGAAACTAAGGAAATATTTTACTATGAAATATCATTTTAAAACTAAAAAAAAAGAAAAAAATTAAAAGGGAAATTCATCTTTTTTTATACTGCATGTAAAAAGGTCATGTTTATCTGAAAAATCGGAAAAGTTTATCTTGCAGTATGCGCAGCATAAATTAGTTTGTTTTCTTTTTAAATAAAATATGGTTTGCCTTGTCACAGCCAATCAAAAAGCAGGACAACTGTGCATCATTATCCGCAGAGTGTAGAATGCAAAGTTTAAAGAGACAGTAAAGTCAAACTGAAACTTTTATGATTCAGACAGAGCATTCAATTTTAAACAACTTTCCAATTTACTTATGTTATCAATTTTACTTCTCTCTCTTGATATAATTAACAGTGTTTTGCAACATTGTATAACAAAGCTACAAATAATGTTGCAAAACACTGCTGCCATAGAATAGTAAAGACATGTCGACACTCCTGTGCTCTACTGAGCCTACCTAGTTTTACTCTTCAATAAAAGATACCAAAAGAACAAAGGAAATATGATCACAGAAGTAAATTGGAAAGGTGTTTAAAATGATATGCTATAATTTTGATTTTGACTTTACTGTCCCTTTAAGGTCAAAGTAATTTCTAAATCAGAGTCTGTTAGATAAGGTATTGAACATGTAAGGCGTGTCAATTAGCGATACGGTTTGCGTTATTCAGTTGTGTATCACTTGAGATCACATTGGAAAAGTAAAATATTTTACCTAGAGAAACATCATTAGTGCTAGAAAGGCTGCATGCCACATCATAGGATGTATAAAGCATTAACACTACATGGATGAGTTAGCACGTGTTATAGTTAAGCAACCATTTTGTTTTCTCTTTTTAAACATTTAAAAACAGTGGTATTAAAGGGTCATAAACACTAAGGGCACGATGATCTAAACTGCAGCAGATCAGACGTGTCTTTTCTCGCCATCTCTCGCAGGGGCTGCCCTGGTGGAATTATCGCAAAAAAAATGTTCAGTCCCTGCGAGTGGAGAGATGTCTCCTATTAAAAGTAACGGAGCTCGTTGGAAAGTGACACTAAGCTCCGTAGAGTGAATTAGCAGTGAGTAGGGGGCGCACTTTAAAAATTAATTCCTGCAGCCAATATAAATCACATTATGCTGCTTTCTGCATATAGCATCTTACAATCATCTATATTTTCATATGTGTGTGTTTTTCTATTAGGGTTATAAGGATTTTGAGAAAAGCTTGCCACCTTTTAGTTTGCGAGAAAAAACTGTGAGATCCGCAGTGCAAACATCAGAATTACGCTGGGATTAGAGAGACAATATCATATACGCCCATGGAACGCCCATGTTAGGCCCATTTTACAATAAAACAACAATTACTCTTTGTATTGTGTCGTAATAAATACACATTTCTGTGTGTTTTTTGCGCATCCAGTGCACCTAAATTACGATTTATGCTGTGCATATTTAATACGATTTATTCCTGTGTAGTTTACATACAAATTTTAAATGAATTTGAGAAAATACTATTTTTGGTGGAGAACTTTGTTACGATTTTTGATGCACCTTAAAAATACAATTTTTCTTGCATATTTTTGTATGAATGGTTCAACTATTCATTTTGTAAGATTTTTAAATTACGATTTTATATTGTGCAGTTTTATAACGTACACATCTCTTTAGCATTCGAAAATGTAGTATACGGCCCTTAGCGAGACACCCTGTTTTTAGGGTAAAAAGTAGCTTTAGATCATTCCACCAGAGAAATAGAAGTACTGATGAGCATTCTTTAATAATCTCGCGAGCCCAGAAACCTTTATATTATCGGGCCCTTAGTGCTAGAATACTAATGGGGCACAATCTATATCGCTAGGTGCATTATCTTTTGTGCGATTTGAGCAAAGAATATTGCACAATCTGGTATTATAAGTGGATTCTTAAATATAACCAATGCGCTTTAATGAGGCCGACTTTTTTGGTGCACCCTATACTTTTAATGGATAGCGCAAGGACCACTATTAACACATGGTGCACTTGTTTTACAAGTGGTGAGCTAAGTACTGCACTCCAGTACAATCCAAAATACTGATGTAAAATGTAGTGCTTTTTAAGACCTGAAATAAACCCTTATAATTAATAGTGTCGCACAGAATTACATGAAGAATTCTTCTACTTGTGCACAATCTGCTTAACACTTGAAAAATATCCTACATTAATTTTACTACCCTTGAACCCCCATCCCCCAACAATTAAAGCTCATTTCAACCTTATCTATTGCTCACTACCAAAAGCCAAGGATGCATGAAAGAGTTATGCAATTCAACTAGACTATGAGGGATCATTGATTTGTAATAAAAATATAAATGTTTGAGGAGAATAGGAGTGGAAATTCAGCATGCCAAAGAACGACCCCTAGGCAAAAGCCTATTTGGCCTAGACTAAAATAAGAAGTACCCCTAGGCAAAGGTCTATTTGACCTAGACCAAAATAAGAAGTGCCCTTAGGCAAAGGCCTATTTGGCCTAGACCAAAATAAGAAGTACCCCTAGGCAAAGGTCTATTTGTCCTAGACCAAAATAAGAAGTACCCCTAGGCAAAGGTCTATTTGGCCTAGACCAAAATAAGAAGTACCCCTAGGCAAAGGTCTATTTGGCCTAGACCAAAATAAGAAGTACCCCTAGGCAAAGGTCTATTTGGCCTAGACCAAAATTAGAAGTACCCCTAGACAAAGGTCTATTTGGCCTAGACCAAAATAAGCACCCTGGTCCTGGCTCTCTGTAAGTTAAATAAAATGTGCAACTAACTGTTTATTACTATTAACAACAGACACATTTACATAAAAGCTGTTTAGGAAACATATTTATATTGATTGTGCTCAAACAGCAGATATGAGGGCTGAATGTAGATACTATGATTTAGCTATGTGAGGAACATTTGTTAGAGAATAAGAATATTCCACTGTGTCACAGAAGCTTTTCATTGTATGGATTCCAATTTATTTATTCCCATACACAATAGATACTGCATATGTCTGCCAGTTTAATCTGTCAGTAGCTTCTCTCTATAAACTTCAACATGATTATCACAGGGGATTATGCACTGTAACAGATATCACTGGTCTGAGTATTACTTTACATGGCTTTATACCACCTTGCTAGTTGTACAGATATTTCATTAAAAAGAGATTTTCACCTCACTCCCTTTCATCATCTCAGTAAAATAAATATAGCAGCAGACATCAGAAGTACAATATGTAATCTGACAGACCTACTTGTCTCTTTTAAAGGGACACTGTACCCAAAAATTTTCTTTTGTGATTCAGATTGAGCATGAAATTTTAAGCAACTTTCTAATTTACTCCTATTATCAAATTTTCTTCATTCTCTTGGTATCTTTATTTGAAATGCAAGAATATAAGTTTAGATGCCGGCCCATTTTTGGTGAACAACCTGGGTTGTCCATGCTGATTGGTGGATAAATTCATCCACCAATAAAAAAGTGCTGTCCAGAGTACTGAAACCAAAAAAAAAGCTTAGATGCCTTCTTTTTCAAATAATGATAGCAAAAGAACGAAGAAAAATTGATAATAGGAGTAAATTAGAAAGTTGCTTAAAATTGCATGCTCTTTCTGAATTACAAAAGAAAAAAATTGGGTTCAGTGTCCCTTTAACTACTGGCAATAAGGCCAATGTGTTATTGTCATGTGAAATAGGTAACCAGTATAAAATCCAGGCTTTAGAAAACAAAATTGTCAGGCAATATTCTAAACAATGCTAACTGGTTAATTTTAGAATTGAGATGCCATACTTCCCATAATACTTTGCAGTTACAACTGGAAATGATGTAACAGAGCTTTTTTAAATGTTTATAATAATGACTACAATTTTTTGATTAGTTAAAACTAATGCAGCTCCCTTAGTATACATACATATATCATTGTGCACAAATGCACAATATCATCTGCACATGGAGCATGCGTGTGCAGATGCCAGGAGAACGCTACTTACCATAATGCATTGTGCCTACTGTAAAGTTTGGTGAAGGAAGGATAACCGTCTACGGCTATTATTCAAGGTTTGGGGTACGACCCTCATTTGCAGCAAAGGGTCATCTTAATGCTACAGGATACAAAGACATTTTAGACAATTGAATGGTTCCAACTTTTGTGGCAACAGTTTGGGTAAAGTCCTTTCCATTCCAGCATGACCGTACCCCTCTGTGCACAAAGCATGGCCCATGGTTTGACAAGTTTGGTGAGGAGGAACTTGAGTGGCCTACACAAAGCCCTGAACTCAACCCCCGCGGAACACCTTTGGGATGAACTGGAACACCAATTGAGATATATTACAATATACAGGATATTAACATTTCACTGTGTTGAATTATACACAATATATAATACCAAAACAAAGCAAATGTGGATTATATTTACAAATTAGATTATAAATTCTAATTTTTATTGTGTAACCACTTTAAAATATTACTTAAAAGTATTGGGCATATAGATAATTTATTTGAGAGAATATTTTATATTTTTTCTCCTCCTAGAAGGTCGGCTTTAAGATCCTAGGTGTGTCTGTGGTCACATCTGTGAGAAATTCCTCTACCCTGCCCTGTAGGAGTGCCTTTGGTTGATTAATTCTAAATATACCCTATAAACTACTAAGCAAGGGGATAATTAATTAACGGGTTAATATATTCCCCTGAATAAGGGCCATTTTATGAGTGGTGTGCCAACAGTTGTGTACATATATATTTATGTGTTTATATGTAATTACAGATATATATACACATACAAACACTTAAAGTGAATGTCAAGTTTGAATCAGTGCCCGTTTTTTAAAAACCCTGTTAAAAACAGGGGCACTTTCATTCATCAAACTTTACGTTTCACTTGTTTTGTTAAAATACTTACCTTTTAATCTTGAAAGCCGCTCCAGCGCTTCCCCTGCCCGTCGCAAGCCTCTTCAAATGTTTAAAATGACGAATCTGGTTTCCTCCAATCACGGCGATGCCTCAGGCAATGATTCCCCTGGGGGGGAAGCCGTGATTGGAGGATGCCGTATTCGTCATTGCTGACGTATGAAGTGACGAGTGGCAGGAGGGGGAATCACACTGGAGCGGCTTTCAAGATTAAAAGGTATTTTAACAAAACGAGTGAAATGTAAAGTTTGATGATTGAAAATGCCACTTTTTTAATAAGGCTTTTAAAAACCAGGCACTGATTCATCAAACTTGACATTCACTTTAAATACATATGTATACATATATAGAAATACAGTCAAGTAGATGAAAACGTTAAAAAAAAGTATTTATGCAATATTAATGTTTAATAAAGTGTTATACTGTGTATTTACTTTAAATATTTCACATTCCAATGTTCTGCACATAGCACAATATGTTCTAGGTATGTATAAATATATATTCCTATACATATTTGTATATATCTATACCTATATATATATATATATATATACACACACACACACATGTATATATTGTACCAAAATACCAATAGATTTATATACGTAGAAATAGCACACAGTGCTATCACGAGCAGGCCGAGATCTCAGAGCTGCCTGGCAGACTCACTCCCAGGAAAACACTGCCGATCACGAGGTGCAACGTCGACCAATCGGAATTACACTCGTACCCTGCTATAGACGAGGTGTCAGAGAGAATCCGCCAAACGGTCCACTCTAAGGGCAAGGCTTTTGACGTGCACAAATTTGATCCGATAGGAAATACAATGTAGTATATGTTGGTAGTAGCTCCTTATGGCTTCATCACCAGACCGTCATTTACTTGCCACAAAAACTGCGGTTGTGGTAGAGGGACTCCTGGTGGAGAGCTCAAACACTCCGGCCGGAGTCAAGTTTGTGCACGTCACAAGCCTTGCCCTTAGAGTGGACCGATTGGCAGATTCTCCCTGACTCCTCATCTGACGCAGTGTGCAAAGGTAATTCCAATTGGTGGACGTCACACCCCGTGATCAGCAGTGTTTTCCTGGGAGTGAGTCTACCGGGTGGCTCTGAGGTCTCGGCCTGCCCTTGATAGCACTGTGTGTGCTAACATCTATGTGAGTTGACATCTGTATGACACCTTTTATATGCTCACTTAACTGACGATACTACACTATTAGGCGCCTCCTTCTCTGTCTTACAGGACATTTGTTGCAATCTACTTTTGTTTGGAGTGCAGCCGGACCCACAAATCTGGTGTTGTACACCCAAGTCTCTTGTTTGATTATATTGCTCCATTTTTGGTCATAATAGTGCACCTTTAAGGGTTGTCTTTCCCTTTTGTTTGTCTAAACTTTTTAAAAACAGATTAACACCATGTTTGTTGAAATTGTTTTTCAATAGCCAAACTCCATCAACCACTTGACTTGTATTTGAAGGAAACAATCTGGAGTTGTTACTGGAGCAGATAATTATTTTAACCATAACTGCATTATATTGCAGTTTGTTATCCGATGACCTCTGATAAGGCCAAATAGGGGGCAGATATGTAGCAGTGTTTGCCTTGAGAAGTCTGAAGTGTGCATAATCCTTTAAATGTAAAAACGTCATGTAAATATGAGAAAATTAAGTAAAAAAGAAAACAGAATTTATGTTTACCTGATAAATTACTTTCTCCAACGGTGTGTCCGGTCCACGGCGTCATCCTTACTTGTGGGATATTCTCTTCCCCAACAGGAAATGGCAAAGAGCCCAGCAAAGCTGGTCACATGATCCCTCCTAGGCTCCGCCTTCCCCAGTCATTCGACCGACGTAAAGGAGGAATATTTGCATAGGAGAAATCATATGATACCGTGGTGACTGTAGTTAAAGAAAATAAATTATCAGACCTGATTAAAAAACCAGGGCGGGCCGTGGACCGGACACACCGTTGGAGAAAGTAATTTATCAGGTAAACATAAATTCTGTTTTCTCCAACATAGGTGTGTCCGGTCCACGGCGTCATCCTTACTTGTGGGAACCAATACCAAAGCTTTAGGACACGGATGAAGGGAGGGAGCAAATCAGGTCACCTAGATGGAGGGCACCACGGCTTGCAAAACCTTTCTCCCAAAAATAGCCTCAGAAGAAGCAAAAGTATCAAATTTGTAAAATTTAGTAAAAGTGTGCAGTGAAGACCAAGTCGCTGCCTTACATATCTGATCAACAGAAGCCTCGTTCTTGAAGGCCCATGTGGAAGCCACAGCCCTAGTGGAATGAGCTGTGATTCTTTCAGGAGGCTGCCGTCCGGCAGTCTCGTAAGCCAATCTGATGATGCTTTTAATCCAAAAAGAGAGAGAGGTAGAAGTTGCTTTTTGACCTCTCCTTTTACCAGAATAAACAACAAACAAAGAAGATGTTTGTCTAAAATCCTTTGTAGCATCTAAATAGAATTTTAGAGCACGAACTACATCCAAATTGTGCAACAAACGTTCCTTCTTTGAAACTGGATTCGGACACAAAGAAGGCACGACTATCTCCTGGTTAATGTTTTTGTTAGAAACAACTTTCGGAAGAAAACCAGGTTTAGCATGTAAAACCACCTTATCTGCATGGAACACCAGATAAGGAGGAGAACACTGCAGAGCAGATAATTCTGAAACTCTTCTAGCAGAAGAAATTGCAACCAAAAACAAAACTTTCCAAGATAATAACTTAATATCAACGGAATGTAAGGGTTCAAACGGAACCCCCTGAAGAACTGAAAGAACTAAATTGAGACTCCAAGGAGGAGTCAAAGGTTTGTAAACAGGCTTGATTCTAACCAGAGCCTGAACAAAGGCTTGAACATCTGGCACAGCTGCCAGCTTTTTGTGAAGTAACACAGACAAGGCAGAAATCTGTCCCTTCAAAGAACTTGCAGATAATCCTTTCTCCAAACCTTCTTGAAGAAAGGATAGAATCTTAGGAATTTTTACCTTGTCCCAAGGGAATCCTTTAGATTCACACCAACAGATATATTTTTTCCATATTTTGTGGTAGATTTTTCTAGTTACAGGCTTTCTGGCCTGAACAAGAGTATCAATGACAGAATCTGAGAACCCTCGCTTTGATAAGATCAAGCGTTCAATCTCCAAGCAGTCAGTTGGAGTGAGACCAGATTCGGATGTTCGAACGGACCTTGAACAAGAAGGTCTCGTCTCAAAGGTAGCTTCCATGGTGGAGCCGATGACATATTCACCAGGTCTGCATACCAAGTCCTGCGTGGCCACGCAGGAGCTATCAAGATCACCGATGCCCTCTCCTGATTGATCCTGGCTACCAGCCTGGGGATGAGAGGAAACGGCGGGAATACATAAGCTAGTTTGAAGGTCCAAGGTGCTACTAGTGCATCTACTAGAGTCGCCTTGGGATCCCTGGATCTGGACCCGTAGCAAGGAACCTTGAAGTTCTGACGAGAGGCCATCAGATCCATGTCTGGAATGCCCCACAATTGAGTAATTTGGGCAAAGATTTCCGGATGGAGTTCCCACTCCCCCGGATGAAATGTCTGACGACTCAGAAAATCCGCTTCCCAATTTTCCACTCCTGGGATGTGGATTGCAGACAAGTGGCAGGAGTGAGTCTCCGCCCATTGAATGATTTTGGTCACTTCTTCCATCGCCAGGGAACTCCTTGTTCCCCCCTGATGGTTGATGTACGCAACAGTCGTCATGTTGTCTGATTGAAACCGTATGAACTTGGCCTTTGCTAGCTGAGGCCAAGCCTTGAGAGCAGTCTCGTAAGCCAATCTGATGATGCTTTTAATCCAAAAAGAGAGAGAGGTAGAAGTTGCTTTTTGACCTCTCCTTTTACCAGAATAAACAACAAACAAAGAAGATGTTTGTCTAAAATCCTTTGTAGCATCTAAATAGAATTTTAGAGCACGAACTACATCCAAATTGTGCAACAAACGTTCCTTCTTTGAAACTGGATTCGGACACAAAGAAGGCACGACTATCTCCTGGTTAATGTTTTTGTTAGAAACAACTTTCGGAAGAAAACCAGGTTTAGTACGTAAAACCACCTTATCTGCATGGAACACCAGATAAGGAGGAGAACACTGCAGAGCAGATAATTCTGAAACTCTTCTAGCAGAAGAAATTGCAACCAAAAACAAAACTTTCCAAGATAATAACTTAATATCAACGGAATGTAAGGGTTCAAACGGAACCCCCTGAAGAACTGAAAGAACTAAATTGAGACTCCATGGAGGAGTCAAAGGTTTGTAAACAGGCTTGATTCTAACCAGAGCCTGAACAAAGGCTTGAACATCTGGCACAGCTGCCAGCTTTTTGTGAAGTAACACAGACAAGGCAGAAATCTGTCCCTTCAAAGAACTTGCAGATAATCCTTTCTCCAAACCTTCTTGAAGAAAGGATAGAATCTTAGGAATTTTTACCTTGTCCCAAGGGAATCCTTTAGATTCACACCAACAGATATATTTTTTCCATATTTTGTGGTAGATTTTTCTAGTTACAGGCTTTCTGGCCTGAACAAGAGTATCAATGACAGAATCTGAGAACCCTCGCTTTGATAAGATCAAGCGTTCAATCTCCAAGCAGTCAGTTGGAGTGAGACCAGATTCGGATGTTCGAACGGACCTTGAACAAGAAGGTCTCGTCTCAAAGGTAGCTTCCATGGTGGAGCCGATGACATATTCACCAGGTCTGCATACCAAGTCCTGCGTGGCCACGCAGGAGCTATCAAGATCACCGATGCCCTCTCCTGATTGATCCTGGCTACCAGCCTGGGGATGAGAGGAAACGGCGGGAATACATAAGCTAGTTTGAAGGTCCAAGGTGCTACTAGTGCATCTACTAGAGTCACCTTGGGATCCCTGGATCTGGACCCGTAGCAAGGAACCTTGAAGTTCTGACGAGAGGCCATCAGATCCATGTCTGGAATGCCCCACAATTGAGTAATTTGGGCAAAGATTTCCGGATGGAGTTCCCACTCCCCCGGATGAAATGTCTGACGACTCAGAAAATCCGCTTCCCAATTTTCCACTCCTGGGATGTGGATTGCAGACAAGTGGCAGGAGTGAGTCTCCGCCCATTGAATGATTTTGGTCACTTCTTCCATCGCCAGGGAACTCCTTGTTCCCCCCTGATGGTTGATGTACGCAACAGTCGTCATGTTGTCTGATTGAAACTGTATGAACTTGGCCTTTGCTAGCTGAGGCCAAGCCTTGAGAGCATTGAATATCGCTCTCAGTTCCAGAATATTTATCGGGAGAAGAGATTCTTCCCGAGACCAAAGACCCTGAGCTTTCAGGGGTCCCCAGACCGCGCCCCAGCCCACCAGACTGGCGTTGGTCGTGACAATGACCCACTCTGGTCTGCGGAAGCTCATCCCCTGTGACAGGTTGTCCAGGGACAGCCACCAACGGAGTGAATCTCTGGTCCTCTGATCTACTTGTATCGTCTGAGACAAGTCTGTATAGTCCCCATTCCACTGACTGAGCATGCACAGTTGTAATGGTCTTAGATGAATTCGCGCAAAAGGAACTATGTCCATTGCCGCTACCATCAAACCTATTACTTCCATGCACTGCGCTATGGAAGGAAGAGGAACAGAATGAAGTATTTGACAAGAGTTTAGAAGTTTTGATTTTCTGGCCTCTGTCAGAAAAATCCTCATTTCTAAGGAGTCTATTATTGTTCCCAAGAAGGGAACCCTTGTTGACGGAGATAGAGAACTTTTTTCTACGTTCACTTTCCACCCGTGAGATCTGAGAAAGGCCAGGACAATGTCCGTGTGAGCCTTTGCTTGTGGAAGGGACGACGCTTGAATCAGAATGTCGTCCAAGTAAGGTACTACTGCAATGCCCCTTGGTCTTAGCACCGCTAGAAGGGACCCTAGTACCTTTGTGAAAATTCTTGGAGCAGTGGCTAATCCGAACGGAAGTGCCACAAACTGGTAATGCTTGTCCAGGAATGCGAACCTTAGGAACCGATGATGTTCCTTGTGGATAGGAATATGTAGATACGCATCCTTTAAATCCACCGTGGTCATGAATTGACCGTCCTGGATGGAAGGAAGAATTGTTCGAATGGTTTCCATTTTGAACGATGGAACCTTGAGAAACTTGTTTAGGATCTTGAGATCTAAGATTGGTCTGAATGTTCCCTCTTTTTTGGGAACTACGAACAGATTGGAGTAGAACCCCATCCCTTGTTCTCCTAATGGAACAGGATGAATCACTCCCATTTTTAACAGGTCTTCTACACAATGTAAGAATGCCTGTTTTTTTATGTGGTCTGAAGACAATTGAGACCTGTGGAACCTCCCCCTTGGGGGAAGCCCCTTGAATTCCAGAAGATAACCTTGGGAGACTATTTCTAGCGCCCAAGGATCCAGAACATCTCTTGCCCAAGCCTGAGCGAAGAGAGAGAGTCTGCCCCCCACCAGATCCAGTCCCGGATCGGGGGCCAACATCTCATGCTGTCTTGGTAGCAGTGGCAGGTTTCTTGGCCTGCTTTCCTTTGTTCCAGCCTTGCATTGGCCTCCAGGCTGGCTTGGCTTGAGAAGTATTACCCTCTTGCTTAGAGGACGTAGCACTTGGGGCTGGTCCGTTTCTGCGAAAGGGACGAAAATTAGGTTTATTTTTGGCCTTGAAAGACCTATCCTGAGGAAGGGCGTGGCCCTTGCCCCCAGTGATATCAGAGATAATCTCTTTCAAGTCAGGGCCAAACAGCGTTTTCCCCTTGAAAGGAATGTTAAGCAATTTGTTCTTGGAAGACGCATCCGCTGACCAAGATTTTAGCCAAAGCGCTCTGCGCGCCACAATAGCAAAACCAGAATTTTTCGCCGCTAACCTAGCCAATTGCAAAGTGGCGTCTAGGGTGAAAGAATTAGCCAATTTGAGAGCATGAATTCTGTCCATAATCTCCTCATAAGAAGAAGAATTATTATTGAGTGCCTTTTCTAGTTCATCGAACCAGAAACACGCTGCTGTAGTGACAGGAACAATGCATGAAATTGGTTGTAGAAGGTAACCTTGCTGAACAAACATCTTTTTAAGCAAACCTTCTAATTTTTTATCCATAGGATCTTTGAAAGCACAACTATCTTCTATGGGTATAGTGGTGCGTTTGTTTAGAGTAGAAACCGCCCCCTCGACCTTGGGGACTGTCTGCCATAAGTCCTTTCTGGGGTCGACCATAGGAAACAATTTTTTAAATATGGGGGGAGGGACGAAAGGTATACCGGGCCTTTCCCATTCTTTATTTACAATGTCCGCCACCCGCTTGGGTATAGGAAAAGCTTCGGGGGGCCCCGGGACCTCTAGGAACTTGTCCATTTTACATAGTTTCTCTGGAATGACCAAATTCTCACAATCATCCAGAGTAGATAACACCTCCTTAAGCAGAGCGCGGAGATGTTCCAATTTAAATTTAAATGTAATCACATCAGGTTCAGCTTGTTGAGAAATTTTCCCTGAATCTGAAATTTCTCCCTCAGACAAAACCTCCCTGGCCCCCTCAGACTGGTGTAGGGGCACTTCAGAACCAATATCATCAGCGTCCTCATGCTCTTCAGTATTTTCTAAAACAGAGCAGTCGCGCTTTCGCTGATAAGTGGGCATTTTGGCTAAAATGTTTTTGATAGAATTATCCATTACAGCCGTTAATTGTTGCATAGTAAGGAGTATTGGCGCACTAGATGTACTAGGGGCCTCCTGTGTGGGCAAGACTGGTGTAGACGAAGGAGGGGATGATGCAGTACCATGCTTACTCCCCTCACTTGAGGAATCATCTTGGGCATCATTTTCTCTAAATTTTGTGTCACATAAATCACATCTATTTAAATGAGAAGGAACCTTGGCTTCCCCACATACAGAACACAGTCTATCTGGTAGTTCAGACATGTTAAACAGGCATAAACTTTATAACAAAGTACAAAAAACGTTTTAAAATAAAACCGTTACTGTCACTTTAAATTTTAAACTGAACACACTTTATTACTGCAAATGTGAAAAAGTATGAAGGAATTGTTCAAAATTCACCAAAATTTCACCACAGTGTCTTAAAGCCTTAAAAGTATTGCACACCAAATTTGGAAACTTTAACCCTTAAAATAACGGAGCCGTTTTTATAATTAACCCCTTTACAGTCCCTGGTATCTGCTTTGCTGAGACCCAACCAAGCCCAAAGGGGAATACGATACCAAATGACGCCTTCAGAAAGTCTTTTCTATGTATCAGAGCTCCTCACACATGCATCTGCATGTCATGCTTCCCAAAAACAAGTGCGCAATAGAGGCGCGAAAATGAGACTCTGCCTATGATTAGGGAAAGCCCCTAGAGAATAAGGTGACCAATACAGTGCCTGCCGGTTATTTTACATAGTTCCCAAGATTAAAATAATTCCTCAAGGCTATGGGGTATAAAATATGCTTATATATGAATCGTTTTAGCCCAGAAAAATGTCTACAGTCTTAAAAGCCCTTGTGAAGCCCTTTTTTCCTTTATGTAATAAAAATGGCTTACCGGATCCCATAGGGAAAATGACAGCTTCCAGCATTACATCGTCTTGTTAGAAATGTGTCATACCTCAAGCAGCAAAAGTCTGCTCACTGTTTCCCCCAACTGAAGTTAATTCCTCTCAACAGTCCTGTGTGGAAACAGCCATCGATTTTAGTAACGGTTGCTAAAATCATTTTCCTCTTACAAACAGAAATCTTCATCTCTTTTCTGTTTCAGAGTAAATAGTACATACCAGCACTATTTTAAAATAACAAACTCTTGATTGAATAATAAAAACTACAGTTAAACACCAAAAAACTCTAAGCCATCTCCGTGGAGATGTTGCCTGTACAACGGCAAAGAGAATGACTGGGGAAGGCGGAGCCTAGGAGGGATCATGTGACCAGCTTTGCTGGGCTCTTTGCCATTTCCTGTTGGGGAAGAGAATATCCCACAAGTAAGGATGACGCCGTGGACCGGACACACCTATGTTGGAGAAAGGTTGTTTCTCTTTTTAACTTTTCAAGAGTTCACCCATTTTGCATCTAAGAAAAGCAAATTGTCTGGATTTATTGCATGTGTCATTTGGCTGATTTATCTTTTTTAAATTAGCACACTTCTGATGATTTGGAATACCCTGGAAACAACTGCCAAAAACAAAGTTCAATATGAATATTTTGCACAGCAAACTCTCATGAACTAAAATATGTTTAAACAATAAAAGTTAAGAATAAAGGTTTAGGGTTTATTAAGCACTCTTTCCTAGTCTAAGTAGTAAGGAATTAAAAAATAACTTTTAATAATTAAAGGTAAAAAATGAGGAAACAACCTCTATATAATAAATTAAACCCCACCAACCAAAATAATCAAGTGAGATAAAAAAGTGCATGTATTCACTCCCCTGTTTCCTGGCTGATAGCTGCAGTCGTCGGCATCTGGTGTCAGGGGTGAAAAAACATGCAAACACTGCAGCTATCAGCCAGGAAACAGGGGGGTGAATACATGCACTTTTTTTTTATCTCACTTGATTATTTTGGTTGGTGGGGTTTAATTTAATATATAGAGGTTGTTTTTATCTCACTTGATTATTTTGGTTGGTGGGGTTTAATTTATTATATAGAGGTTGTTGCCTCATTTTTACCTTTAATTATTAAAAGTTATTTTTCACTTACTACTTAGACTAGGAAAGAGTGCTTAATAAATCCTAAACCTTTATTCTTAACTTTTATTGTTTCAACCTTTGTTTAGGGGTAGCACCGGACTGTTACATTTAGCTCAGTCTTTTTTCCAGGGTCACTGGGTCCTAGTGCCATTCTCATATTATTGTTGAACTAAAATATGTACCACAGTAAGATAAAATGTGCTTTTATGTATAGACTTTAGAGTGACAATTAAACACATCTTGCTTTAGTTCTATAAAGAAGTCAAGGGCAGATTCAAGTGTGACACCAAGACAACGGACCTGGGATGAGGTTTTAAAAATAGAAGCTCCAAAAGGAAGAGAAATTTGGATGTGTGGATGTCTAAGAGGGGGAGGAATAAGAAGCAGCTCAGTTTTAAACAAATCTGGTTGGAGTTAGCGTGAAGATATCCAAGAGGAAATCGCAGAGAGACAGTTGGTAAATTAAGGAAATAGAAAAATTATACAGGTTTGGTGTGCAAGCAGAAAGGCAGTCACTTAATATGTCATTTAAAAAGTATTTCATTAAAAACAACCTGTTAAAATTGGCGTTTTTTTAAGACACAAGGGTTTTAATTTTACTTCTTCAAAATAAAGATCGACTTTGTGTTTGCAGAGCAAAGGAAAAGGAAGGGCAATATACAAATCTACATATTAAAAGGTCAATTTCTCGTTTCCATAATATGGTGAATGGGCTTAATGCTCCATGAAACTATGTAATTGTGATGCACTGTTTTCATTTTATCATGAAGGTTCTGTTGCCTTGGAAACAATCAATTTAAGATCATGGTGTTGATGGCCCTGTAATGTTAAACTTCTAACACAGATATGTGCCAGACAATATCCTATCAAGAAAGTAATAAAAAAAGCTGACAAAGGTCAAAGGAAATATATTAAATTTATAGTAGAGGTCACAAGATTATTATATGTCTAACTATAACACACAAACATATTTTCATAGCTCTCTGTGTTATGAGCAAATCTCCAGTGAATAATATTTTTAACGTGTTATAAAAATTTAGGGGCCATATTAAATCAGATTAAAGGACATAAACTGGCAAACCTTAACTGAATAGAACAAACAAAATGTATAAAAGCTCTTTACTGTAATGTCATATAACTATTTAACTCTATGTCTCTGTGGACAAATGCAATGTTATCGCGGTCAAGGTCAAAAGGTTACACATCTGTTATCTAACACCACCACCCATCGTCTGCGTAGAGTAAAGGTAAAAAAAAGCTCAATATTAATAATAATTAAAAGAAAAGTACGTACTCATGGGAAATAAGAATAAACATTTCCCTTCGGGCTATGAAACTGTAGCTCTTGAGTTTTGGAATTATTGGCTTGAGATTCTGTTGCTGCAACAGCAAAGCCTCTGAGTAATTTTGATGTGAAAGGATCTGTGTTAAGAGAATTTAATGAAGTTTTGGAGTCCTGCCTTTCAATAATGTGTTTTTTTGTGTGTAATTGAATCTCTTGTAAAATGTTTATTATGTCGTCCTAACACCTCAATATACAACAATTTGTTTGACACGTCGGTAACAGGATGCCCATTCTGCGTTGCTCTAAAGTCTAGTCAAAGCTTTACAACATTAAACATTCTTTATTAAAACATGAGACATTGAATTACCTATTGTGTCCATGCCAACAAAGTGATATTTAATCGTTTTAATTCCTCTCCATCATATAAATACTTACTTTTATGTCAATTTTTTTGAGGATCATAAACACGGATGCTGCATTTAAAGTTAAACCTTATTGCCAGGATGTATTGCTCCTCATAGAATTTTAATTAAGACTGCAATCTGAGCCATTTTTCTGTCAGTCTTCAATGTATAAAAGATCATTTCAAGACAAAGAAATAATGTTTCTTAACAGCTTGGTATTCTTTCATTTACCTTAATTTTATCAGTTATAAAATAATTTGCTTGTCGTTTACCAAGATTCATAGACGTTTCTGAGGTTGCCAAGAGTTCTATTTGTGAAGGTGAGATCATTTGTTTGTGTTCCATAAACATGGCTTCACCTACATTTTCAACAAATTTGTTAGTGGGTGTTCCTCCAATTAAAGGGACATGTAGCTCAATTTTTTTTCTTTCACGATTCAGACAGACTATACAGTTTTACTTCATTTGTCTAATTTGCTGTATTCTCTTGGTATCCTTTGTAATAAAGCATACCTAGGTAGGCTCAGAAGCACCAATGCACTACTGGGAGATAGCTGCTTATTGGTGGCTGCACATATATGACGTTTTGTATTGGCTCACCTAATGCGTTTAGCTAGCTTCTAGTAGTGCATTGCAGCTTCTTCAACAAAGGATTCCAAGAGAATTAAGATAACTTGATAGTAGAAGTAAATTTGAAAGTTGTTTAAAACTATATGCCCTATCTGAAACAAGAAAGAAAAAATTGGGGTTTCTTGTCTCTTTAACATATCTAATTGCACAGAGTGTCCAATCTCGTATATCAAACAAGAACCTGGGCAAAACACATCCTGTTAATGTTTGTAAGTGTAAAATATTTACATGTCTGTTTTGTTATGGAGAAGTCACAATGGATTGATTGGAAGGTGTCTTGGAGACACAAATAAGGGGCTGCTTGAGGGTTTCCATAGTGTTCCCGGGGTGTGGTCAGGGTTTTTCCCCTTCATTAACGCCAAACGTGTGGGAATCATACAAACTTGCTGGGCCTATGGTTCTTACCTGCCATCAAAATATATATCTCTCTCGATTGCTATTGTAAAGCACATTTTCTCTCTTACAAAGCTGACAAAATTGTCTAGGTTTATTATTCTTTTATTTTTTTTCAAGATTTCTTTTTTGCATGTTAGTTTGACCAAATATATATTCCGTAGTATCATTTACATTTGTTTCTAAAGTTTCACCCCTTTTTAATAACAGAAATACTGGCTCTCAAAAATGGGCAAGGAAAAACATAATTTATGTAAGAATTTACCTGATAAATTCATTTCTTTCATATTGGCAAGAGTCCATGAGCTAGTGACATATGGGATATAGAATCCTACCAGGAGAGGCAGTTTCCCAAACCTCAAATGCCTATAAATACACCCCTCACCACACCCACAATTCAGTTTAACGAATAGCCAAGTAGTGGGGTGATAAAGAAAGGAGTAAAAAGCATCAACAAAGGAATTTGGAAATAATTGTGCTTTATACAAAAAAATCATAACCACCATAAAAAGGGGTGGGCCTCATGGACTTGCCAATATGAAAGAAATGAATTTATCAGGTAAGTTCTTACATAAATTATGTTTTCTTTCATGTAATTGGCAAGAGTCCATGAGCTAGTGACGTATGGGATATCAATACCCAAGATGTGGAACTCCACGCAAGAGTCACTAGAGAGGGAGGGATAACCACCTCCATAGGAGGCAAAGTTTGTAAAACTGAATTGTGGGTGTGGTGAGGGGTGTATTTATAGGCATGTGAGGTTTGGGAAACTTTGCCCCTCCTGGTAGGATTGTATATCCCATACGTCACTAGCTCATGGACTCTTGCCAATTACATGAAAGAAAGGGTGTTTGAAAGAAAATGAGCATTAATGACACATCCTTTTCACAATAAGAACATTGATCCTATATGCCACAACTAAAACTACCTATTTTGGAATCAAAATACTCTTACAACTCAAAATAGATAACAAAAACTGTAGTTTTTCATGAAATAAGAAACATGATTATTATTAAATAATGCTAATTTTTAACACTTTGAATTTAAAGAATTTTTTTTAATTTTATATTTTGATTACATTCAATAAAGACATTAAAATACTCTTAAAACGAAAATAAGTCATAAAAGATCAGTACCAGACATTTCTTGTTGTGGCTCACAGTGAGACAGTTTCAAGATAAAATCATGTATTGTCTTAAAGGGAATGAAAAAACTCAAGATCAAAATGCACTTCAAAATGTTAAAAAGCAACATTTTTCTAATACACACGAACTAGCCAAAATGTTAGTAGTGAAATCTATCATACTTTCAGTGACCACTTTTTAAAGTGCATAGAGCATATGTAAATATGCCCTATGCATCTTCAAATACGGCACCTGTTTAGAGTGACAGTGGTGGCATGTATTCATCAGAAATGATGCAATTGGATTCATCACCAACATAATATAGGAGTATGAATGCAGGTGCATTTACAAATACCCTCTGTGTAGTGTAAAAGTTTCCACTGATACACTGATAACATTTACTTAAAATATTCACAGGCATTTTTCAATGTTGAGTTGTATTTTCATATGTTTTAGAAGCCTTAAAGCGACAGTCTACTTGAATTTTTTTTTATATAAAAGAAGAGATAATCCCTTCATTACCCATTACCCATTTTGGAACAACGAACACGGTTAATATTAATACACTATATCTCTGTGATTACATTCCATCTAAACTTCTACAGACTGCCCCCTTATCTCAGTTCTTTTGGCAGACTTGCATTTTACCCAGTCAGTGCCCTCTCATAAATAACTCTAACGGAGTGAGCTCAATGTCGCACGTATGAACTAGCACTGTCTATCTGTGATAAGAAGCGGCCTTTATGGGCGTAGACATTAGCATATGAGCCTACCTAGGATTAGCTTTCAATAAAGAATACGAAAACTAACAAAGCAAATTTGATAATAAAAGTAAAATGGAAAGTTGTTTAAAATTGAATGCCCTATCTGAATCATGAAAGTTTACTTTTGACTTGACTGTCCCTTTAAAGGGACAGTATACACCAATTTTTATATAACTGCATGTAATAGACACCAGTATAAAAAAAGAATATGCACAGATACCGATCTAAAAATCCAGTATAAAACCTTTAAAAACTTACTTAAAAGCTCCAAGATTAGCACTGTTGATGAGGTTAGGCTGGGACACCCAGTGAAAGGGGCCGGGAAAGCAGACACTCTCCCCCACCCCCCTTCCCTGCATATGAAAAGACAGATTAGAAAAACAAGAGCCAGCAGTAGTCTGTAAACGCATTTATCTATCTGACACTTAGGGGCTTGGTTAGGAGTCTGAAAATCAGCACAATGCTATTAAACAATAAGCAAAACTAAACATTGTTACAAAAACACTACCAGATGGGCTATATAAATGGATCATCTACAAAACACTTTGTACACTAGATTTGTCTTTGCATATGTCCCTTTAAGGGCCTCATATAAATGCATGGCTATTAAACACACAACTAAAAAATATATTTCCTAAATACGTCAAGTGACACAGGGATAGATTTTAGGTAAGGTTGCTGTTCACCCCTAAAGAGGGCTCTTTTGAGTTGTACCCACCTTGCTTTTCATCTTCCCCAAAATCCCCAAAGCCCACATGGTTGGCTGCAATTTTCCCTGTAGCCACAAAAACTATGGCCCACATTTGTAAATTTGCTTTTTCCCAGGGACCACAATGTGGCCCTCAAGCTGCCTGTTGGCCATCCCTGATAAACAACATAATCACGATGACAAGAGGAAGTGCATAAAGGTTTGTTATTCACATTATTATACTAAAATTATATTTTAGCAATGTCACGGCTGCTATAAGTTACACTGAACAGAAGTCATTGATGAAAAGCCACAGCATATTGCAACAAATTCCCACAATGCTCTTACACCCTAACACCCATATAAGAAATGTCAAAATCACACATGAGATCAGGAGACTGAATTGAGTAGGTTATTTCTGATGAAACAGGGAAAATGAATACAGGTATCGTACAGAGGATATTGTGTCTGCCTTGCGCTCAGTGTACACGCTCTTGCCAGAAGTGCCAACTGGAAAATTGTTTTAGAAATTCATACATAAATCTATTTACTTTTAACAAAGCCAGCTGTCAACTAGCCAGTTGTTTATACTGCAGTGCCCAAATATTGTTAGATTGCCCAGATGTGAATAAAGCCAGGATGAGCAATTCTATTAATGTAGAACACTTGTAATGTTATCCAGACCACTGTATAATCAAAACACACTATTTTTTTTTTTTCATTTATCAACCTAAACACGTGTAAAGAATACACACATCTAAATCACTTGGGAATCATGCGTTGTAGGATGTGCATATGATACCATTGAGATGTATTATATAATTTGCCAGTCAATAAAGCATTCAGATACAGTAGACACACAACATGATTACATATGGCAGATGCTTAAAGGTGCATTATAGTTCAAATTCAATTTTTACAATATTTTCCAGTTTACTTTCATTATCAAATTGTGCATAGTCTGAGGCACCAGCTGTTACTAAGCACGCGCAAAAGTTCAATATATATATATATATATATATATATATATATATATATATATATATATATATATACACACACACACACATATACATATATATACACATATACATATATATATATATATATATATATATATATATATATATACACACACACATTATATATATATATCCAAGCAAAAGCGAACAATTTTCCAGTGGTGGATGCAGGTAAAACAAAACAAAATTTATTGATTACATTTTAAAATCATTAACACACAACATGTTAAAAAGCTAAAGAGGGCATCAAATCAGGTCTTACGTGTTTCAGCTCTGCTGAGCCGTACTCATAGACCTCTGATCTGGTGCTGTGACTGCACAAATTTATATACACAATTTAATTAGGTCAATTAAAAACACTTGTCCAACTTAGTTTAACATGTTAACCCCTATTAATATTGTTGTCCATTCTGTGTTCTATGTATAATTCAGGGTCAATGTTGATGTGTGTACATGTTTTCTATTGGGCTTCAGGAGTCCTGTGTAATATTGAGAAACGATCTTTCTATCTTATGCTGATTTTATCATATATACTTTTATAAAACTGTTTAATTCTCATGAGTGTATGTTATGTTAATTTCTCAGCATAATAATTTATTATACTCATATGTATTACTGATACATTCTATGACGTTACAGGTTGTGAGTTTTTGTTGAAAGGTACCCAGGATTCTGTGAATAGGTTTTAGAACTCATGAATTATTGTTAATTTATTTGGGACTATTTAGTTAAGTTTTTATTCCCAAAAAATTATGAGTTGAAACATAGAATTAAATACATAAGGGATATTGGTTTTTAAACGGAACATCCAATATACTTCTTTCTTACTTAGTACACTGTCTAAATCGCCTCCCCTAGAATCTAGAATTATTTTTTCTACTACTGTCCACTTGAATGATTTTGTGTTCCTGTCATGTTCCTCTATGACAGCGGTTCACAACCTTTTTTCTCTCCCGTACCCCTTGATTAGGCTTTTCATTTATGAGTACCCCCTCTCTTCGTTACCCACACCCATCCCTCAAAATAAAGGAAGCGCTTTTTTTATAGGGGAGGTAAGCTATATCTGAATGGCATACAACTGTACATGTATCAACAGGATTAAAGCTCAGATCTCATTCTCAGAAGGAGCCCTGGTGTGTGGCTGCCTGGTTGCCCCTAAACACGGCCCTGGGGGGGGGGGGGAGTCAAAGCGTAATGATCAGAAAAATAAATATTTTAATTTGTGAGATCAGATCGATATAAACCACCCAGCCACTATGGACGTTTTTAGTTGGAAGTGAAGCAATCTGACTCAAGCAAGCACTAGCATTAATACTTTACTTACCAGCACTGACTATAACTTATTTGGGGATGCAGACCCACCTCGCCTGTGTGACTCGCAACCTCCACAGCTCTACCACACGTGTCTACGCAGCTATGCTGCTGCAGTGCTGTTTCTAACTGCGCACTCACAGTCAACATTTTGTGCATGGGGGTGGGTGAAGCAGGAGGCTAAGCTGTCTGGTGACAGGGTGATCATTAATATGTGGACCGGAGTCATCCACACCCGGTCCACATATTTCAGGTGCAGGGGCTCCCATCTGCCTATATGCCAGGCCAGGACTTCACTTGTCACTTTCCGGCTGAACGCTCCTTCCTTCCACAGTTCCACGATGGTTATTAGTTGATGACCCATTGAGAGTGCCCCTCCGACCCTCCCCCCGGATCTTCCGCCATTACCAACAATATTTTTGAGTACCCCCAACTGGTCTGCCAAGTACCCCCAGGGGTACACGTACCACAGGTTGGGAACCGCTGCTCTATGAAATGTTTTGTTATGGGAAGGAGTTTGTCTTCTCTCTGTCTACTTTTTTCTGTGTCTACAGTGATGCTGGATAGATGTTCTTGTATACGGTTTCTTATCTCTCTTACCGTTTTACCAATATATTGAAGTTTACAAATACTGCACTCTATGAGATACACTACCCCCTTGTCTCTACAATTTAAATGTCTATTTATCTTAAAGATTTCTCCAGTCTTTGTTGATTGGAAGGTGTTTCCTGTGTCTGCATGTTTGCAGGCTTTGCCGTCACTATAACCACACTTATAGAGTCCTTTAGTTTGTAACCATGTTGTTTGTTTTGCTATTTTTATATTTGTTGGGGAGACCATGTTCCCTATTGTTTTCCCTCTCCTGTATGAAAATAGACTATTTGTATCTACTATTTTTGCTAGACTGTTGTCAGCCTTTAAAATGGGTAGTTTTTTTTTATTATATTACAAATTTGATTATATTGTGTAACAAATTTGATTCTGTGTCATAGTGGGGTTTCTTTTTTGTTATTGTTTTGATCAAGTCTACCTGTTCTTTTGTGGAAACTGCTATACAAGCGTTTTTGATAGTTTGCTTATTGTAACCCCTATCCTTTAGTTGTTCATCTAGGTTCAGGTATATATATATATATATATATATATATATATATATATATATACACACACATTATACAGTGTATATATATATATATATATATATATATATATATACACACACATTATACAGTATATATATATATATATATATATATATATATATACACACACACACACACACGCACACATTATACAGTATATATATATATATATATTCTTCAACAAACTACAAGAGGAGAACAAGGACATTGGATCACGGACGCACATGTGACCAACCAGGAAGTAAGCACACAGTCCTACCACGCTGCAGTCTCAGCATGCAGCATTCAACTGGCTCAGCAAACTGTTTCATGGGACTCAAGTACAAGGCAATATTTCAGGAGGCAACCGGTAACAAACAGCGGACCTCTATTGTGGACACCTCCAGAATCAGATAAGTGCATGCTTACGGCTTAACATAGGAATATAGCTGTTCTCATATGCAATATGGGGGGTTAGCCTGGACTGACTCCCACTGCTCATTTGGCTTGTTTGCTGTTTTCACACAACATCTTCAGCAATAAGACATACTATGCTTTACTAACACGCATGCAGCTTTGGCAGCACTTATCCCATTTCTGCATACCTTGGACTTATGCTAAGTTTTGCTGAAAACAATACCGCTAGATGTGGAAAATCATACTGGTATGATTTGGTTGTTTTCTTCAGCAATACACTCTTGTGAGAATTTTATCTCAATATATGCAGGCATCTCTATGTAAACTGCTGTGTCTCTATGTAACTGCTGTACTGAGGCAATTCATTATGGAGGATGTATTACTATGTTCCACTATCTATCTCATTGCTAATAACCATTGCAATAGTTATTCTTCATACTTGCATGTAACTCACTGTCTATCCTATTGCTAATAACCATTGCAATAGCTATTCTTTATACTTGTATGCAATTCTTTGTTATTGTTGCTATACTGCCATTATTGTTGTTCCTGAAATCTTTACAAAGCACCTATCACTACTTAGATCCCTAAAAATTTACCTGTCCGGTAATTATCCCTTGTATTGACTTGGGTACAGTGCACAGATTGGGTGTAGCAGTGTACTAGGTGTCTTTGGATTGAATTTTTGCCAATATTATGATTATGATGTGCACATCTTCAGGGTTTTAATTGGCCACATGTACTACATTGTTTGTTCAACATACTTTACTTTGTGTTGCTAACATATACCCGAGGCCAGTGCACAACTGGCCTATTGCTATGTTTGGACAGTTAGGATTTACTTCTTTCTGTACTATTAATAAATTATTTTTTGTTTTCTGTGATTGTACTGGTCAGAGATTCATTCCATTAGTTTAATTTAGTTATACATTTGAGCTATTTTTATAAAAAAGAGTGCTTGATTCCCTATCTATACAGGGCCTTAGGAAATGTTTTATGGTCCTTGTTCTCCTCTTGTAGTTTGTTGAAGAATAAAAAAATTTTATAGGGTCTGCACCACATTAAAATTATAATCTAACATAACATTAATGTTTTCTAAATTTTTATATTTTTTTCCATTGAAAAAGACACATTTATAGTAGCCATTTGTCCTATACCCTTTTTGGTTTTATATATATATATATACACACATATTATACAGTATATATATATATATATATATATATATATATATATATATATATATATATATATATATATATATACATACATACACACACACATACACATTATACATTATATATATATATAATCCAAGAAAGAAGCAGGCACTCTCCGTTTGAATATTCAAGTTATTTACTTAGTGACGTTTCGGGGTTTCACCCCCGTCCTCAGACTTACAGGCTGTAAGTCTGAGGACGGGGGTGAAACCCCGAAACGTCACTAAGTAAATAACTTGAATATTCAAACGGAGAGTGCCTGCTTCTTTCTGGGATTATTTGCAACTTTTGCTGTGCACCCCGGATCTTGGTTGAGAGTGCTATACCACTGACTTTTGCTATATATATATATATACACACACACACATTATACAGTATATATATATATATATATATATATATATATATATATATATATATATATATATATACACACATATACACACACATATACATACATAAAGGGTGGAAAGAATAACTGCGGTTTACTAGTCAGTAGTTAAAAGCTATGAGCCAAGAGGGAAAAGATACTAGCCCACTCAATGTTAAACATAGGAAAAATACTTTTTTAATTGCATTAAAAAGTTAGAAGGGCTCAAAGTTAGGAGGTCTCAGGTGTTAGAAGTAGAAAAAAAAGGCCTGCAAATGGTTTTAACAGAGTTACATACATACACATGTCTAAATATGTATATATATTTATATACATGTTTATATGTGAGTACAGATATATTTATGTATACAGACCTATATACACATATAAATTATAAATACATAGTGGGGTAATGTGCACAGCGTTGGGCAGTAAATTTAAAATATATATGAATGTATACATATATACAGTTTGTATGTGTTTATATATGCATATACACATATTAACACAAATATATATGTATATAAACATATATATTTGCAGTTTAAAACACAGTCCGCATAGACCGCTATGTAAAGGCACTTTTCAGTGCTCACATCACCTCACTTTAACCCCTTATAACTGCTTTGTGCAGTTTAAAAAAAAAATAAAGATGCTAATATTTATTTTCTTCATACAAGGAACTGTACACTTTATTATGGGGGCAATTGAGGGATATTTTTTTAATTAACCAGAGGTCTGACCTCTGGTTAATTGTACTGAGCGAAAAAATGCTACTAAGAGCTCACAGGAGCATTATGCAGTCCAAATGGTACAGCACAACGCTTGATAGGTGGTGCAAGTTGTAGGGGTACCACACAAAGCCCCTGTAACAATGTAGCACAGTCCAAAGGAAACAGCAGCACTCACCAATTATGCAAAAACTTCCATCTTTATTAGGATATTCAAAGAGAAAAAGACAACGTTTCGGACCTCTAGTCCTTAGTCTATGTCAATACATAAATGCAGGTAACACACCTTAATATAGGGGATGGGGGTTAAAAAAACCACACCTACCAATTCACTTTTTAACTGTGAGAACACAAATACTATTGCAGTGTAACCTGACTGAAAGGGGATGCACCATCTAGTGACAAGCACATAAAGATACATATACATAAAATTGTTTATACATAGTTGCAAATAGCAACAGTACAGAATATCAGATACAAAATATCATTGTTACATGTCTTTTAAGAAAATTCAAAGAAAAACAGAAAGGTCATATTCTTTATTCATTCCAATAGGAAACAAAGTTTCCCATTTATTAATCCAAAATACCTCTTTTTGTTTTAAAAACAGCTCTCTGTCTCCTCCCCTCCTTGGTATGCTAATGTGATCAATAACTTGAAACCTAAGTTGGCATATGCTGTGACCTGCCTGAATAAAATGTTTTTTGATACTGGATTTTTTAGCTTGCTATTCCTAATATCAGACCTATGTTCACATATTCTCTCCCGGACCATCCTAGTGGTCTCTCCGATATAGCTCCGCCCACATGGGCATTTGATCATATATATGGCATAACTAGTATTAAATGTAAATAAACCCCTAATGCTATATTTTTTGCCAGTGTGGGGATGGTAGAAATATTTACCTTTTTTTAACCCCTTTTTTTTAACCCCCATCCCCTATATTAAGGTGTGTTACCTGCATTTATGTATTGACATGACTAAGGACTAGAGGTCCGAAACGTTGTCTTTTTCTCTTTGAATATCCTCACAGGAGCATTAACCAGCCACTGGCTAATGGCTGATTATTTAACGGGCGCCCGTAAACTATCACATTTTCCCCTTTACGGGTGCACGTTACGATAGTGCTCCACTTAATAAGGTGTTTAACTGTGTATGTTCTGTAAATATTTCACATTCCAATGTTCTTGACGTAGGGGAATAAGTTTCAAATTTCTTAAAATAAATATTCCTATGTATATATATATATCTGTATATATCTAAATTTATATATAATTAAATATATAGGTATAAGAAGAAACAGTGTATACCAGTTTTCATATAACTGCATGTAATGGACTATTATAAAGAAGAAGAATAGGCACAGACACTGTGAAAGGGGCTGGGAAATCAGGAACAGGAGACACTCCACTCCCCCTCCCCAGAATATAAAAAGACAGATTATACAAACAGGAGCAGCAGGAAGGACAAAAGACAAACTAAAATTAATTAGTCTTCCAATAGTGTAGTGCAGTGCTGTTTCTAAAATAGTTAAACAGTGTCACTTAGTGAAATAACTAAAGTGGAACAGTGTGGATTGTTTGTATATAAAACAACCCTATTCTATAAGAATGTATATATGTGTATATACCTTTGTGCAAAGTGACCAAAAAAAAACAATTAAAAAACGACGATGGTGAATAAACAACTGTGAATAAAACAAATTTAGCGTATATAATCTCTATAATATAAACTCTAAAACATGTAAAAAAGAGAGAGGCTTATCGTGAATAAGTCCCAGAAGTGGTGATAAAAGTTGGACACTGGAGACTGGAAACGGAGGTGTTTCAAAAGTCAAATACTGAAGGTCTTTATCTTCTCAGTAGAAGTATTCAGAGGAAAGGAATATTTGAAGAGCAAACGGCAGCTGGTCTTGGCGGTGTCTGATCAGGACCCAAAATCTAGAAGTAGTAAGAAAGAAGACAGCGCCTCATTGTGCAAGTAGGTCTTGAATATGAAATTCACAGTGAAAGTGGAGACAAAAGGAAATATACTCACAAGAGTATTGGCACCCTTGTTGAAAGTGGTGCGAATAGGCGGGCTGACGTTTTTACAGCAGTCAGTACGATGTGCCGGATGGCATCCGAGGTCTTAAGTGGACGGCTGTGGGCTCTCCTCAGTAATTCGAATCCAAACCCTGTGTAGCTGTGCTACCAGAAGAGTCAGCGTGCAGCCGCTCCCTGCATGCAATCAATGCTGCAAACTGGAAATGAGCAAGTGATCCTATGCAGAGCTGATTTCGATAGAAAACTCTGCTAGTAGTAGAATTGGCTTGGCAGGCAACAATAAAAAAGCCACAGAATACAAGGCTTCATATAAAAGAATAAAAAACACTTTATTGTGATGAGCTTTAACGCGTTTCTCGGCCACAAGCTCCTGGCCGTTTCATCAGAAAAGGTATATGACACAAATAGTACAACACATTTAAAAAGCCAGCCAAGCAGAATGATTGGTCCGCGTCAGACCAATCACAAACAATGATCGGATACACCAACACAATTGTTAAACTGTAATGATACAAGCAGTGTATAAAATGCAGTCTGTATCTAAAAACTATGTAATAGTTACAAATTGTGTCCGGCCCTAAGTAATTGTTACAAGTTGTATCCGGCCCTAAGTAACAAAATCTCTATCCCAAAAGGTATATTATAAAACACTTCCCAGAGCATGTACGATGTTTGATAAAAGTAGAATATAGAATATATCATATCTTTTTTTTAAAATAAAATGTTAGTAAAATCAAATTGTGTAAGTGTTTGATAAACACCTGCAAGGTAGTTAAAAACCAAGCTATACAAATGTTTAGTCAAAGTAAACTATAAGATATATCTAGTCTTCTCTTTATACTGGTAAGATCCAGTTATATCTTTATGTACTTTCTGTTATGTGTATGTTAGAAGCAACTATATAAGCCTTCAAATAGTCAACTATATATGCACGTATGCGTCTCATAAAAATGTTGTTCTAATCTATCTATTATAACATAGATTAATATGAGAGGGGACATTTTTTCTTTTCAAAGATATGGGAGGGGACATTTTTTTCTTTTTTTCATAGATGCATCAGGGGAACAGGTGAGCATTAATTCATAAGTGCCGTATTAGAAATCCCAATATATCAGGGATTGTATAGTATGTTCCGAGTGCAATCTGTTCTAGCTATACTACTATATGTATGTATGAAGGAAATTGTATGTGTTAGCCTTAGATAAAGATGATGAATTTAAATTTTGATAATGTAAATAAATCATGTTTCTAATGTAACGTGATATAAAATTCACTCTCATAATTGTGAATCCCAAATAGTAATGTGTATGGTTATAAATATGAAAAAATGATGATAATGGGGAAGACAGCCTAAATGAGGACAGCTAAATTCAGGTTTGAGACAGTCTAACTAAAAGCAGCTAAATCTAGGTTTGAGTTCAGACCTAATGGGTGTAAAGTTTTCAGTTTATGGATCCAAAAAGTTTCCCGGATCCTTAACTGGATAATTCTATTATAGTCTGTCAAGGGTAAGATATGATCAATAGGATAGAATTTAAAAATATCAGGATTTCCCTTGTGTTTATTTAAACAATGTTCCGGAATGCTATGTTTGATCTTTTTTTTTGGGGCAATTTTTACAGTTGCGCCAATGCTCACCCCAGCGCACCTTGGCCTTCCTAGAGGTGTGGCCAACATACTGTATCCCACAGCAACACTCCAAAACATATACTACATAGGTAGAGTTGCAGTTCATAAATCTATTGATATTAAAAACTTCCCCACTTACATAGGACTGGAAAGTCTTTCGCCCAGAAGTTATAAATTTGCACGTGTTGCACTTCTTTTGTCCACACTTATAAATTCCCACTCTTTTGGAAAGAGGAGAAAAAAAAGAAGAAAGGGGAGAAATTTTTTGTTGTTTGTTCGTAGATTGTGGGTTGGATAAAATGTGTTTGACCTTTTTACTAGGTGCCAACTTACTCCTAAGTGTTGGTGCTCTAGTGTATACAATTTTTGGGTATTCACCCAAAAGGGTCTTCAAAACAGGGTCCCTCCTAATAATATGCCAGTGTTTGTTAATGGTCTTCTGAATCTGCATGTGGTTTGAATTATATTGTGTTATAAACAGTGGTTCTGAGGAATAGTTATCTTCTTTGTTTTTATTTGGTTTATCCTTGTTCAGCAATTTCTCCCTATCTAAATCTCTAACTTTGCTCAAACAATTATCTAAAAGGTCTGAAGGATAGCCTTTTTTAATAAATCTCTCATATATTATATGGCTTTGTTCTTCAAAAGAATTGGAATCTGAACAGTTACGTTTAATCCTTTCAAACTGACTATATGGTATATTGGATAACCATTTTTTGTGATGGTTGCTCGTGTAGTCTAAATAACTATTACTATCAACTTTTTTGAAAAATGTTTTGGAGCAGAGATTGCCGTCTATGTCCCAACTTAGAGTCAGGTCTAAAAAATCTATCGTTTTTGAATTGATGTTTGCTGTAAAAGTTAAGCCCATATTATTATTGTTCATGGATTCTGTGAATATATGTGCTGATGTCTGGTCACCCTTCCAAATAAAAATCAAATCATCTATGTAACGGCCATAGTGCACCAGACTCGCCCCTGCTGAGGAATTATAGATGTAAAGTTCCTCATAAATGCCCATAAAAAGATTGGCAAAGCTAGGGGCGAATCTGGTGCCCATGGCCGTCCCTTTTATCTGTAAATAATATACGTCTTGATAAATAAAATAGTTATGTTTAAGAATAAACTCAATACACTCCAAAACAAACTCTTTCTGTATTTTTGGCATATATAAATCACGATTCAAAAAGGTAGCTGATGCTTGAAGACCTAATTGGTGTGTTATGTTTGAATATAATGCACTAACGTCACAAGTGATCCATATGAGGTCACCTGTGTTTTTAATATTCTTGATTTTATTTAGTAGGTCTGTGCCATCCTTAATATATGAAGGAAGGCCTAAGACATACTTCTGCAAAATAATATCGACATAATAGGATAAATTATAAGTGAGATTATCAATACCAGCAATGATAGGGCGACCGGGTGGGTTAATTAAACTTTTATGAATTTTTGGTAAGTGATAGTAGTGGGCTACACTTGGGTTACTGACTTTCAAAAAACTGAATTCATTTTTGTTGAGAATGTTATTTGCAGCTCCTTTGTTAATTAGAGATTGATAGAGTGTGAGAAATTGTGCAGTAGGGTTGTATGATAGAACTTTGTAATATTCGGTGTCTTTTAAAATTCTGTCTGCTTCTTTTAGATATTCTGTCAGATCCTGAATAATGATCCCTCCCCCCTTGTCGGCATCACGGATTATAATGTTGGGATTGTTTGCAAGGGACTGTATTGCTAGATTGTCACTCTGTCTTTTATAGAAGCTCTTTTTGGAGTTCTTCTTTTTGATTTTTTCAAAGTCCTCCAGAACTAAGTTCTGGAACACTTCTATATAATGATTATGCCCGGGAGGGGAAAAGGAAGATTTTGTCTTTACATTAGTATGTATTATACCCTCATATAGATGTGTTGTAAGATTGTCAACGGTGCTATATATGGTAGGAGTTCTGTTTCCATAATCCATAGTGTCAGTGAGAATACACACTGTGTTTCCTTCTTCTGGATTATGTTTTTTTATGTTCTTTTGTGCAAAGTATTTTTGAAGTGCTAGTTTTCTAGTGAAGCGATTAAGATCAACAAATAGGTTAAAATTGTTATGTGGGTTGGGTGGGCAAAAGGAGAGACCCTGTTTTAGCACCCTTTTTTCATGACTTGTAAGATTGTGGGATGACAGGTTGAATATACCCTTTTCTAGTTGTGATTCTTTTTTCTTGGTGGTAAGGCCTCGGCCTCTTGACCCTCTTGGTCTGTGTGAAATGGTCTTTTTCTGTTGTTGTAATTTTGTTCGTCTGGGGGATTTTTTCCAAATTTTGGAGTATTCCCTAAAAAAGGAGATGTGACTGCCGGATTGGAATCATTTCTGGTATGTCTCTCTGTGAACACATTGTCATCAGATGTGGAGGCTAATGGGGCGAACCTGTTACTATATTGAAAATTGTTATAGGAGGCCTTTTGGTGTTCCTGTTCCCCAATTCTATTTTTGGATGGACTGTTTGTTCTAAGATCAGGATGGTGTGGTCTGTGTTCCCGTCCCCTATAATTATTCGAGTCTCTTTCCCCCTTATAATATCTATGGAATCTTGGTGTTTCGTAATTCCTATTATAGCTGTCTCGTCTGGAATATTGGTCATACTGAGTAAGATTGTCTCGTCTGTGATGTTGGTCATACTGAGTAAAATTGTCTCGTCTGTAATGTTGATCATATTGATTGAAATGATCAGACCTGTGTTGTCTGAAATTATCTCCCCTGTGATGCTGTTCATATTGATTAAAATTATCTGATCTATGTTGTCTGTTCCAGGAGTCATTTCGGTTAGATCTATATCCATTGTAATGGAATTGTCTATTCCCTGATCCTTGTCTGGTGTGAGAGTGTTGCTGATGGTAATATGAGTGTGGATGAGTATATTCTTGTCGTCTAGATGAGTGTATTCTTGTCGTCTAGATTGTCTAGAATTAGAATAATATGTTGGTCTATATTTGTTGTTTGAAAGATTATTATTGTTTTGTTGTGTAACTTTATCGTGAGATAATTGTATCTCTCTGTCCCCTGATGCATTTTCTAATGTCTCTGAGTTTACTTCTGGAATTGCCTGTGTTTGTCTGTTATAAGTGTAAACTTGGTTTTTTAAGTAATCATTGTTATCCCTATCTAGCTTCTTCTTTTTAGATTGAACTAAATCCTCTTGGAATTTATCAGTGTGTTCATACATTCTCTTTAGGAGTCGTTCGTAATCAGGGTTCTCTAAATATTTTGTTAAATCTGCGTGAATTTTTTCAATATTTTCACTACATTTGTCTGATAAAAAGCGTCTATGTTCAATCAAAATTTTCATCAGATCAAAAGCACAATCATCTAGGATCTTATACCATTTCTCTAAGAGTTCAGTGTCTTCTTTAAAGGAGCAGTGTTTTAAGACCCGTAAGCCTCTAGGGATCTGTTTCATTTCAAGATACTTTTCTTGGGTCGTGAGATCCCACCAGTGACGGTGTTCTTTAAGAATTTCATCCTCCAACACATGGAAAAGATCCCTCATAGAGGTGGCCGTATTGGGATCTGTTTCCATGGTATTGGAGCATGTTTGTCCTATTAAGTTATAAGTAGATCTTTTTTTGTTTCTTTCCTCTTTGGATTGCATTTTATTGCCTGAATGGAATTTAATATATCAAAGTTGGTAAGAATATGCCTGGGTGTGTGTAAAAATATATGTGTGGTGGTGAGAAAAGGCTGCACTGCTACAGATGATCTTAAAGTACACAGAGAAAAATACCAAATATAAAAAAATGGTAATAGCGTGCGCCTGGGGCATGTAACAAAAAACAAAACACCAAAAAAAAAAATTGGCGAGAAGACAAAAGACAAACTAAAATTAATTAGTCTTCCAATAGTGTAGTGCAGTGCTGTTTCTAAAATAGTTAAACAGTGTCACTTAGTGAAATAACTAAAGTGGAACAGTGTGGATTGTTTGTATATAAAACAACCCTATTCTACAAGAATGTATATATGTGTATATACCTTTGTGCAAAGTGACCAAAAAAAAAAACAATTAAAAAACGACGATGGTGAATAAACAACTGTGAATAAAACAAATTTAGCGTATATAATCTCTATAATATAAACTCTAAAACATGTAAAAAAGAGAGAGGCTTATCGTGAATAAGTCCCAGGAGTGGTGATAAAAGTTGGACACTGGAGACTGGAAACGGAGGTGTTTCAAAAGTCAAATACTGAAGGTCTTTATCCTCTCAGTAGAAGTATTCAGAGGAAAGGAATATTTGAAGAGCAAACGGCAGCTGGTCTTGGCGGTGTCTGATCAGGACCCAAAATCTAGAAGTAGTAAGAAAGAAGACAGCGCCTCATTGTGCAAGTAGGTCTTGAATATGAAATTCACAGTGAAAGTGGAGACAAAAGGAAATATACTCACAAGAGTATTGGCACCCTTGTTGAAAGTGGTGCGAATAGGCGGGCTGACGTTTTTACAGCAGTCAGTACGCTGTGCCGGATGGCATCCGAGGTCTTAAGTGGACGGCTGTGGGCTCTCCTCAGTAATTCGAATCCAAATCCTGTGTAGCTGTGCTACCAGAAGAGTCAGCGTGCAGCCGCTCCCTGCATGCAATCAATGCTGCAAACTGGAAATGAGCAAGTGATCCTATGCAGAGCTGATTTCGATAGAAAACTCTGCTAGTAGTAGAATTGGCTTGGCAGGCAACAATAAAAAAGCCACAGAATACAAGGCTTCATATAAAAGAATAAAAAACACTTTATTGTGATGAGCTTTAACGCGTTTCTCGGCCACAAGCTCCTGGCCGTTTCATCAGAAAAGGTATATGACACAAATAGTACAACACATTTAAAAAGCCAGCCAAGCAGAATGATTGGTCCGCGTCAGACCAATCACAAACAATGATCGGATACACCAACACAATTGTTAAACTGTAATGATACAAGCAGTGTATAAAATGCAGTCTGTATCTAAAAACTATGTAATAGTTACAAATTGTGTCCGGCCCTAAGTAATTGTTACAAGTTGTATCCGGCCCTAAGTAACAAAATCTCTATCCCAAAAGGTATATTATAAAACACTTCCCAGAGCATGTACGATGTTTGATAAAAATGGAATATAGAATATATCATATCTTTTTTTTAAAATAAAATGTTAGTAAAATCAAATTGTGTAAGTGTTTGATAAACACCTGCAAGGTAGTTAAAAACCAAGCTATACAAATGTTTAGTCAAAGTAAACTATAAGATATATCTAGTCTTCTCTTTATACTGGTAAGATCCAGTTATATCTTTATGTACTTTCTGTTATGTGTATGTTAGAAGCAACTATATAAGCCTTCAAATAGTCAACTATATATATGCGTCTCATAAAAATGTTGTTCTAATCTATCTATTATAATATAGATTAATATGAGAGGGGACATTTTTTCTTTTCAAAGATATGGGAGGGGACATTTTTTTCTTTTTTTCATAGATGCATCAGGGGAACAGGTGAGCATTAATTCATAAGTGCCGTATTAGAAATCCCAATATATCAGGGATTGTATAGTATGTTCCGAGTGCAATCTGTTCTAGCTATACTACTATATGTATGTATGAAGGAAATTGTATGTGTTAGCCTTAGATAAAGATGATGAATTTAAATTTTGATAATGTAAATAAATCATGTTTCTAATGTAACGTGATATAAAATTCACTCTCATAATTGTGAATCCCAAATAGTAATGTGTATGGTTATAAATATGAAAAAATGATGATAATGGGGAAGACAGCCTAAATGAGGACAGCTAAATTCAGGTTTGAGACAGTCTAACTAAAAGCAGCTAAATCTAGGTTTGAGTTCAGACCTAATGGGTGTAAAGTTTTCAGTTTATGGATCCAAAAAGTTTCCCGGATCCTTAACTGGATAATTCTATTATAGTCTGTCGAGGGTAAGATATGATCAATAGGATAGAATTTAAAAATATCAGGATTTCCCTTGTGTTTATTTAAACAATGTTCCGGAATGCTATGTTTGATCTTTTTTTTTTGGGGCAATTTTTACAGTTGCGCCAATGCTCACCCCAGCGCACCTTGGCCTTCCTAGAGGTGCGGCCAACATACTGTATCCCACTGCAACACTCCAAAACATATACTACATAGGTAGAGTTGCAGTTCATAAATCTATTGATATTAAAAACTTCCCCACTTACATAGGACTGGAAGGTCTTTCGTCCAGAAGTTATAAATTTGCACGTGTTGCACTTCTTTTGTCCACACTTATAAATTCCCACTCTTTTGGAAAGAGGAGAAAAAAAAGAAGAAAGGGGAGAAATTTTTTGTTGTTTGTTCGTAGATTGTGGGTTGGATAAAATGTGTTTGACCTTTTTACTACGTTTTTTATTCTTTTATATGAAGCCTTGTATTCTGTGGCTTTTTTATTGTTGCCTGCCAAGCCAATTCTACTACTAGCAGAGTTTTCTATCGAAATCAGCTCTGCATAGGATCACTTGCTCATTTCCAGTTTGCAGCATTGATTGCATGCAGGGAGCGGCTGCACGCTGACTCTTCTGGTAGCACAGCTACACAGGATTTGGATTCGAATTACTGAGGAGAGCCCACAGCCGTCCACTTAAGACCTCGGATGCCATCCGGCACAGCGTACTGACTGCTGTAAAAACGTCAGCCCGCCTATTCGCACCACTTTCAACAAGGGTGCCAATACTCTTGTGAGTATATTTCCTTTTGTCTCCACTTTCACTGTGAATTTCATATTCAAGACCTACTTGCACAATGAGGCGCTGTCTTCTTTCTTACTATTTATAATTCATGTCCGGTTTAGCGCACTTTAACAAACGTAACCGGGTTAGTGCGCAAGTATAGGTGTTAGGGTTTTTTTTGCAGTTTGTGTGCTCTATTGCTCTATTGAAGTCTATAGGAGAATATGTTAATGCCGTTGCGATATTCGAAGTTCAACTTTTTGTGTGCAGAATAGCGCGCCACTTGTAATCTATCCCTTAATAGTCTTTTTCATGTCTTTATCAATATATCAATGGTCATTGTCAAGATTTTGCAAATAAAGTAAATAAACCTAGTGTTCTAAAGTTTGTCTTCAACGTACATGAGACTGTGTGTTTTGAGCACAGTTAGCCTTGATACAGGTTGCCACCTTTCTTGTGGAAAAAAATACCAGCATAAACTTGCATATATTTGCACAAATAATTATACAGCATTATTCAGAAACTTCAGGTGATAGGACTGATTTTAAATGATCAGTTGATTAAAATTAGATTCCAACACAAGTAAAAGACATTTCACCATAATGGGGCCCTAATGATCAGATTTATCCTTTATTATCTACATTCACTTGAACTTAAAATACTGGCTGTGCTGGTTAAATGCTAAAACACCAGTTGTTTAAAGGGACAGTCTACAACAGAATTTTTATTGTTTTAAAAGATAGATAATCCCTTTATTACCAATTCCCCAGTTTTGCATAACCAACAGTTATATTAAAGGGACAGTCTACCATAGAATTGTTATTGTTTTAAAAGATAGATAATCCCTTTATTACCCATTCCCCAGTTTTGCATAATCAGCACAGTTATATTAATATACTTTTTTACCTCTGTGATTACCTTGTATCTAAGGATCTTCTGACAGCCCCCTGATCACATGATTTTTTATTTATTATCTATTGACTTGCATTTAGTACTGTGTTGTGCTAAATCTTAAATAACTCCTCGGGTGTGAACACATGAACTAGCAGTCTCCTGTTGTGAAAAGCAAATATAAAAGCATGTGATTAAGAGGCTGTCTATAGAGCCTTGGAAACAGGCAGAAATTTAGAGGATTAAATGGTATAAAGTATATTAACCTAACAATGTTGGTTGTGCAAAGCTGGGGAATGGCTAGTAAAGGCATTATCTATCTTTTTAAACAATAACAATTTTAGTGTAGACTGTCCCTTTAATAGCCTTGATATAAAAGCTGAAGAAAACAAAAATGATAGAAACTGCTACTTTTATTCATTATGGTTCAAGCAAATGAGATATTACTTTTGACAAACAAATTTGTGAGTAATATACAGGGTTGGGTAAAGTCCTGTCTTTTTCCCCACACGTATATATATATATATATATTATATATATATATATTTGCTTTTGCGAAAGCGATATTTGCGCTCCACTTACTAATACAAATTGCATGGAAGCATTGTGCTAACAGAAGCTAGTTGAACACATTGGTAAGCCAATCACAAGAGGCATTTATGTGCAGCCACCAACGAGCAGCTAGCTTCCAGCCCCTGAGCCTATATAGATATGCTTTTTCAACAAAGGATTCCAAGAGAATGAAGCAAATAAGATGAAAGAAGTACTTTTGAAAGTTGTTTCAAATCGTATGCTCTATCTGAATTATGAAAGGAAAAAATGGGTTTCATGTCCCTTTAAAATAGGAGATTATCCTGTTTTAAGGAAGTGGTCTCCTGTTTTTTTTTTCCCCCAGGTAAGACAGATCCCTCCTACATTTATTACGCTAAAGTGTTTTTCTTCAGCTTAGACAAAGCCCTCCTTCATTTATTACTCTAAACCTGGGGCCCCATCCGATATGCAGCGTCGCCCGCAAAAGCCGGCGACGCCAGATTTTGCTCAATTTTGGTATCACATATGCGTAGCATACGTTACGCGTGTATATTTCACCCTTCGGCCGTATTTTTTTTTACCCATAGACTAACATAGAACTACGCGCAATTTGGTATTCAATATACAGCGTAAGTACTTACAAGCGCAGATTTAAGAAAATCTACTCCATTCTCATCTCGCCACAAATTGCAGGCGCAGGAACCCTTGCACTGACTAAAAAAGCAACGTAACTCCCTGACAGCCTTAACAAACACATACATTTAAGCAGCATCTCAAGGTTAAAGGGGCAGTATACTATGCTATTGCTTTTTTAAGGTTTATTTGTGTATTTGAAATAGTTTGAAGCCACAACATAATCAAATGGATTGAGCTTATAGGTACTTTATCACATTGTGGACATATGCTTGCTTATTTACTTCCAATTGTATTACCTTCATCTCTTTAGAACCCACTGGAGTGTAATTTATTCTAATGCTAACACAGCTTGGCACTGATGCCAAAATATATAAAGGGACAGTCAAGTCCAAAGAAAACCTTCTTCTTTTAAATAGGGCATGTTATTTCAAACTACTTTCACATTTAATTAGAACACTTGCTTTGTTCTCTTGGTATTCTTAGTTGAAAGCAAAACCTAGGATGGCTCATATGATCATTTTGTAACACCTTCTTGAAGGCTGCCTCTTTGCAATTGTGTCAAACCAATCGCAGACACTACAACCTCTCACCTGCAGACTTAAAACACCTGATAATGCCCACCCTATCAGTAACATCACTACTATATATACCAATGTGTCAATTTATATTGGATGGGAGATACATTGATTTACATCTTAGAAGTGAATATTACTATATGTACCCTTCAGAAACAACTATTGTGGATGTGAGTTATAGTACAAGAATATGTCATAAACAGGATAATATTACCTTTTTTGGGCCATTTTCCACACAGGCCTTATTATATGTTTTAACAATATTAGTGTACTAAAACACACCTCACATGGATGTGGATGACAATTATATAGTAAATAACAGAGGACAAGATTTATGGTAAACTATAAGAATATGAATTTCTTTTTTGGCTTCTTGTATGAGGGAGCTGAGGTGACTGTAGTGGATTTCCTTGTTCTCCTGGTTTGAGAAGATTCTTCTGTTTCTGCTGGTGTGCTGGCCACAGATGATAGGCTGGAGGCAGTGTCCTGCTGGTGTGTAAAGTGCTCAACCAACACACCCAAGAGTTGATTTTGTTCCCGCCATCTATTGTCCATCTGCATCTGCATATCAGACAGAATTCTCATCATCTGCAACCGGTTTTGTACAATTCCATTTAATGATGCTGCCATGTCCCTCTGCAGCTCTATGCTACGCTTGAGTAACCGCTCTTGGCTCCTGTGAAACCTCTATTGGCCTCTTTGTCTGCTCTCGCAGCTTGTTATGAGCATCCTCTGGAGATGAAATGTATTCCTCACCCAGGGGAGAATACAATACATCCACAGGCTCTTCAGCAGCAGGGCTTCTAGGTGCTTGAGGTGCAGGTTCAGCTGCATCTGCTGCTGCTTGTGGGACATCTTCAGCTGCATCTGCTGCTGATTGTGGGACATCCTCAGCTGCATCTGCTGCTGCTTGTGGGACATCCTCAGCTACACCTGCTGGTGCTTGTGGGACATCCTCAGCTGCATCTGCTGGTGCTTGAGTAATTCCAGCTATATGCTCATCTGCAGATGGTGGAGCTCTCCAAAGGGAAGAGGATGGTGGAGCTCTCCCAAGGGAAGAGGATGGTGGAGCTCTCCCAAGGGAAGAGGATGGTGGAGCTCTCCCAAGGGAAGAGGATGGTGGAGCTCTACCAAGGGAAGAGGATGGTGGAGCTCTCAGGGTGGATTGGTAGTCCCATTGATGACCAGTGTGTGACCACTCCTCCTGTCCAGTTTGCACTTCTTGTGACATACCCTGTGTGTAAAAGCCATGACTGCCCTGATATTGTGTTGGGGGGGGGGGGGTAAAGACATGGACCCTTTGTGGCTGACTTGGCTCCCCTTCAAAGCCAAAATGTCCCTGGTGTGGGTTCCTCCCTATCCTCTCCCTCCTCCCCCCTTCTGTCCCCATGTGCACCCTCTGTCCCTCTCCTTGATGTGCCTGGTCTCTGGGGCTCTCGGGCATCTCCCCTCCCATCATCCCTTCTAGCTCTCCCTCTCCCCACTCCACTTACTCCCTGACGGGAACCCCGCTGCTCCTCCTGTCCTCTACAATACTCCTCTCCCTGCCACTCCTCTCCCCTCCTCCCCAACCTCTCCCTGCCATCCTCATACTACACACACTCACACTCACTCCCAGTTCAATCACACACAATCACAACCAAACACTCAGCCTATCACACTGCAAAATTGAAATAAAATGTGTGAGGTGTTAGAAAAAAAAAGTGTTGTGTATTTTGTATATGTATGTATGCAATATGTAAAAATATGTGTAAGTGTACAAGCTTAACCAACCAACAATGCGACCTAACAAACTCCTCTGTTTGCGCCTCTCTCTCTACTCTGACTAATCCTCCACTCCACTGTAGTGTGATGTAGCTCAACGAACCATCCAAACACACTGAAGAAAATGGCGGCTGCGCATGGGTTTATATATGACTTTTGAATAGCAAAATTATGTGGCGCATTTTTAGATGGAGTCGCAGGTGATTTTTACGAGTGTTAGCCTAATTTGCATAAAACTATTCTTTATTGAGACTTTACGTGGACAAAATACAGGCGTAAGTTACTTGCGACAAGTAAAATGTGTATTTGCGCACTTTTCGGAAGAACGCCAGTTTGTCCTACTTACGCCACTTTAGCATCTGACGGCGCCGTATAGGTATGTGCGAAGTGAAATTACGGGCGGCGCGAGTTCCCTCGCTTGTGCCGAAAACTACGCTGTATATCGAATCGCACCCCTGGTGTCTAACAGGTTAGACAACTGCCATATTCCTACCAGCAACGTGAATGCCCCTCTAAATCACTCAGGTTCTGAGTAAAGTTCTTCTATACAGTCTATGCCCAGAATCAGACACCAGACATATGCTGAATCTGGGTATCACTTGCCTCCTCTTGTCCCATGGATGAGTCTCTGGGCCCAATTATCAAAAACTTGCCATCATAGACATAAATCATGCAAAATGTTGCTTTTTTGAGCACTATGTTATAACATGTATTTAATTCACATCCAGAACCATAAATAGCAAGATAAACAGCAGTTAAACTAAAATTTGCCTTTTTAAAATTCTTTGAAGGAGCTAACCATACTGATGAGATATTTTGAATCATCTTTACCAGATCAGGGAACTTTAGGAAATTGGTTTCTCTGTGAGATGATTCTTGGTATATAGTCCAGTCACTCAATATGGACATTTTAGAAACCTCCCACGTTTCATAATACATTCAATGTGATCTTAAGGGACACTAAACCCAAAATTTTTCTTTCATGATTCAGATAGAGAATACAATTTTAAGCAACCTTCTAATTTACTCCTATTATCAATTTTTCTTCGTTCTCTTGCTTTCTTTATTTGAAAAAGAAGGCATCTAAGCTAAGCAGCCAGCCAATGTTTTTATTGTTTATTGGTGCTGTCCAATCCGCAAGAACAACCCAGGTTGTGAACCAAAAATGGGCCAGCTTCTTAACTTACATTCTTGCTTTTCAAATAAAGTTAGCAAGAGAATTAAGAAAAAATAATAATAGGAGTAAATCCGAATGTTGCTTAAAGGACCAGTCAACACAGTAGATTTGCATAAAAAACAAATGCAAGATAACAAGACAATGCAATAGCACTTAGTCTGAACTTCAAATGAATAGTAGATTTTTTTTCTGACAATTTGAAAAGTTATGTTTATTTCCACTCCCCCTGTACCATGTGACAGCCATCAGCCAATCACAAATGAATACATGTACCATGTGACAGCCATCAGCCAATCACAAATGCATATACGCTTATTCTGTGAATTCTTGCACATGCTCAGTAGGAGCTTGTGATTTAAAACGTTTGAATATAAAAAGACAGTGCACTTTTTTTTTAATGGAAGAAAATTGGAAAGTTGTTTAAAATTGCCTGCTCTATCTGAATAATGAAAGTTTAATTTTGACTTGAGTGTCCAAAAAATTTGGGTTCAGTGTCCCTTTAATCTGTGCAGTCAGCGAGCTAATAGTTCAATTATATAAACAGGTTTATTGCATCAAGGAAACTAAAATTAGCACAACAGGATGTCATAGGATGTTAAAGGTATTTTCTGAATCCTCACAGAACATACACCCGAAATATGCAATTACACAAGACAACTGCATTGAACCAGAACAAAATTACTGTGTATGTCATTACAGTCAAACTGAGGAAGAATGGTCATAGCAGATATAAGGATCAATCATTTCAAGTTTTCAGCAAATCAACTATTTCATTTCTTAGTTAATTATCAGCTGTATAGATATTATATATGATATACAGATCATGTTATTAATAAGAATATGAGGTAATTTATTTTTTTTAAAAATCTGGTGAATAGAAAATAACACACAGTGGATCAAACTGTAAAGCTTCTATTATGCAATGGCTAAATTTAATTTAGTATATTATGTTGGAAAGTCTATAAACATACTAAGAAGGTAATGTATCAAATGTTTTGTACACTATGTTAAAGTAAAAAGAAAACAATATGATGTATGTAAATGGAATCATACAGACTGTGGATTTTAAGTGAATGTCTAGTCAAAATTAAACTTTTATGATTCAGATAGGGCATGCAATTTTAAACAACTTTCCAATTTACTTTTAGCATCAAATTTACTTTGTTTCTTGTTGTTCTTTGTTGAAAGCTGAACCTAGGGAGAATCAAATGCTATTTTTTGCGGCCTCTTCGCTCAGTGCATTTTGCTAGTTCATGTGGACAATATAGATAACATTGTGCTCCATCCCGTAGAGTTACCTAGGGGACAGCACTGATTGGCTAAAATGCAAGTTTGTCAAAAGTACTGAAATTAGGGGGCAGTCTGGAGAGACTTAGATACAAGGTAATCACAGAGGTAAAAAGTATAATAATATAACAGTGTTGGTTATGCAAAATTGGGAAATGGGTAATAAATGGATTATCTATCTTTTTAAACAATACAAATTCTGGAGTAGACTGTCCCTTTAAATATTTATCTGGTAAAATGATTATACATTTTTGCATTTGTTTTGCTTTGCTACATATTAATCTGTGGAATATATATTACACTGAAAAATCTTTGGGGCTTAGATGACAGTAAAATATATCAAAATGATACACAGGGTACAAGTTCTTATTAGATGATGGGCAATATTCACAACTTGAGAACCTGTCCACCAGACTTCACAACAAGTAAATTCCTGTGCCACCCCCAGTTCTCACTTGAGAGTTATTTTTTAAAATAGCACATAGTCTCATAATACTTCTTTTCTGTATACATTCTGATTAAATCCTTATACAGCGTTCTCCCCTGGACCTTTTTAGTGGGTGCACCACCCGACTGATTTTACTCACCATCTGGCTAAAATTTTAGCCAATGTTAAAGGGATACTGAACCCAAATTCTTTCTTTCATGCAATGTTAAGCAACTTTCTAATTTACTCAAATTATCAGTTTTTCTTCATTCTCTTGGTATCTTTATTTGAAAAAGCAGGAATGTAAGCTTATGAGATGGCCCATCTTTGGTTGTAGCCACCAATCAACAAGCGCTACCCAGGTACAGAACCAAAGATGAGACAGCTCATAAGCTTTACATTCCTGCATTTCAAATAAAGATACCAAGAGAATGAAGAAAGATTGATAATAGGAGTAACTTAGTAAGTTGCTTAAAACTGCATGCTCTATCCGAAACATGAAAGAAAAAAATTGGGTTCAGTATCCCTTTAAGCTAAAATAAGCTAATTTTTCCTTTTTTTTTGCACAAATTATAATTAAATACATTTATGTTAAATGAATTTGTGCTTTGAATAGCAGAAAGTTATATAATATTAGAAAATATTACACTGCCCCCACCCGGCTACTTCCTAATGCCACCTGACAGGCACTGTAATATGTGTACCGATATACTTATTTAAAAACATAGAAAGAGACAAACAGATAGATAATAGATAGATAGATATATATCCCTTCCAATTCTTATGTTATCCAAAGCAGCTGATATAAGAACATTTGGAAAAATCTTGTGTGCATTACTTATTGATCTCTAAAGATATTTATCTTAATCCTTCATGAATACAGGCAGGTGCCAACTTTAGCTGATATATTGTTCTCAATACTGTTTTTTTGCTACATTAATTCAATGTGCTGTGTAGTTTACTTTTCTAAAACTTGCCAGGTAAAGTGTTGCTGAAGTAAAATTAAACCATCATGTTTCAACTAGAATATACAATCTAAAAAACATAATTTATGCTTACCTGATAAATTTATTTCTCTTGTGGTGTATCCAGTCCACGGATCATCCATTACTTGTGGTATATTCTCCTTCCCAACAGGAAGTTGCAAGAGGATCACCCACAGCAGAGCTGTCTATATAGCTCCTTCCCTAACTGCCACCTCCAGTCATTCAACCGAAGACAAGCAAGAGAAAGGAGAAACTATAGGGTGCAGTGGTGACTGTAGTTTAAAGTTAAAAAATACCTGCCTTAAAATGACAGGGTGGGCCGTGGACTGGATACACCACAAGGTAGGTAAGCATAAATTATGTTTTCTCTTGTAAGGTGTATCCAGTCCACGGATCATCCATTACTTGTGGGATACCAATACCAAAGCTAAAGTACACGGATGAAGGGAGGGACAAGGCAGGTACTTAAACGGAAGGTACCACTGCCTGTAAAATCTTTCTCCCAAAAATAGCCTCCGAAGAAGCAAAAGTATCAAATTTCTAGAATATGGAAAAAGTATGAAGCGAAGACCAAGTCGCCGCCTTTTAAAAACTGTTCAACAGAAGCCTCATTTTTAAAGGCCCAAGTGGAAGCCACAGCTCTGTAATCCTTTCAGGAGGCTGCTGGCCAGCAGTCTCATAAGCTAAGCGTATTATACTTCTTAGCCAAAGCGAAAGAGAAGTTGCCGAAGCCTTTTGGCCTTTCCTCTGTCCAGAGTAGACAACAAACAAAGCAGATGTTTGACGAAAATCTTTAGTAGCTTGTAAATAATACTTTAAAGCACGAACCACGTCAAGATTGTGTAAAAGACGTTCCTTCCTTGAAGAAGGATTAGGACACAATGACGGAACAACAATCTCCTGATTGATATTTTTATTAGATACCACCTTAGGTAAAAACCCAGGTTTGGTACGCAAAACTACCTTATCTGTATGGAAGATCAGATAAGGGGAATCACATTGTAAGGCAGAGAACTCGGAAACTCTACGAGCCGAGGAAATAGCTACCAAAAATAGAACTTTCCAAGATAAAAGTTTGATATCTATGGAATGAAGAGGTTCAAACGGAACCCCCTGAAGAACTTTAAGAACCAAATTTAAACTCCATGGTGGAGCAACAGGTTTAAACACAGGCTTGATTCTAACTAAAGTCTGACAAAATGCCTGAACGTCTGGAACATCCGCCAGACGCTTGTGCAAAAGAATAGACAAAGCAGAAATCTGTCCCTTTAAGGAACTAGCTGACAATCCTTTTTCCAATCCTTCTTGGAGAAAAGATAATATCCTGGGAATCCTGACTTTACTCCATGAGTAACCCTTGGATTCACACCAATAAAGAAATTTACGCCATATCTTATGATAGATTTTCCTGGTGACAGGCTTTCGTGCCTGAATTAAGGTATCAATAACTGACTCGAAGAAGCCACACTTTGATAAAATCAAGCGTTCAATCTCCAGGCAGTCAGTATCATAGAAATTAGATTTGGATGGTTGAAAGGACCCTGAAGTAGAAGGTCCTGTCTCAGAGGCAAAGTCCATGGTGGAAGGGAAGCAAAAAATAAAAACGGTACTGTGGCTTTAAGAAAAATAAAAAAGGTCAGAATTTGAAAAACAGTGAAAAAAAGCAGTAAATCAAACGAAATTTTTACAGTGTGTATAATAAGCTAACAGAGCATTGCACCCACTTGCAAATGGATGATTAACCCCTTAGTTTAAAAAACGGATCAAAAAAACGATATAGACGTTTTTTAACAGTCACAACAAACTGCCACAGCTCTGCTGTGGCCCTACCTTTCCATACAAACGATTTTGGAAAGCCTAAAAGCCCTTTAGAGAGGTCCTATAGCATTCAGGAGACTTCTTGAGGGAAGCTGGATGTCTCAGTCTGCAAAAGTTACTGCGCAATTAAGCGCTAAATTAGGGCCCTCCCACTCATGTCTACACAGTGGGAGGCCTAAGAAAACTGTTTCTAGGCAAATTTACGCCAGCCATGTGGAAAAAAAACTAGGCCCCAATAAAGTTTTATCACCAAAACATATAAAAACGTTTAAACACTCCCAGCAAACGTTTTATATTGAAAAATAATAAGAGTATTACATCTGACAGTAAGCATGATACCAGTCGCTATTAAATCACTGTAATCAGGCTTACCTTAAATAAATCTGGTATCAGCAGAATTTTCTAGCATTTACATTCCTCTAGAAAAAATTTAAACTGCACATAGCTCATAGCAGGATAACCTGCACGCCATTCCCCAGCTGAAGTTACCTATCTCTTCAGTTATGTGTAAGAACAGCAATGGATCTTAGTTACAACCTGCTAAGATCATTAGAGACCACAGGCAGATTCTTCTTCTATTTTCAAAATAGTACAACTCCGGTACCATTTAAAAATAACAAACTCTTGATTTGAAGAAAAAACAACTACATTTCACCACATCTCTCTTACTGCTTCCATGCTTGTCAAGAGTTGCAAGAGAATCACTGGAGGTGGCAGTTAGGGGAGGAGCTATATAGACAGCTCTGCTGTGGGTGATCCTCTTGCAACTTCCTGTTGGGAAGGAGAATATCCCACAAGTAATGGATGATCCGTGGACTGGATACACCTTACAAGAGAAAAAAAGGGGGGGTCCAATATACGTTTATTATTGAATTTACCAAATTCAGTTTCATTTTATAATAAAAGTAAATTGGATTTTTTAAATTGTAAACTCAATATGAATCATGAATGTTTAATTGTGTCCTTCATGTCTCTTTAATTAAGTATAATAGGTATTATATTTCTATAAAATAATAAAAATACATAAATTACTTAAAGGGGCCCTGCACAGTAATGACCTCCCAAATGAGTTCACATTGCCCTGTTACCAGCTGCGGGGTATTAAATGTAATGGAAATTACTACTTTAGGATTATTCTGGTAATGTAAATAGTTTGGTTTGATCATTGAAACCACCACCTATAATGAGAATATCAGTACTTAAAAGGACACTAAAGTCAAAAATAAAGTTTAATTGTTTAAATTGAGCATGCAATAAAAAAAATAAAAAAACCTTTCCAATATACAGTACTTCTATTATGCATATTCTTTTTCTCTGCACATACACTATGTATGTATTCGCATTTTGTGATTGGCTTATAGCTGTCCTTTAAAGGGATACTAAACCCACATTTTTTCTTTCATTATTCATGCAATTTTAAGCAACTTAATAATTTACTCCTATTATCGATTTTTCTTTGTTCTTTTGGTATCCTTATTTGAAAAAGCAGGAATGAAAGCTTAGGAGCCTGACAATTTTTGGTTCAGCAACTGGGTTGTGCTTGCTGATTGGTGGCTAAATGCATTCACTCTTTTATTAGGGTTTAGCCTTCTATTTTCTACCCCACTTTAAAATTCACTCTAAATATTATGATGTGCATAAGCTTGAGCGAAACTTAGTCATGTCCAATGAGTTTATATATAAATAAATGATATTCTTGTTTAATTTAGTTGATTTAATTTAAGTTAGTTTACTAAAATAAGAACATCCCAATAATGTGAATATACATTTTGTGCTGGAATGTCTTCCAGCATTTTTAACAATGAAGCTATTGTACCTTCACATATTGGAACATGTATGTTGCTTTATTTTACTGTCATACTAATTTTTTTATCTCACTGTGCGTGGTGAGTTGACATACACCATGTATTTTTGTACCCATTGTTGGTCATGAATTAAAGTAAAAAAAAAGGCCTGTCTTCCTGCAGGCTCAAACTATGCTTGAAGAGCAATGGGTTGTGGTTTCAATGAGCAAATCCTGTATTAAAGGGACATGTAAATATTTATGTATATGCATTTGTTATTGGCTGATGGCTGTCACATGATACAGGAGGAGTGGAAGTAGACATAGTTTTGAAATTTGTCAGAACAAAATCTACTACTCATTTAAAGTTCAGACTAAGTGCTATTGCATTATCTTTTTAGAACGAATGTGTGTATCTACTGTATTTACTAGTCCTTTAAGTAGAGAGTGAGGAGCATTAATCCTGCCCCCTTTTAAGCAAGTAATTTATCTTGTAGATTATATATTTACTATGGAAAAAACTGTTTATTTGACTTGAGATAGATTGGAGTGTCTGGTTGGCTGGATGTAGAAAGGAGGTTAAGATAGTATCTGAGAAGCTAGATGGAGGAGGGCTGAGAAAGTAGACAGTCAGTCTGGTTTGGTTATTGGGCAGTCTATAGAGTGTATATGTTATTTATTTTCTCTCTCATCTGTGAGCTATTTTAATGTTCTTGAAGCTGTGTTAATACCATAACCTGGTTAGACTATTTGCTCATGTGTAGTGAGCAAGCACTTACAGGGACACATTTGTCTCATAATAAGTCCTGCATTAGTACCTAGACCTGTTCAATTGTTGATTTGAAGACTTCTTGATTTGTACAGTGTATAAGTAAGTGTGCCTTTTTCATTTTTGTATTGTATGATGATCTTGCTTGACAATTAAAGGTAACACTGTATCACGTGCTAATTTCTTCCAGTTCAATGTATAGATAGTTTGTGATGTATAACGATTTGTTATTCATGTACGGTTATAGAAAGAAAATAAATTAAATTCTGTCAAAGTTATTTCTGTCAGGAGCTGTATAATGAGGCCCAGGAAGGCTGAAATGTACGTCTGTGGTTTGTTGATTTATTTCATTCAAATAATTATCTGGTATTTTGGGGCTGTCATTTTCGCCACAATCTACAAGATATTTCTCCTTTGTGAGCAGAGTAAGCTAACTTAAAAAGGGACAGTCAAGTCCAAAAAAAACTTTTATTTATCAGATAGGGCTTGTCATTTTAAACAACTTTCAAATTTACTTTTATCAACAATTTTGCTTTGTTCTCTTGGTATTCTAGTTGAAAGCAAACCTAGGAAGGCTCCTATGATAATTTCTAAGTCCTTGAAGGCCGCCTCTTTTTTATTTGCTTTTCACAACAGGGGAGAGCTAGCTCATGTAGGCCATATAGATAACAATGTGATCACGCCCGTGGCTAGTGGCAGACACTGCACTAATTGGCTAAAATGCATGTCAATAGATAATAACTAAAAGTCATGTGATTAGGAGCGGTCAGAAGATGCTTAGATACAATTTAGTCACCAAAGTAAAAAAAGTGTATTAGTATAACAGTGTTGGTTATGCAAAACTGGGGAATGGGTAATAAAGGGATTATCTATCTTTTTAAACAACAAAAAAGCTGGTGTTGACTGTCCCTTTAAGTGGCACAGAATTGTTTTTCAGTTGTACATTATTTGTTGAGTGTGTCTCTTTCTTTTCTATCCTTTTTATTTATATACCAGCAACCCTCTCCCAAACCATGACAATCCTGTTGATTATTTTTTTTTACCCAAACCCCATTAAAAAAGGTCACAATAAACTTGTCTTCCTATTACTTTCAATGAAAAGCACAATCATCAATCATTGTAATCTTGTCACAAGTACTTGTGGACTGTCACTATGCCTGTGCAAAGCCCTATTTAACTATATCTGCTTTAACTCCTTGCACCAATTGGACGTAGATATGTGTGACACAGTACTTTGTCCAGCGTACTGTGTTAATGTAGGACATATGTCCAACACTGTGGAAAAGGATGTGGTCCTGCTGTTAGCATTGACAGTGAGAGCCGCAACCAAGGGGCAGAAGGCATCTGCCTTCATATGGTAAGGGATCACGGATTGTGTCACAGTGGTGCCTTGGGTGGTGTGGGAGGGAAGGAGGGTGGGTGGTAAGGAAGGTGGGGGTTCCTACACTACAGAAAAGGAGTTGTAAGGGGAGAGGGAAGGATTAGTCCCTAAACTATGGAAAAACTGGCTAAGAGGGTCCCTACACTACAGAAAGGTGAATGCTTGGAGGAGGGGGGATCCCTAAAATTACAGAAATAAAAACGAACTAAATAAATAAAAATTACAAAAAACTTCCAGACTGGCTGCCAAGGCCTAAGATGGCAGCGACAAGTGGGAGGTGGGAGGGTTACAGAGCTTTTTGTGAGGAATCAGGGGGTTGAGAGAGTAGGCAAGAATCTACAAATAAAAAAAAAAAAGAAAAGAAACTACAAATATAACAAAAATAAAATAAAAAAGGCCGTGCACTGTCTGCCAGTACCTAAGATGGTGGTGAACAGTGGGGAGGGACGATTGTTGTTTGGGAGGGATGAGGTAAGGAAAAGAGAGGTGGCAGATGAGAGGGTAATCCCCGCACTACAATAAATATTATTGTGTTATGATTACACAAGCGGTAAAAAACTTCAGTGAGAGAGTCAAAGTTCTTTAAAAAAGTTAACAATTTTTTTTTTATATGATCACATTTAGTGGTCAAATGGTAGCACAAAATATTCCAAAATAGGTCTAGATCAACCTTTAGTTATATATATATATATATATACTGTACAAACAGTTCTGGGTACATGCACTCTCACAACCTATCATCAACTGCCAGGGTGCTCTCAGGGAGTATACAATAGCAAATGATTCAAAGCACTCACTGGTCTTCTGCCATCAAACTTGAAAAATTTATTAAATGTCGTTTCGGGACATATAGCGTCAGAAGAAGGGACGCCATATGTCCCGAAACGTCACTTAATACATTTTTCAAGTTTGATGGCAGAAGACCAGAGAGTGCTTTGAATCATTTACTATTTTATATATACTATATATATATATATATATATATATATATATATATATATATATATATATATATATATATATATATATATATATCTATCTATCTATATATATATATATATATATATATATATATGTAGCTAGATAGATAGATAGTTTTCATAAGTAAATAATAAAAGAAACAAAATGGCTCAATGGCTCTATTTCTGATTTGTGATAACAAAAATGCTGAAAAAAATTCTGGTAGTTTGGGTCAAACGTGTACACTCTTTCAATAGTAGAATTTAATTTGCACGGGTTAAACATAAATAATTTGCCACATTTTGTCAACATTGATACCTTATATAGTGGTTTAAATTAGGGGGACCCTAAAATATCCCAGCCCAAAGAAATAAATACCAAGTGTGACCCCTGCAGAAATAATCCTATTCTCAGCCCCCTACCTTAATAAACACTTACCACGGTGCTGCAATGCAATGAATCCTAACTGAACCAGTCTCCCTCCACAAATATTTTAAGCCCCACTTATACAACATCAGTCCACTTCAACACTGGCCTCATTACAGGACCCGCTTATAACCTTGTCTGTTATCCTAACCCATCCTCCCTACATGACGCCCCTCCAATCCAAACATCCCAACATCAGATTAGCCTCTAAGGGTAAGAAAGAGGAATTTTAGAGACTTTACTGCTGTGGCCTAGGAGGAACAGAAGATTGACAGTGCTGGACGGTGGATTAAAATATGAAATTACTTTAAGGTTCCTTTTTTATTTTTTTAGGGGGATCCAATGATAGGAAGAGTAGGCCCTAAGGTTTTGGGGGTGGTAACATTTTATTTATGGGGCAATCATTTAGGGGGCCAAAGTAGGGTAAGTGGGGTAAGCCAGTAACTTATAGTTGCTACAAAAATGTATACACCTTGAAGATGAATAATGTAACTGCCTTTAAGAAAATAATTGTAGATTTATCCACTTGCAAAAAAAAACAGCATTGAACTTTTAACGCATTGTACGTGGAATGAGCTTATAACTAAGGTTATCATCTCTGCATTTGTCTTTAAACACCTAAGAATATACTAAAAAAGTAGTAGCTGTGAACATTACAAATCAGTATAAAAAAATGGAAACCTAAAGGAGTTTCTGCTGGTAATTTTAATAAAGTTTGATGCATACATTAATGTAAGGGCATTTGATCCAAGGCTACAATTTTTAATTATTTTTAGCAGCTCAGTTGTATAAAAAAGAAATTAATTTCAGATAAAATAACTGACACTCTGCAGCAATAAAACCAATCAAGCATTATATTGTCAATAAGAGCAATTGCCAGAAGGATTTATTCAGTTCTTCGCAGCCCTCGTACTATAAGAACCACTTGATTGGAGTACAGAAAGATCTCTTTAGCTATCACTTTGAATCATTAACCAGTTTGGGGGCCATAAAAGAGGTCACCACCCACCAAATTTTTGTAGAGCATAGTGATCTCTCAACAAAATCAAAGAACGTTCTTTTTTTCACATTTTTTTGTTTTGTTTGTCATCTGTTGAGCCAGAAAAGCCATATTTATGTTATAGCTGTACAAATTTAAATGATATTTCTTTCATGTAATTGGCAAGAGTCCATGAGCTAGTGACGTATGGGATATACAATCCTACCAGGAGGGGCAAAGTATCTCAAACCTCAAAATGCCTATAAATACACCCCTCACCACACCCACAATTCAGTTTTTACAAACTTTTCCTCCTATGGAGGTGGTGAAGTAAGTTTGTGCTTAGATTCTACATTGATAAGCGCTTCTCAGCATTTTGAAGCCTGATTCCTCTCAGAGTACAGTGTATGTCAGAGGTATGTGAAGGTAGTATCACCTATTGAATGCAATGGTTTTCCTCACGGAAGATCTATTTAATAGGTTCTCTGTTATTCATCTCCTACCTCCCTTTTTCAGATTGACGATATACTCTCATATTCCATTACCTCTACTGATAACTGTTTCAGTACTGGTTTGGTTATCTGCTATATGTGGATGGGTGTCTTTTGGTAAGTATTTATTTATTTATAAAATATTTTACCAGGAAGGATACATTGAGATTTCTCTCGTTTTCAAGTATGTCCTGGGATCACAAAACATTGCATTGATACAATAGGGTACAATAAAATACAAAAACAATAATAATAATACACATTATATGCAAACATTTAACATAGAGCAGGTACGAAATATTTAATCAACCATGACAGGAGCATTCTGTTTTGAGATATATATAGAGGGATCTCTTAAAGGATTTTAGGCTTGGGGAAGTTTTTAAAGTGTGAGGGAGGTCATTCCATAATTGTGGTGCTCTGTAGGAAAAGGAGGATCGAGCTGCTTTCTTTTTGTATTGAGGCAAGCTAAATAATGTGCTGTTATTGGATCGGAGGTTATAGGAGGTGGGAATAGCAGGGGAGAGCATTCTGCTCAGGTAGGGTGGTAGCTTCCCAGAAAGGCTCTTAAACACAAGGCAGGAAAGATGGGGGGTGCGTCTTGATTCCAGCGACAGCCAGTTTAGTTCTTTTAGCATGTCACAATGGTGGGTCCTGTAGTTACATTGTAGCACAAAGCGGCAGAACGAGTTATACAATGAATTTAGTTTATTAAGGTGAGTGAGTTTGCGGTGCAGGTGCATATACTATGTCCCCATAATCCAAGATAGGTATCAGCATTTGCTGTACAATCTTTTCCTTTACTGTAGGGCTGAGGCAAGATTTGTTTCTGTACAGGGCACCTAGTTTTGGATAAAGTTTAGAGGCAAGTTTTTCTATGTGGAGTCCAAAGGATAGATTGGGGTCTAACAACATACCTAAGTATTTAAAAGAGTGGACTGCGGTCAGCGTGCAATTGGATTTTGTTTTGATGCGAAGATGGGAATTTTGTAATTTTTGTATTTTAGGTCCCGTTACAAAGATCATTGTGACAGTTTTGTCAGTGTTTAGGAAGAGTTTGTTTTTCGAGATCCACTTTTCTACCTCTGTGAGCTGGTCTTGGAGCACTGCTTCAACCTGCGGCAGATCAGATTTGTTTGCATAGATTACCGTGTCGTCTGCGTACATGTGTATAGTTGAGGATTTGCAGACATTAGGCAAATCATTTATAAATAATGTGAATAATAGGGGGCCGAGAATGGAACCTTGGGGAACACCACACGACTGGGAGAGGGAGGGAGTCACTGTTAGAAACAGAGACATATTGTGATCGATCCGATACATATGATTTAAACCAGGTTAACGGGCGATCAGCAATACCAGAGTTTTTTAGTTTGAGAAGTAGTATGTCATGGTCCACTGTGTCAAAAGCCTTTACAAAATCAAGGAAAATAGCTCCAGTTAGGTCTCCTTATTCCATGCCAGTTTGGATGTCATTGCAAACTTTTAGGAGGGCAGTTGTAGTGGAGTGATTCGGTCTAAAACCTGATTGATCAGGGGTCAGATAGTTAGAAAGTTGATAATACTAGCATAATTGCATATGGACAATACAGGGAGCAATGATATAGGACGATAGTTAGAAACCAAGGTTAACTCCCCACTTTTATGAATAGGCACTACTCTTGCAGTTTTCCAGATTTTGGGTATGTATTCAGACACCAAGGATGCGTTAATTAGGGTTGTGACAGGCTTAGCAATTGCCGGCGCACTGAGCTTCAACAGCATTGCTGGGATTTGATCAGGTCCTGACTGGTTTTTCATTTTTAGATTATTGAGGTGTTTCTTAATGACATTGAAGGGTACAGGTCTAAAATTGAACATTTCTTTATTGGGGCTTTGCTGTTTTAGTGGGGCCTGATCCACATTTGTAGCTTCAGGATGCGTGCCATTTATTAGTTTGTCAATCAGGGTGGTGGAGCATCCGACAAAATAATTGTTAAAGGCATTTGCTACTTCTAAGGGGAGTTGCAGGTTTTTGTTATCCACATTGACAGTGGAGGGAGTGGATTGGTGGATTTTGTAAGTTATTTATGAGTTTCCAAAACTTTCTAGGGTTAGATATATTATTGTGCAGATTTTCACAGAAATATTGTGCCTTAGCCAATTTTGTTTGTTTAGTACATATATTTCGCCATTGTCTATATACACAGTGATCATTCATAGAGCCAGCATGCTTGAACTTTGACCACAACGAATCCTGAAATTGGTACATTTGAATGAGGTCAGCTGTGATCCAATTCAAGTGTGCTCCTTTTACTCTCACCTTACGCAGCGGTGCATGTAAATTCCAAACTTGTAGGAGTTCAGATTGAAAGAATTCAACTGCAGAGTCTAGATCTGGGATTAGGTTTAATCTGTGCCAGGGGAGGTTCTTGATGTCATTTAGAAATGATTGAAGATTAAATTTTTTGAAGGACCTGGTTATTTTAACCTTGGGAGAGGATTTAGTAGCCTTTATTTTGTGCACACACAGTACACTAAGCAGTGGTCACTGAAATTGTTAGGGAGAACACCTGCCTCCTGGATTCGGTCGGGAGAAGTGGAGAGAATCCAGTTGAGCAGGGTATGATTATAGCTTTTGATGTTTATGCGAGTTGGGGAGGAGATTAATTGCGTTAGCTGCAAAGATTTAAACACCGAGTGACAACTGTTATTTTTTGGATTCAGCCAATCGATGTTAAAATCTCCAAAAATCAAAATTTCACTTTTTGGGTTTTGAGTCATGGATTCACTAAGGAGCTGTGCTATGTCCGAAATGGAATGCACAGGGGAGCTAGGTGGGCGGTAGATTCCTGCAACAATGATTGATTTACTGCACGGGATCTCAATTTTGCCAGAAAGGAAATCAAAGGTGGCAGGAGAGCTAGATTTTTGTATGGGGGTGAACTTTGTGGAGTTGTCAACATAAATTACAATGCCGCCTCCTCTCTTTGCTCTGTCAATTCTATGGCATGAATACCCATGTATTGCAATGGCAGAGTCAGGCAGTGGCGTCACTAGGGGGGTGCGGGCCGCACCTGGGTGACACCCTCCAGGGGGTGACACCAAAAAAAAAAAATTTTTTTTTTTTTTTTTTTTTATATTTTATTGAAATTCAAAGAAATACAATGTTGAGATGCATAGATTATTTTATTAGAGGCTGGCATTTGTGAACATTAGTGGGACTGGGGAAGTTGTAGACACACAATTTTTTTGCCCCTTGAGCCAGTGCTGCAATTTCAACAAATAGTTTTCCCGGCTGCTTTTGCTTGTTTGTACTTTGCTCCTCCCCTGCCTAATTTCACAATGAATATTGTGGGTGTGCCGTGGGGCTTGCAAAGTTGCGCTGCTAGCCTAAACCTGCCTGTCTATCTGTGCTCACTGCTTAGTGACATGCGGCCCAGGGCTGTGCACTGACAGACTTGGAACAGAGTCAGAGAGCAGAATTTTCATAGTTTGCGCGCCTAAACCATTTCTTCAGTGATTTATTTTAGAGTGCTCTGTTTATCTTTCATTTGATGTTCTGCTGAGCCAGGGAGCAGCTCTAGGCATGAGCTTCATAATTAATGCAGTGCAGTTTACATATTTTGTATGTGTGTGTCTGAGTTTTTGTGTGTGTGTTTTTGTGTGTGTGTCTGAGTGTGTCTCCGAGTGTTTGTGTGTGCATCTGAGTATGTTTTTAAGTGTGTCTGAGTGTTTGTATGTGTGTTTGCCTGTGTTTTTGTGTGTGTCTGCTTTCTGGGGGGGGGGTGACACCATGACTTACCGCACCGGGTGACACCAACCCTAGTGACGCCGCTGGAGTCAGGTATTTTTGCAGTTAGCCATGATTCAGAGATCACAATGATTTTTGGCTTGTATTGTAAACACCAAGCTTGCAGTGCATCGATTTTTGGAAATAAGCTGCGTATATTACAGTGCACAAAGGAGAGGCCTTTTTTAGCTGGAAGGCTAGGAATGGAATTTGCTGGGGGACCAGGGTTAGACTCTACATCATTTGCAAGGGTAAGTAGGAAAAGGAATAGGAATTTGGACATAGTTTTTGTTTGGCTATATAGTGAATGGCATACTTTATAATTTTGTGAGGTGGGGGTAGGAGGGCTATTTTTTATAACTCTCCACCAGCACTCAGCAGATAAGTTACAGCAACAGAGCAGGCCATGGTGTATGATAATTTGTTTTCCAGTTTGAGGTGGGTGCTTATGCCCGGTAATGAAGTGAACAAAATTGGAGTGAGAAAAGGGTTGTCACGAATATTAGTATGGTCATATTTTGATACATGTTAGTGCTATGAGGTGTGTAGATGAAAATAAATCAAAAATAGTACAATATAAAAAAAGAAATATATATATATATACACACATATATATATATATATATATACACATATATATTCACACACTATTGATGTGGGATATATAGCTATTTGTAGGGAGAGAGGGTATGTATTCTAAAGGGTTAAGTGAATGGAAGGATGTGCTGATTAGTGTTTGCAGCTGTCAGTTTAGGAGAATGAAAGGTGTGTGGGTGACTATTTATAAATGGGGGTATAAAAGTATGTTTTCATTACTTAAGAATCTCTCAACTATGGTTTGGCACTTTATGTATTAATATAAAGTTCTAAATATATGTATTGTACTTATATTTGCCATGAGGTTTATGTATATTTCCTTTTGCAGACTGTCAGTTTCATATTTGGGAAAAGCATTTTTTAGGGAAAAAAAATTCTTACCTGGGCTATAATCTTTTTTCAAATTGACTGTTTTTCATTAAATTTTGCCGGCAAAATTAGGCTTGCGAATGCGCAAAATACCAAAGTATATTGCGTCATTCTTGGCGCAAGATTTTATGGCACGAAGTTACGTTCGATGACGCAAAATTCGTAATTTCCTTTCACAAGGTTGCGTCTTCAATGACGCAAGTGTGTCATTTCCGGATGTTTTTAGTGCAAAAAAAAAATATTTCTGTTGTGCGTCATGCTTGGCGCTAAATATTTTCATTATTTAAAACCCCATTCCTATATGCCTCTTGCCTTTTTCTCTATCAGAGGGCAGTGCTGTTTGCATTTTTGCCCCATTCCTGAAACTGCCATATAAGGAAATTGATAATTTTGCTTTATATGTTGTTTTTTCTCTTACATGTGCAAGATGTCTCAATCTGATCCTGTCTCAGAAACCACCATTGGAACTCTGCTGCCTGATAACAGTTCTACCAAAGCTCAGTGCATTTGTTGTAAATTTGTGGAGATTATAACTCCAGCTGTGGTATGTAATAGTTGTCATGATAAGCTTTTACATGCAGAGAATGTGTCCATCAGTAATAGTACATTGCCTGTTGTTCCTTCAACATCTAATGTACAAGATATACCTGTAAATTTAATTTTTTTATTGCTGATGCAATTCAGAAGGCTTTGTCTGCCATCCCGCCTTCTAATAAACGTAAAAGGTCTTTTAAAACTTCTCATAAAGTTGACGAAATTTAAAATGACCGACAACATACTGAATTATCCTCCTCTGATGAGGATCTATCTGATTCAGAAGATCCTTCCTCAGATATTGACACTGACACATCTACTTAATTATTTAAAATGGAGTATATTCGTTCTTTATTAAAAGAAGTGTTGATAACATTGGATATTGAGGAAACTAGTCCTCTTAATGTTAAAACTAGTAGACGTTTAAATTCTGTTTATAAACCTCCTGTGGTTACTCCTGAGGTTTTTCCAGTTCCTCGTGCTATTTCTGATATGATTTCTAAGGAATGGAATAGGCCTGGTACTTCTTTTATTCCTTCTTCAAGGTTTATAAAATCGTATCCTTTGCCAGCAGTTAGATTGGAGTTTGGGAAAAGATCCCCAAAGTTGATGGGGCTATTTCTACTCTTGCTAAACGTACTACTATTCATATGGAAGATAGTACTTCCTTTAAAGATCCTTTAGATAGGAAACTTTAATCCTATCTAAGGAAAGCCTATTTATATTCTGGTCATCTGCTCAGGCCTGCAATTTCTTTGGCTAATGTTACAGCTGCACCAACTTCTTGGTTGGAAAGTTTAGCGCAACAGGAAACGGATACTGATTTGTCTAGTATTGTTCGCTTGCTTCAACACACTAATCATTTTATTTGTGATGTCATTTTTGATATCATCAAAATTGATGTTAAATCTATGTCTTTAGCTATTTTAGCTAGGAGAGCTTTGTGGCTTAAAGGGACACTGAACACAATTTTTTTCTTTTGTGATTAAGATAGAGCATGAAATTTTAAGCAACGTTCTAATTTACTTCTATTATCAAATGTTCTTATTCTCTTGGTATCTTTATTTGAAATGAAATAATGTAAGTTTAATTCTGGCCCATTTTTGGTGAACAACCTAGGTTGTCCTTGCTGATTGGTGGATAAATTCATCCACCAATCAAAAACTGCTGTCCAGAGTCTGAACCAAGAAAAAAGCTTAGATGCCTGTTTTTTTATATAAAGATAGCAAGAGAATGAAGAAACATTGCTAATAGGAGTAAATTAAAAAGTTGCTTAAAATTGCATGCTCTATCTGAATCACGAAAGAAAGATTTTGGGTTCAGTGTCCCTTTAAATCGTGGAATGCTGACATGGTATCTAACTCTAGATTACTATCTCTTTCTTTCCAAGGTAATAAGTTATTTGGTTCTCAGTTAGATTCAATTATTTCAACTGTCACTGGGGGGAAGGGAGTTTTTTTGCCTCAGGATAAAAGACTTAAAGGTAAATCTAAAGCTTCTAACCGTTTTCATTCCTTTTGACAAAATAAGGAACAGAAACCTAATCCTTCCCCCAAAGAATCTGGTTCCAATTGGAAACCTTCTTCAAGTTGGAATAAATCCAAACCATTTAAGAAATCAAAGCCAGCCCCCAAGTCTGCAAGAAGGTGCGGCCCTCATTCCAGCTCAGCTGGTAGGGGGCAGATTAAGATTCTTCCAAGGAATTTGGGCAGATTCTGTCCAAAATCAATGGATTTAGAGTATTGTCTCTCAAGGGTAATGAATAGGATTCAGAGTAAGACCGCCTGTGAGAAGATTTTTTCTCTCACGCATCCCAACAAATCCAGTAAAGGCTCAGGCTTTCCTGTAGTGTGTTTCAGACCTGGAGCTTTCAGGGGTAATCATACCAGTTCCATTTCAGGAACAGGGTCTGGGGTTTTATTCAAATCTATTCATTGTCCCAAAGAAAGAAAATTCATTCAGGCCAGTTCTGGATCTGAAAATTTTGTATCGTTATGTAAGAGTGCCAATTTTCAAAATGGTGACTATAAGGACTATTCTGCCTTTTGTTCAGCAAGGGCATTATATGTCCACAATAGACTTACAGGATGCATATTTTCATATTCTGATTCATACAGATCATTATTAGTTTCTGAGATTCTCTTTTCTAGACAAGCATTACCAATTTGTCACTCTTCCATTTGGCCAAGTGACAGCTCCAAGAATCTTTTCAAAAGTTCTCGGTGCCCTATTCTCTGTAATCAGAGAACGAGGTACTGCGGTGTTTCCTTATTTGGGCGATATCTTGGTACTAGCTCAGTCTTAGCATTCTGCAGAATCTCACACGAATCAACTAGTGTTGTTTCTTCAAAGACATGGTTGGAGGATCAATTTATCAAAAAGTTATTTGATTCCTCAGACAAGGGTCACCTTTTTAGGTTTCCAGATCGATTCAGTGCCCATGACTCTGTCTCTAACAGACAAGAGAAGATTCAAATTGGTTTCAGCTTGTCAGAACCTTCAGTCTCAATCATTCCCTTCAGTAGCTATGTGCATGGAAGTTTTAGGTCTCATGACTGCAGCATCAGACGCGATCCCCTTTGCTCGTTTTCACATGAGACCTCTCCAGCTTTGTATGCTGAACCAGTGGTGCAGGGATTATACAAAGATATCACAATAAATATCCTTAAATCCCAATGTTCGACTATCTCTGACTTGGTGGTTCGATCACCATCGTATAATTCTAGGGGCCTCTATTGTTCGGCCAACCTGGACTGTAATTCCAACAGATGCAAGTCTTTCAGGTTGGGGAGCTGTCTGGGGATCTCTGACAGCACAAGGGGTTTGGAAATCTCAAGAGGTGAGGTTACCAATCAATATTTTAGAACTCCATTTTCAGGGCTCTTCAGGTTTGGCCTCTGTTGAAGAGAGAACCGTTCATTTGTTTTCAGACAGACAATATCACAACTGTGGCATATGTTAATCATCAGGGTGGGACTCACAGTCCCCAAGTTATGAAAGAAGTATCTTGGATACTTGCTTGGGCGGAATCCAGCTCCTGTCTAATTTCTGCGGTTCATATCCCAGGTATAGACAATTGGGAAGTGGATTATCTCAGCCGCCAGACTTTACATCCGGGGGAGTGGTCCCTCCATCCAGATGTGTTTTCTCAGATTGTTCGGATGAGGGGTCTTCCAGAATTAGATCTGATGGCTTCTCATTTAAACAAGAAACTTCCCAGATACCTGTCCAGGCCCAGGGATCCTCAGGCGGAAGCAGTGGATGCATTGACATTTCCTTGGTGTTACCAATCTGCTTATATTTTCTCGCCTCTAGTTCTTCTTCCAAGAGTGATCTCTAAAATCATGATGGAACAATTGTTTGTGTTGCTGGTAGCTCCAGCATGGCCTCACAGGTTTTGGTATGCGGATCTTGTTCGAATGTCCAGTTGCCAAATTTGGCCACTTCCATTAAGGCTAGACCTGTCTCAAGGTCCGTTTGTCCAACAGGATCTCAAATCATTAAATTTGAAGGTATGGAAATTGAACGCCTAGTGCTTAGTCATAGAGGTTTCTCTGACCCAGTGATTAATACTATGTTACAGGCTCGTAAATCTGTTTCTAGGAAGATTTATTATCGAGTTTGGAAGACTTATATTTCATGGTGTTCTTCTCATAAATTCTATTGGGATTCTTTTAGAATTCCTAGAATTTTACAGTTTCTTCAGGATGGTTTGGATAAGGGTTTGTCTGCAAGTTCCTTGAAGGGACGAATCTCTGCTCTTTCTGTTTTATTTCCCAGAAAGATTGCTTAGCTTCCTGATATTCACTGTTTTGTACAGGCTTTGGTCCGTATCAAGCCTGTCATTAAATCAATCTCTCCTCCTTGGAGTCTTAATTTGATTTTGAAGGCTTTACAGGCTCCTCCATTTGAGCCTATGCATTCTTTGGACATTAAACTACTTTCTTGGAAAGTGTTGTTCCTTTTGGCCACCTCTTCTGCTAGAAGAGTTTCTGAATTATCTGCTCTTTCTTGTGAATCTCCTTTTCTGATTTTTCATCAGGATAAGGCGGTTTTGCGGACTTCATTTAAATTCTTACCTAAGGTTGTGAATTCTAACATTAATCGAGAGATTGCTGTCCCTTCTTTGTGTCCTAATCCTAAGAATTCTTTGGAGAGATCCTTATTTTTTGGATGTGGTAAGAGCTTTGAAATATGTCGAAGCTACTAAAGATTTCAGGAAGACTTCTAGTCTATTTGTTATCTTTTCTGGTTCTAGGAAAGGTCAGAAGGCTTCTGCCGTTTCCTTGGCATCTTGGTTAAAGCTTTTTATTAATCAAGCTTATTTGGAGTTGGGGTTAAGCCCCGCCTCAGAGAGTTACAGCTCATTCTACTAGATCAGTCTCTACTTCGTGAAGCTTCAGTTGATCAGATTTGCAAAGTAGCAACTTGGTCTTCTTTGCATACATTTACTAAATTCTACTGTTTTAATGTATTTGCTTCTTTGGAAGCAGTTTTTGGTAGAAAAGTTCTTCAGGCAGCTGTTTCAGTTTAATTCTTCTGCTTATGTTTTAAGTTTTTTTCTTTTATTTAAGAGAAAAAACTTATTTTTTTGGTTGTGGATTTAATTTTTTCAGCGGAAAATGCTGTTTTTATTGTATCCCTCCCTCTCTAGTGACTCTTGTGTGGAGTTCCACATCTTGGGTATTGCTATCCCATACGTCACTAGCTCATGGACTCTTGCCAATTACATGAAAGAAAACATAATTTATGTAAGAACTTACCTGATAAATTATTTTTTTTTCATATTGGCAAGAGTCTATGAGGCCCACCCTTTTTATGGTGGTTATGATTTTTTTTGTATAAAACATAATTATTTCCAAATTCCTTTGTTGATGCTTTTTACTCCTTTCTTTATCACCCCACTACTTGGCTATTCGTTAAACTGAATTGTGGGTGTGGTGAGGGGTGTATTTATAGGCATTTTGAGGTTTGGGGAAACTTTGCCACTCCTGGTAGGATTGTATATCCCATACGTCACTAGCTCATGGACTCTTGCCAATATGAAACAAATTAATTTATCACGTAAGTTCTTACATAAATTATGTTTTTATGAGTTTATCTTTTAAACATTTGACATTTTCTGTGTAATTCATCCAGGTGTTTTGTGTACCATTGACCATGTGAAAGGGACATTAGAAACATCTTTTTTTAACCTCTAAAAACATGGAATTTTAATATATTATGTTTTTTTTTTTAAATATTTGTTTGTTCTTATGCTTGTGGAGTATGTCATTACCCACCAGTAGAGCTGCATATCTTCCTTATCAGCCAGTAGTTTTCTACCCACAAACCAGCTGTGTGCAAAGATGCACATCTTGTTAGCTTCTTTAAGATCAACATAAACAGATTTTAACAAAAATATTTTTTATCTACATGTTTTTTTATCTAGTGATCTTTGATATGAATGATAAAAATATGTTTTATGTGCGTCTATTGTCCTTTTAATGCAGGAGACATGGCAGCAATGCCTTTATTGAAAGAACAATTTTGCTGACAGAATAACAATAAAGATATATTCTCAAGGAGAGAGCAATTGTTGTGTGACATTTGCAGTTCCTGCTATAACTGTTAACTTGATTTACCTATCCAAGAGCCAACAGCACTAGTACTACAATAAAATGTATACAAAGCTTCAACTAATGTTGGATCCAAGAAGGCCTAAGGAAATAAAGTGCAGAACTTGATACATCTCCTGGTTCTTATCGAAGATCTGATATACTAAGACATCTATTGATGTGATTACTATTTTGAGGGTAGAAAAAAAATATATCCAAAAGTTTTGGTTTAATGTGTAACAGAAAAGTATTTGAGACTCCTGAGCAGAGCAAACTCAGGTTTTGAAGACATCTGCCAGTAAACCACCAGTATTTAAAAGATGCAATCAAGTGCAAGTACCTACAGGAATTAGAGGCCCTAAGCCTGTTATACAGTTTACTGTTCTATGGATTTTGTGACAGTTAAACAGAAACAGACAAGGATAGAAATATCAAGGACATTAGAGGTTCTGAAGACATTTGTCTTACAGTGTGTCTTCTGAGAACACCAAGGGCAAATAATACGCACTCTCTTCCTGTGAGTTCTAGATAAATAACCTGTGGTAAACTGTACAAATTGATATTTGGGTGATGGCTACCAGTGTGTTACTATACAGTAAGTTATTTCTCCTAGTATGCAAGCAACAAATTAGTGGTTGGTGTATACATTATCACCTAGTGCCTAGTAAAAAGTTAACATCTCAAATATTATTTAGTGTGTCATTTTACATATTGAGTTTTTAATTCACATTAAAAAAAGATCTCAGTTAATTTAAATGGACAGTGTACACCTTAGTCATTTGAAAGTCTTACCTTAGATTAAGCTGCAAATAGTTTCCTGCACCCCTTTCTATATCATGCAGCAGGAATGGTAAAAAGGTTATTTTAAAATGAATATATTATTTCTGGCCACTTTGAAATGGCTGCCAAGTTCCACCCACTGATGACATCATGGTCTGGGATGCATATGGCATCCAATCACAAAAGGCTCACTAGATGGATTCAACAGACTTCAATACTATTTAGCAGAATCCCTAGAAGTAGCCCAGATCATGATGTCGTCAGTGGACAGAGCTTGGCAGCCATTTAAAAGTGACCAGTAACAATAGACATTCTAAAAAAATTTTTTTTACTGTTACTGCTGCATGATATATAAAGGTGTGCAGGAAGCTATTTGCATCTTAATCTAAGGTAAGACTTTAAGATGACTAAGGTGTAGACTGTCCCTTTAATATATGTATAAAATTTTGTTTTCATTGAAGGTTACATTTTTTTTATTTCAAACTTACATGCAATATAATTTATTGATTTTCCAGTCCTGAAAACTAAAAAAAAAAAACAACAAAAAACAACACATGACAAGCTATACAAGTCTAAATTTGCAGCAATATGTTTTCCCCTAAATGATTGTGCTACCTTATGCATATATTATTTACAATTAACAGAAATGTACTAACTTTGCATATGTATTCCTGATGTTGCAACACTACGACCCACTGCCTAAATTATTTTCAGACCTGCCAAATAAACTTGTCATGCTTTAATATAATTTATATTAGAACTGTGCCAGAAAAAGATAAAAGTGCTATTGTGAAGTCAAATTCCAAGGCTAAACATAGGTTTAGTATATATTTATAATAATTAAAAAAAGAATAAATTAAAACACCACCCAAAAAGTATTATTTTTACCTGGTATGAACTGTATAAGCAATTCTTTTTTAGCACTTATTTTACATTAGCCTAATAGCAGTATGCAATTGGTGAAAAAGACATTCTAAAATCATGATTGGTGCGTTCAACTGCATCACAATACTAAAATAATCATTTCAGGGAAGGATTTTAAAACTACAGACATTACCGTGTGCTTTGTTAAGAAAAAATGTATATGTGAGGGCAAATCTTATGAACTTTCAATTGCAATAACAACTAACCTATAAATTAGTACTACTGTATAGTATAAGTAATAAATCATTTTCAATAAATGATGCAGCTTATATATTAACAAAGTGCAAAATAGAAAATATTTCATATAAAGAATACCATCATTTAATGGCTAAAGCAACTGTCACGGATACCGGGCTGCAAGGGTTAAACCCCTACCCCCTACAACCTCATCCCTGTTGTTTCTCAGTGGTTTTGACCTCCTCAGAGCAACCACCATCCCTGGAAGCTGTTTGTTTGCTTTGTGTTGGCTTGTTTTTGTGTTAAGAGAAGAGCTTGTCTATGACCGGGAAAACCCTCCTAGGCTGGCCGTGCTCCTGGAACTCCCGGTCAGCCACAGAAGAGCAGGACAACCGCTAACTTTACCCCTGGTCACTCCAGCAACCATGTGCCCCAGAGCTCCGCTCTTTTGGGGATTAGTAGCCCCTAAGGAGGACAAGAGGTGGGGGAATTACTGCAGGGTAGCTCCTTTGGGAACTGGGGTTTTTGGATACCCCTAACCCCATAACTTCAACGGACTGTAACTCTGGTCCAGTAACAAATCATGCTGATTTTTGGACTGTGGCATCTGGGGACCGAGAGCTTTAAAATGACACTCTGGAATCACCCCGAAACCGCCACCCCTGGGTCCTGGGCCTGTGGCTTCTATGGAGATATCATCCTGTCTGGAGGGGCGGGAATGGCAGGAAAATTGGGGCATTGTCCAGCGTCTTATCAAGATGAGTTGTGTGTATAAAAGATGTGTGTGTTTCTCCTGTTTCACCTGAATGCTAGTATGTCTAGTTATTTGGGTGGGCTCCTGCTAAAATCACTTCCCTGGGCTACATAGCAGTCTGTTTCATGCAGAGGAAGGACACTCTGGCAGAGTTACCTAGTCTGGGTAGCCAGAGTCTGCCACAGGGTGGGACCCTGAGTACTGGTGCTGTCGGGTATCAGGGGTGACTACAGGCTGTGGTCACTTGCCAGCTACATAGCTGCAGTTGGCAGGGAGGAAGCAGGACCCGTTTGGCAGAGCTACCCAGTCGGGGTAGCCGGGGTATCCGTCACAGCAACTATATCATTGATACTGTAAAATTCAATGGGCAGATACAATAAAGATTGAGCTGAAAATAGGGAAATGTAATATGTTAAATCATGAAGAAACTTGCAATGTATAGTGATAAGGTCATTAGATTGGACAGTCTCTTCAGCTTGAATGATATCAGACTTAAAAGGGACATTCCAGCCAAAATTGGAATCCACATAGATGCATTTCAGTTTTGAAAATAAGCTTTTTTTGTAATATACATGTATTAGCAAAAATGCTTCTTATAAAAGCTATAGCTGTTTTAAAAGTGTATTTAAATATGCACCGTGCACCAGCATTTTTAACACAACACTTGCTCAGAGAGTCTATAGTGCTTGTACCATCTGGTAATGACTCCATTTGTTAATTGCTGACATGATACAAGACCCACTGGCACTTTGAGCAGCAAGAGTATTTAAAATGCTGGTGCACTGAGAATATCTTGTTATGCTTCACGTGCACGTGCATGTGCAGAGAAAAATGTTAACACTAAGACAGTGATAACTTTTACTAGAAGCATTTTTGCCAATACAACAACACTCAAGAAAACCAATAGACGATCCCCAATGCCGATGAAACCTAAAGGTCTCCTCAAATACCCAATAATTAACAGAATTATTGGATGGTTCAAATTAAAATGAAAACCTTTAAGTGATGGTAAACTTTTGTTGAGATGGACTTTAACTGATTTGGCATTCTAATACCCTGTGCACCGACCACACACTTCAATTTGTTTTTATTTTTGAAAACTAATAGTTTTGACTGTTCTCCAATCGGCGTTCTAGCCGTACGGCACTCCCACAAGTCTTTTGTAGCTAGAGCACCAGTTGGAGAACAGTCAAAACGGTTAGCTCACAAATGAGTCTTGAAGTGAGCGGCCAGAGCATGGGGTATTAGAATGGCCCAACTAGATTAAAAAGTAAGTTACAGCGCATCTTCATTAGAAGTGATCAATTAAAGTCCATCTAAAATATTGCTTACATTCCTGAACTGATTTTAAAACATCACTTTAAAACTATGTTCCCAAATGGTTAATTTGATAACCAATCAGAATTGCTTTAAAGAAAAAAAAAAAAAGATAAAGAGGAGGAAACCCCAAACTGGGTCCAGACCTAACAATGAAGAAGAGGATCATGATGGAGCATGCTGACCAGAAGAGGTTAGAGATAGACAACACTAGAAATGGATTGCAATAGTACAATTATTACTATATAGGGTTTTAATTTAAAGTTGTAATGCCCTGTGTTTAGTTATTCAAATAAAGTAGGTATTAAAAGGGTAATTAACTTTTTTTTAAATACTAGAAGACATTATGTCAGTATTTTGTTAAAGACAATTACAATTGAATTTAGAATAAAGTTAGTTTATCATTGTTATACCTTCTATAATCACCTCTAGAAACAAGTTACCTATCTCCTTATTAAAATTGAAATGTATACTGCTAAATAAATGAACATTTGTAGGGGTCAACAAAGAACAATATAAATGTATTCTAGTCTACATCTTTTTCCCCAGGGGGCCCATTTATCAAGCTCCGTAAGGAGCTTGTGGGCCCGTGTTTCTGGCGAGTCTTCAAATTCGCCAGAAACAGCCGTTATGAAGCAGCGGTCACAAAGACCGCTGCTCCATAACCCTGTCCGCCTGCTCTGAGCAGGCGGACAAGAATCGCCGGAATTCAACCCGATTGAGTACAATCGGGTTGATTGACACCCCCTGCTGGCGGCCCATTGGCCGTGAGTCTGCAGGGGGCGGCGTTGCACCAGCAGCTCACAAGAGCTGCTGGTTCAATGCTGAATACGGAGAGCGTATTGCTCTCCACATTCAGCGATCTATGTCGGACCTGATCCGCACTGTCTAATAAATATGCCTCCAAGTATCAATTTTAAACAATATGCACTTACATCCAGAATAGCCATTATATTTTTGTATTATTTTATTAATGGTCACTTTTTTTGTTTTGTTTATGAATGGTAAATTAAAATGTAGTCATGAAAGTACTGCATTCTTGGTATAAACAAACACACAAACAAATGCAATAGTTGTAGAATACACTACAGTATTGTTTTATGGAACTAACTTTATTTGCAATAAATAGTTTTCCTTTTCCAAATGACATTCATTTAAAAACCAAGAAGAGCAATTTTCCAAGGTGAAAATGTAATTATCAGTGCATGAACATTTTAACTGCACTCTGAATGAATTCATTTGGTATGGGAAATATGAAATCTGAGGACGCAGGATTCAGTTAGAAATATCCTTGCCTAATACGTCAAACTGAATAACACCTCTCAAAATAACAGTGTGAGATACATGATTTGTGACTGGTCTCATGAATACAAGAAACTTTATTTCACACAGCATAATGGAGTGTAATTATGTAATTTTCAAATTGAAGATTTTACCTACAGCATCAATTACTTCATCTTTTGGCAACTTTTGTAAAGAATTCCCACTTCCTCCATAAACTTTGACTACTATAAACAATTCTAGTAGTTCTCATAATTAAAAGAAAATTATTTTCCCACAATTAATCCTATTATATGCCACTGTCGTTAGCGGGGGAGCACAAATTAATAATTAAATCAGGGGAGGCGTCTACTACTAAAACAAATTACAACTCTTACTCAAAACACACCTTATATTATGGTTTTACGGGCAAGATTCACGCTGTCTGGATTTCAAAACATCAAACAATAAAAAGCATCACAACAAACCACAATTAATAGCTTTTATTATGAATTCCAATTTGGCACTTACTTTGCCGAAGTACTCAAGAATGTTGAAACCGGGTGGCAGCTGGGATACATCCTGAATTTCCTTCTTCAAGTAGAGCTGTAATGTAGTAGCAAGATGCCCTAGGCCTTCCTTGATATCTTGACTTAGTTCTTTGATATCTGAAAATAAAATAATAAAACAGGGTTTGGAATTGGAAGAAGACAAGGTTATCTAATTAGTGGTAGAAGTAAATTAATATTTTATGTATTTTTTTCTACAAATACAGATGTGCAGAGTCAAGCAACCCCAACCAGATGTAATACAGACAATGTATAAACATAATTAATCATACCGTTTGACAGACATATGGCCCATAAGCACAAAAGTATTCATATGAGACAGGTGCTTTAATATCATTTGAACTTGAAATATGAGATTTTAAGAGTTGAACATCTGTGAATGCAAAACTAGTATTCTTTATAAGTGTCTATATGGTTTTCCCTGGTCACTTGTTCTTTTATGTGAATGCTGTATGTTAAATAAAATTGCTTTGGTCTACAAAACAACCAGATGATTAAAAATATAACGTCCCTATGACACTTAGGAACCCTTATCAAAGGTGTTCAGTTGTGAATCAATAAAAAGGTATAGTTACATGATTTAAAACTTCTTTTGTGTAGAGTTTGAAAGCTTCAAAGGCACCATTGACATTGGTGCTTTCCACTGCTTTCCAAATGCTCTGTCCAGTATTGGTTAGGGATTTTGCATAGTCACACACATACCTCCAGAGCTGTATTGTGGAGTAATTGGAGTTGGTGATAAATATCAGAGGAAGAGGTGCCTCTTGTGCTTTCAAACTAAGTTTTGTACACAGATAAGATTATTGTTAAAGGGACACTGAACCCAAATTTTTTCTTTCGTAATTCAGATAGAGCATGCAATTTTAAAGGGACAGTCAAGTCCAAAAAAAACTTTCATGATTCAAATAGGGCATGTAATTTTAAACAACTTTCCAATTTATTTTTATCACCAATTTTGCTTTGTTCTCTTGGTATTCTTAGTTGAATGCTAAACCTAGGAGGTTCATATGTTAATTTCTTAGAGGGCGTTAGTTCATGTGTTTCATTTAATCCCCCTACACCGCCGCCAGCTATATTAAATTAATTAACCCCTAATCTAATCCCCCTACCCTGCCGCCACCTATATTAAATTATTTAACCCCTAAATTACTAAACTATCCCTACCACTAAACCTAAGTCTAACCCTACAAATAGCCCTGAAAAGGGCTTTTTGCGTGACATTACCCCAAAGTAAACTGCTCTATTGCCAGCCCTTAAAAGGGCTTTTTGCGGGGCATGCCCCAAAGAATTCAGCTCTTTTACGAGCCCTTAAAAGGGCTTTTGGCGGGGCTTTGTCACAAAGTAAACAGCTCTTTTGCATCTAATCTAAATCCTCCTACACCGCCGCCACCTATAATAAATGTATTAACCCCTAATCTAATCCCCCTACACCGCCGCCACCTATATTAAACACATTAACCCCTAATCTAATCCCCCTACACCGCCGCCAGCTATATTAACTATATTAACCCTAATTATATTAGGGTTAATATAGTTAATATCGTTATTATATTATATATATATTAAGTATAATAACCCTATCTAACTCTAACATCCCTAACTAAACTCTTATTAAAATAAATCTAATATTAATATTATTAATTAAAATATTCCTATTTAAATCTAAATACTTACCTATAAAATAAACCCTAAGATTGATTGTGTAAGTGTATTTGTAACTTAGGTTAGGATTTATTTTACAGGTAAATTGGTAATTATTTTAACTAGGTAGCTATTAAATAGTTATTAACTCTTTAATAGCTATTGTACCTAGTTAAAATACCAAGTTACCTGTAAAATAAATATAAACCCTAAAATAGCTACAATGTAATTATTAATTTTATTGTAGCTATCTTAGGGTTTATTTTATAGGTAAGTATTTAGATTTAAATAGGAATATTTTAATTAATAATATTAATATTATATTTATTTTAATAAGAGTTTAGTTAGGGATGTTAGAGTTAGATAGGGTTATTATACTTAATATATATATATAATATAATAACTATATTAACCCTAATATAATTAGGGTTAATATAGTTAATATATATAATATAATAACTATATTAACCCTAATATAATTAGGGTTAATATAGTTAATATATATAATATAATAACTATATTAACCCTAATATAATTAGGGTTAATATAGTTAATATAGCTGGCGGCGGTGTAGGGGGATTAGATTAGGGGTTAATACATTTATTATAGGTGGCGGCGGTGTAGGGGGATTTAGATTAGAT